>NC_090873.1:25207693-25252693 GCF_036669935.1 Montipora foliosa
TTTTGTCGAGTTTTAAAAACTCAAAAAAACTTATGAATTTGCTCCTGCATTTTGTGATTACTCACTTGTAGCCTGTGTCACAGAGGCGTGAAATCGCGAGAACACTCACACACATCACGTCCCACTTACAGGAAAAAAAAAGGCAAATTTGCAAAGCTTCGAACCCGAGGCATAATATTATGGAATTTTTTTGATACGACAATTGAATTCTTATCTCCAAAGCAAACACCCGTGTTTACTTTTTTTACACATATATGTTTTTAAAGTTGAAGATATACCAGGTCGCTGATGATCGGATGATAAAATAAACTGAGCCAGTATGAACCATAATCTCGTTGAAAATGTCGGGATTTAATGACTCAGAATAAAATGGAACAGAAAATTTAATTCTGTTAACTTCTTCAGGCATTCCTTACCAGAGGTTTTCAGTGCCATTTAGAATCAGTATTGCGGTGACGAACTGAACTAGTTGCTGGCAAGTATATGTAAAAAATCGAGGCCTCTCGTTTCCAGCCATTTCACCGAGTGGAAAAAAGAAACTTCCTATTTAACATTAAGAAATCTCTAAGTTCTTTCCCTAATGGATTGCCCACGAGCAAAGTTCACCTGTTCAGCTTCTTTTGTTAAAGCGAAGCCGAAGTTCTTCTCCATTTCATAGAGTGGCCACTATTTTTAAATAGGAAAGACTATAGCTCGTGATGTGACAGATCGTACTTCATTTATTCCACTTTATCTCTGAAAATCGAAGTTACCAGAGGTTTTCTGTGCCATTTAGATTTTATTGCGGTGATGAACTGGAGTTGCTGGCAAGTATTTCTAAAAAATCCATGCCTCTTGTTCCCAGCGGGAAGAAGAGACATTGAGTCGATGTCTGACTCATCCCACGAAAAGCCATTAACGCTTAGGGAAGACCGATATTCAACTCGCCTTCGGCGAATAATTGTTAAATATTTAACAAGTCACTTCTAATTACAATATTATCCCTGGTGTTAATTTAAGGCGTAAAAACGAGAATTCAAATGTCGAATGAAACACGACGCGGCAAACGCCAATATATACTGATAAATGTCAAGGGAAGGCGAACTAGTGATCCGTTTAATAGGCCTTATCACGGGAACTTGCCCAGCGAAATCTTAAATTTCCTTTACATTTGTCTGTAATTTTTTCCCACAGACACATGTCTGAATGAGCGTAAATAATCAACCAATTGTATGACAAAATTTCAAATTTCGCTGCCCAAATTCTAGAACACGTAGAACCTTCAAATTTTGCCAGTAAAATCCTTTGGTTAGCAACTAAATTTTACCATTTCACAGATGTTTCTACATTCAAGGTTTTCTCAAGTTATTTTAACGCAGATTCCCATAGAAACACTGTTATTTCGGACATGTTTGCCTACCCGTCAAGATGGCTTCCAGAACCGTAATAAGGCCTATTTGCTATCGGCAATACAGAGCCGTAGCAGGCCCGGAAAAACTGAGGGGTGCAAAGATCTTAAGCAACTTGTATTTTGAAATTCGGGGAGACGCATTGGACGGGTGAAAGCCCGTTCTTTGCAGGGGCGGGCCTGGGGCCATGGGTGTGTGAATCACCGCCCCCCACCTCTCGAAAATATTTGAAAACAAAACACCAGAAAGGGCATTTCCCAGCATTTTTGGCCTTTAAATTGTAATTTTATGATAGATGAAAGCAAAAGCACACTGCATCTCACTGATCCAAGAGGTTTAGTTAAGTAATTATATTTAATCACAAAACATGATTATCTATTTCCACGGATTCCTTATTAAACGCAACTACACTATCCCTGGTATTTCCAATAAAAATCTAAAAATCATCGACTGTCTTGTTTAACGAAAGCAAAACACTTGTACAGAGTCAATTCATTAGTATTTCCAACACTGCCTCAGCAAAAATTGTAAAACAAAACAACGGTTGTGTCTAAACTAGAAGACAAGTTTCATGTGTAAGAGTCATATTTTTAGTCACTATGTTGAGGTTTAATTTTGTTTTTGGTTTGGATATTTTCCAATCTCGTACCCAGAGTCCTCGTCAGCGGGTGAGCGCCCAGAGAGACTCTGGGATCATGGATATAAATAATTTTTTTGATTGGTCGCTAGCATAACAATGGCAGTCCGACAGGAAGTCGGTAAGTAAGTCGGAAACCGCAGAATTTAGAGGGAGATTTTAAATGTAAAACTAGTTTCAGTGCTGTTTGTTTTTTCTATCTCAGAAATATATAAATCCCAAAAATAATGAAACGACGGGGTTTGAATTGTCTTTTTTCCTACGCTGCCAAAAACTGTTGCAAAAGTACCGAGGGAAAACTTTACATCAGTCTTTTTGGAGAGAAATCCGTAAAAGAAGGTCTTGTCGAAGTCATTCAGAATTACGGAAACATAAAATTGTAGTAGAAGAGGACATTGGCGTCGCCTCCACACAAATTTGTTGATCATGTTGCTTGCACCATGGTATTCTGCACGATGGAATGCACGCTGAAACACTAAAAATACATTTATCGAAAGCGTCATAATTAGTTTTATCTTCACTCGCTTTTACAGCAAGCCTATGGTATGGAACGCCAACACTGTCTTATGTGAACCTCTTTCATTATATGCGGTGCATTTTACGTTACATGCGGTGCACCTTACATTATATGCGGTGCCTTTCACATTATACGCAGTGCTTTTCTTATTATATGCGGTACTTTTGTCATTATATGTGGTACTTTTGTAATGATATGCAGTGCTTTCGTCATTATATGCGGTGCTTTCGTTGTTCTATTTGGTGGTTGTGTATATGAAGTAGTTTTTACATTATATGCGGTGCTTTCGTCGTTCTATGTGGTGGTTGTGTCATTATATGAAGTAGTTTTTACATTATATGCGGTGCTTTGTTTGTCATCATTATATGAGGTGCTTTTGTCGTTATATGCGGTGCGTTCTTCATTATGAGGTGATGATTCCCCGGGGTCTGGGTAGGAGCTTGTGAAAAATCCACAATGCCATGGGCACCGATATCGAGGATCCGCCATTTTGTTTCCGTTCTTGCTTCTGTCGTGTTCTCTTGGAGACCTCGAAATTGACATAGTCTTAAAGAGACTGAAACTCGAAGATCTGACTGAGAAATTTCAAACTGAACACATTACTCCGGACATTGTTTGCAAGTTGTCGGTACACGAAATGGAAATGTTAGGAATAAATACTCGCAGTGATATGATGTCTTTGCGTATAGAATGCACCAAATTTGGGGGAGAAGCACCGAAGAAACTCGAGGGAACGTGTGGTGCCCCCATTTTCTTTATTCCACAGTCTGTGCTTGGTGATTTGCTACAAGAGGGATTTACAATCAAGGAAATATCTTCGATCCTTGCTGTATCGTAGAGTACGGTTTACCGGAGGATGAGGCAATACGGATTGAGCAAGTTCGAGTTCACTGCATCAGGGTTGGTAACGTTACCTTACATATAGGGGTGAGTTGGAACACGATACATGCAGTCATTCACTAGCCGTCACGCAACAAAAAATCATAGGTCACTGTTTCGTAGCGAAACTCAGAGGTTTTCATAATTGTAATCTACGCAGTGGAAGGGTTTTTCTTGCAAAAACATGAAGGAAAACTGAAAGATGTCTTTCCGTGAAACCGTCTTGGTTTTGTTAATGTAAGGTTACCCAACATGTTTACATATAGGGGCGCGTTACATATGATATAGGGGGAAATTAGCAGTTGAAATAGTTTTCGTGCACCTGTCTTGAGCAGAAAGCAACTCAACTACTCAAGGAACGCCAATTTTTTCCAATTTGTTTACGAATGAATCCTGCAGGAATTGTAGGCCAATGAGGTAACTCGATTCCTTTCGTAGCGTATATATCACATGATAAATCATTAAAAACATGGGTGGAGGATGTTACTTTTGAAACCCCTCATTTTTATTTCTTATTTTCTCAGGTATTTTCCAGTGATCATTAATAGTATCTTGAAGGGTAAACGTGCTTCTATACTACATTTTCCCTAGGAATTTGAAGTTTCATGCTCATCGATAGCTATTAGAGGTCCTATTACATTTTCCGCGAGGGAGTTTAGAAAACTGTAGAGCACACGTTTTTAGTCAACGCCCTAGTTTTATTCACGTACGCATCATTATAAAATTGCGAACTCATAGAGTATGTTCAGCTATTACTGTTCAGCTTTCGCGCCCCTATATGTAAACATGTTAGGTAACCTTGTAAACATTAACAAAACCAAGACGGTTTCAAGGAAGACATCAAAGATAGTTCTGTGCTATTAATACGTATCTGAGTTGTTTTCTGCCCAAAACAGGCCCATGTAAACTATTTCAACTGCCAATTTACCCCTACACATAACGCTCCGCTATATGTGAATGTCTTGGGTAAGCTTGCAAACATAACCTGAGGCGGTTTCACGAAAAAAAGTAAATAAATAAATAAAGACACCCTCGTTCCCAGGGTCTCTCTTCTCTGCCTCCATTGTCGTTGAGAGAAGACCCTGGTTCACGCTGGTCACGTGGCACTCGTCGACAAACATTTTTCCACTAGGGTAGTGTTTTCGTTATATTTTGATCCCGCAACCGCACCTGGGCGAAAAAAATATTCGTTTAACAAGGCATTTCTAAAATAAAAAGGTCAAAAGAGCTGATGTTATATTCCCACAGGATATGAATTCCCACAAAAGCGGTCAAACTAAAAGCAAGAGCTTTTGTGATCGACAAGACGACTTCAATGTCGAGCGGCGATTGACGTTCGCTTTAAAAAAATTAATTTCGTTAGTAGCCAAAGTTGCTTCTTCAGAACAAACACTAACATAAAAGAATACACCAAACACTAGGTTTGCTTGATAAAAATGTCTCTTTTATTTTACTGCGACTAAAAATATACACGCTATTAAAGCGCGGTGCAGTTGTAAAAAAAATCTTAACGACATCGACAATTTACACGAAGTTGTTGAAATATAAATATCATAAGTCAAACTGTCAACTCGCTGTACAAGATTGCGACCTTAGCAATCACGTTGTTTGACTTTCGAAAGAAAAACGAAAATCAAATAACAAAATGAAATACCTGCACATGCTAATACAGTTTGATTTGATGGATTTGAGGTCGATATGTGACTCGAGAACTTAAATAACAACACATCGGCTGATCACTGAACATGTTTGTTTTCCATGGATAACCGTTTCGCTTGCTTTCTTGCACGACAAAATCTTCTTTCCTTTAAAATTGTCGCAAACTATTAGCATTCTTCGTTGATCCGGACCTTCACACAGATGAAAACTTGAATAACGTGAGGATATTTTCTGTGGCGTCTGATGGATTTGACCACAACTTTTTTTCTTTCACATCGGGTTCCATATGTGTAGTACATAAAATACTGCTGTCAAACGTTTTGTCAATGGTTATCTCGCCACAAAATCAATTGCGTGCTGATTCCCTTCTTTGCATTGTCAACAAAGCCTACATTGCCACCCATCCCCTAACACACATTTCGCCAACCTCCCAGATTCTGGCAGACACGTGACCAGCGTGAACCAGGGTCTTCTCTCAACGACAATGGAGGCAGAGAAGAGAGACCCTGGGAACGAGGTTGAAATAAAGACAGTTCCGTGATTTTAAGACGAATTTGATTTGCTCTCTGTCTATCTTCACTCTGCATTATCCCAATCTTTGAGGTTTCTTTCATGCACGAAAAACCCATCTACTGCGTAGATTACAATTATGAAAACCTCTGAGTTTCGCTACGAAACGGTGACCTATGATTTTTTGTTGCGTGACGGTTAGTGAATGACTGCATGTATCGTGTTCCAACTCACCCCTATATGTAAGGTAACGTTACCAACCCTGATGAAGTGAACTCGAACTTGCTCAATCCGTATTGCCTCATCCTCCGGTAAACCGTACTCTCCGATACAGCAAGGATCGAAGATATTTCCTTGATTGTAAATCCCTCTTGTAGCAAATCACCAAGCACAGACTGTGGAATAAAGAAAATGGGGGCACCACACGTTCCCTCGAGTTTCTTCGGTGCTTCTCCCCCAAATTTGGTGCATTCTATACGCAAAGACATCATATCACTGCGAGTATTTATTCCTAACATTTCCATTTCGTGTACCGACAACTTGCAAACAATGTCCGGAGTAATGTGTTCAGTTTGAAATTTCTCAGTCAGATCTTCGAGTTTCAGTCTCTTTAAGACTGTGTCCATTTCGAGGTCTCAAAGAGAACACGACAGAAGCAAGAACGGAAACAAAATGGCGGATCCTCGATATCGGTGCCCATGGCATTGTGGATTTTTCACAAGCTCCTACCCAGACCCCGGGGAATCATCACCTCATAATGAAGAACGCACCGCATATAACGACAAAAGCACCTTATATAATGATGACAAACAAAGCACCGCATATAATGTAAAAACTACTTCATATAATGACACAACCACCACATAGAACGACGAAAGCACCGCATATAAAGACGAAAGCACTGCATATAATGACGAAAGCACCGCATATAATGACAAAAGCACCGCCTATAATGACGAAAGCACTGCATATCATTACAAAAGTACCACATATAATGACAAAAGTACCGCATATAATAAGAAAAGCACTGCGTATAATGTGAAAGGCACCGCATATAATGTAAGATGCACCGCATATAACGTAAAATGCACCGCATATAATGAAAGAGGTTCACATAAGACAGTGTTGGCGTTCCATACCAATCGAGTCGAGCTAAACTAAGAATAAAGCCAGGATCCGAGCCAGGATTCGAGACCGAGACCTAACCTAACCTAACCTAACCGAGACCTACCCTAACCCTAGCTAGACCTAACTAGACTAGAACCAACCTTAATAGACCTAACCTAACCGATTCGAGACCTAACCTAACCGAGAGATTGGAGAATAAATAGCGGAGAAAGCACATCTTAGATCGAATCCTGGCTGGAATTTTGGCTCCGATCCTAGCTCGAATCCTGGCTCGGATCCTAGCTCGAAGTTTAGGTATCCTCAATGGAGTCGTTTCTCCAATTTCTTTTATGGTGAGTAAGGCCAAAGTTTTGTTTCTCGAACACTTTAAACACGCTATTTTTACTGTCAGTACTGTTTTCTCTTTTCAGTTTCCGTTTAAACTCACGCATGCACAATAAGAACGGAACCCACGTTTTCTGGGAAAATGGAGCCCATTATCCCAGAGTCTCTCCGGGCGCTCACCCGCTGACCAAAAGGCCCGAGGACTCTGGGTACAAGATTGGGTTTTTCCAAACCAGACATCTTTTCCTCCTTTCTACTTACCTAAACCCTTTCTCCATACCTCCATTCTTCCCCACCCTCGGATACCACCTATGCCCGTTTCATATTCTTCAAGACGCTAACCTGCGATCAGGCTCTATTTTAGTTTCGCGTGGTACGTAATGTGGTGTTGGCGAAACGAAAATTAGAGCCTGACCAAATTCCTCTTAGAAATTCCTTCCGCCCACTTTTTTTGATTGATTGACATGTCCTTCATCGGCCAATCAAATTTACTACCATTACACCAATACACGAGTGGACGGCAGATTCACGCTATTTTGTTTTGACCAGAGTTAATTACCGTGGGAGGAATATTATAAACGAATTCGAAAGTTACCGTTGGCTTTAATTTGAGAAAAACACATTTAAAGCATAAGGAATGTTTTCGACGACTATATTGCGGCAAAGGCCGGTGTAATTCTCCCTCCGAAATTCACTGAATAAGCAATCTTTTAACCTTGACATCTTAATTTGTAATTGAGATAACCTAGCATTTTGTCGTTGGACGGTTTGGCAATAGATTTAAAAAAAAAAAAGAGAAATACATTATTCCTTTAACGTGTTTACCCATGAAGGTTTCTTTGGTGATTTTTCTGGGTAATATCTTCAGTTGCAGGGTATTTCTAAAATTGAGCGCAGTAAAATCATGATAAGTTTGGCTGTTAATTTTTTGATGGAGTACGAACAGTAAGGTGGACTCGCAAAGTTTCTTTTATTGTTGTACAATTGATCTCTCTGGAAACAGGCCATTTTAGTTTCTGGAGTGCGAGCTTTAAGTTAAATCAAATGGAAATATTATGAAGTGTGCAAACAAACCGTGTCATGTACAGTAAATAAATAAAGGCGTTTGATACACAGATATTCAAAACATGCATTCGTGTAACTTGCGATTTAATCAGCATCTCCTCCTGTTGATATATATGTCCCTTGTCTCATCCTGGAAACCAATATGCATCGGCTTTCATTGCCATTTGAAAGAACCACCTATTTAGCTTTCAAAACATCCGGGAAGTTTGTGCCAAAGTACTTTCAACCCCATGGCCACAAAGCTCCACAACGGAATCGCCAATTTCACTCGTTCCAGAGATTCAAACCCGATTCTGGACAAGTTATGAGATGTTTCAGATGGCATATCTCCATGATACAAATAAAATCAAGTTGCACCGTCCACGGCATTGTAAGAAAAAAACGGAGCAAATTTTTTCGTACACTTATGGCGGATTAGCCTCGAGAACTTCGCGAGCGCTCCGCGCAATCACAGTGGCATTTTCACTTCCGGCGTTTCAACAGCCAATCAGATTACGAGTTTGGTCGGCCAAAATTTGGCCGACCGTCCGGAATTCTTGAGGGATTTTTGGTCAGGCCCAATTTTAGCGAGCGACGACATAAGAGAACATATGGGCGAAGCTAAAAATGGGCCTGATCGCAGGTTATCAAGACGCACACATATTTGTCAAAACCTCTCTGTATACTCACCAGAACTTGGTCTTGAGCTCCCTACCTCTGAATCTGCTGCCTCTACCTTAATCCACTTAAGGACGTTCGCGCGAAAATTTTTCAACATTGATTTTTTTCTGAAACTTTTACCACTGTAAGATGATGAGTTAGTTGTGTCAGAAATGTAAAAAAAATGGGGGTCACCGACTTCGTTTTGGAGAGAACATGCACGGAAAAACACCCAAAATGTGACAAAATCGGGCTTCGTTAGCCAGTGTCTCTAAACCCAAATATATTGCAATTAAATCTTTGAAGTGAAATCTTCTCTGCCAAATATTGTTTAAGTGGACTTACTAAGTGAATTTAGTCAACTGGTGAGGTTCCTTAAAGATCAAGTTCGCATTTAGCGACCACAGTTTCACTCGCCTTGCAGCCGCAAGATGGCAAGATTTGATGTCCCGTGAGCAGAAATCGTGGAATTTTTTTAACTTCCCACATTGATTTTTTGTTCATTTTTGGACAACGTGGAGATAATTGTAAATAAAATCCGTTTCTGGAAAGAAAAATAGGGGTCAGCGAACGTCCAAGACCGTTAAATCCAGGCAAAGCTATGGCAATGGCCTTTTGCCCTATCATTTCTCATTTTATTACTTAGCGCGCGCGCTCGTGTATGACGTGGCGTGTGCATTTGCGTGCTCAGTAAGGATGCGCAGAAACAATTGGCGCCAACGTCCTTAACCACGCAAGCAATAGACCTTTTCGGCTTGTACATTTAGTTTTCCCAATACAGATCATGTGATAATACTCGGGAGGTTTGGTCTTTTGTTTTGTTCGTTAAAATAAGGGCATGCAAGCATGAATATGCCTGCATGCACTCTTTTAATGAACAAAACAAAGGACCAAGCCTCCTGAGTATTATCCCATGATCTGTATTGGGAAAACAAAATGTACAAGCCGAAAAGGTCTATTGATGCAAATTCCCGAGAATAATTTATAAAAGAATATTTCATCACTCACCCCAGGCCACTCTCCGTCCAAACTTTGTTTTATTCAGACAATGTGCAATACAACACCAGAGCCCGGCATATGGCAGAGTCACGCAAACGCAATTGCGTACATGAAATAAATTTCTATATAGAGAAATAGAGAAATTTAAAGGCCACCGAAAGACAAAAGACTCACAAAATAAATTATTTAGAACATTTCTTGAAAGAAAACACAGAGGAGCAACTCTGCTTTTATCGAAACAAAGATCGATCTAAGCCAAAACAATTAACAAAATGGAACAACATGATAACTCGAAGGAGATGGGTTACAGGAACTATTCACAAGATGAAAACAAGAAAGTGGTTCCAAAACGGGAACTGTTTCAAGTTTTGTCCCAAGCATACACTCAGTCAAATTACAGGAAAGTGGCTTCAAGAAATTATGCAGAAATCAGCCAGAAAGTTGTCAACACATCAATTCTATGCACGGAAAATGCCCAACAACCAATTGCAATGGCAGCTCCAACAGTCCTCCGTCTCTCGATAGAGATCGAATGGATGGTAAAATACCTCCGTTGTACACCAACATGCCTTTAGGAAAATTAACTTCGATCGAAAACCATTATGCTCGAGTAGTAACCGAGTTTGGAGAAGTCCAAAGACTTATTTCTCCTACAACATGAAAACTGTGCAGTGCTACTAATCTTACTTTCGACTTTTTCGAAGACATTTCCTTTATATGCATCTTGTAAACAGGTCATTTTGCAAAATGAGTAATTTCCTTTCAAGATAAATTCTTGCTTATTAATTTAATATTGTAACAGTACAAATAAGACCATTGTTACGTTTCATTGTGATGCAGTTACTTTCGAGTTGTATACTGCTTTATTTAATTGAAAATCTGAGAGACCGATATTTATAAATCGTATATTATATAAGCTCTTTTGCCAATGGAATGATTAAAGAATATCACTGTTTTTTCATTATGAAAAGTAGTTCTATTTATGAGAGACAGAAAATGGTTTAGCTCTGACGAAGGGCTAACACTCGAAACGTCAGCTTTCAAATTTCTTTACAGTAATCAATTTACCATATCAACTCAGTTGATAAACCCTTTTCTTTATTCAATTTCCCCACTGACACTGCACCACAGCTTCTTTACAAACTAAACCCCTTTATCCTACATGTGAAAGAATGCTTTACTTCCACCAACCATGAGCCAATATTCTTAGCCCAAAAACCTAGACAGCGGTTGTTTTAGACTAAACACTGACAATAAGTGATCACTCCAATCAGATTATCACTAAAATGCGTGCCGATCCCTTACCTAGATTGCAGTGTGACACTTGCAAACTGCAGACTAACCGTAAATCGTAGTAAAAGGTAATTGTTTTAAAATGGTGCTCACACTTAAATACTGCTTCTCAGCGATATTTGAAATGGGTTCTTTATAGACTTAAACACTGTTTATCAGCGCGATTTGTAGGCAGCCTGCAGTTGTCATACACCTCCTGAAATGCTAACTGTTTCAAATAAGTGTGTAAACGTAACCCTACAACTCCAATACTACGTCTATGGAACGCCGAGGTCTATGTTATGTCTATGTAACGGCATTTCAACATATCAAGCTAGTTTTAGACGAGTTCTTAAAGTCTCTTTGACGCTATCTTTTAAACGGGTTTAACTTCTTTAGAACACTACCCATTTTAACATTAACATAATTGGATATCTTTCTGTAATTAATTTTACGGAGTATGTATTAGTAAACTAGAGAAATCATTTTAAGATTATTGTGATGAATTTTGGTCTCTGATGCTATAAAAGACAAAATTAATTACTTATGCGTGTGAGCAGTAATTTTTATTGTTAAGGGTTAAATTCTCAGTTTAGTGATTAGGGTTAAGCTCTCAGTTAGTTTGGGCTCCTGATAATGTTGAGGAAAGAGGGAGTACTGCCTAACTTTAACTTTAATGAGTTTCCGGTAGGAAAAAAAAATAGATGAATAACTACAGATTTAGTAAATATGTTAACCAGGGTCATAGCTAGAAAAAAATTATGACTGAGGTAATGTCCATGGTTAAATGATCTTCATAGATATTTTAGGTGTTTATGATGAGTACATTTTACAGACAACAACGGAATCATGGTTTAAAAAATGTCTGAGCTAGGCAAGTGCCTCGGTTTACCTCATACTGGCTAAGGGTCCTGTTAACTTTTTAACTTAAGGTTTTAAGATATGATTTGAATTGCAAGGGCAAGTACGATACAAGACAAGATCTTTTCCCCTAAAATGAAACATTTAAGAACAATTCGTGTTGCCTAGTCGTGTCAAATAGGAAATGTGCCACAACTACGAAAGCAGTTTGTTATTCCACATCATATGCGGGAGGAGTGTGCAAAGCGAGCCCTTGTGACCAGCAATATGATTGGTTGGTTTCTTTAATTTTCTCGTTCCCACGGTACACCTATTTTCACTCCAAAACGGCGATTCCTTCGGTCAGCACTGAATAAAAAATACTTCCAACCACTTCAGAAAGAAGTGCAGTTGAAGTGAGTCGAGACCACTGCTGATCTCGAAAAAGACTGGATCGAGCATCTATTGTTTCATGCAAAGCAGAACAAAATATCAAAAGGGAGAGGAAAGCAATGTTATAAAAACCACTTTCAAAGTTTTTGCCTCTTTATATCGAAGGAGGTTCCGCTTTTACCCATAACTTCACCGTGTATACGAAGCTTTAGCGCAAAATTGGCCAAGATGCACCGCTGGAGTGAAAACAATGGGTTGTTCGATCGATCCAGCCTCTTTTAGAGATCAGTAGACTTAACTGCTTATAAGAGCCCACAGTTCGCAGACAAGCCAGCGGTTATAGAAAGAGTGCTGGCTGACTTGAGGCTCTACTGAAATGTGTTTTGGGGTGCTTTGCTAAGGATGTAATGGTTAAGTAATTTGAGAGAATTTTGCATCCAGCCAAGCATGGTTTTCTTTTTATTTTGAAAACTGTTCTTTTTAAAGAAATAAACGATTCTGAAATATCCATAACATTTTCAAACAAGACGATTTCAAAAAATCAATGCTTAGCTATATTCTGTATTTGGGGGTGCCATATAAAAAAAAATAAATTTAAAGACCGCCGGAAATTTAGCTTTTTCTCAAACCGGAAGTCAGTTCGTTTACGCATGCGCAGTTGATCTGACAGTTCGTGCGGTGATTTTTGCTGGCTTTTTTTTCTTTTGCGTCATGTAGCAGCCAAACTGTGATACGCATGTATGGGAAAGTGAGAGGGTTTTCTGGACAGCTCACGATATGATGACGTCAGTCACCGGAAGTAACATTTCACTTCCTTAGCAACGCGCGAAAAATTCTTCTGTGGTCCCTTAGGTTTCCTAATAGCAAATAACCCAATCTCGTCCTCAGAGCTCTTCTCCTGACTGAGGGAGAGAAGAGCTCTGGGGAAACCTGAAACAAACTGTTTTCTCATTGCTTCTCGTGAAGAGCAATCAAAATCGTCTATGATTGGTGCATTCATGTTAGCACAAGAAGTGAGCAAGCGCTGTAAGGTTCAACTAGCCTATTTTTGGCTGTAAGAATCCTACGGCGCATGTGCTCCTACATAGAGTTTCCCAGAGCCTTGAGTCAATACGAGGCTCTGGTGACGAGAATGCCAATAACCAACGTACTTTTGTGCTTTACTGTTCAAAGAAGAAAAAACACCTCCACCTCATCTTCTTCAAAGGTTGAAGCTCCGGCAAGAAGAGTTAACCTGTTCTGAACTCCTGTTGGGACAATGTAGTTGCCACCAAAATTTGAGGATGAATTGGCCGAAAACCTATCAATTAGGAGGTCATCTTCTCCAAACGTAGGGCCGACATGTCCAACGTTATGTATCGCTTTGGAAGGATCTTTTACATTGCTTTTGAAGGGCGGCAGTCCTTCGGCGTTTCGTAGCGAGAAAATAAACGCTTTCTCTGTGGCACCGAATTTCCCATTACCGTTTCCTGGCGATTCTGAAAGAAGGAAAAATCATTCATTGTACTTCAAAATTGATCAAAGAGAAATGGCGTATTTAAACGAAAAATGATAGGGCGATCATATATTCACTCTTTAGTCACTTATGAACACTTTGACTCCCAACAGTGATAATTATGTAAACTCTTCTCACAATTTCAAACACCGTCCGGTGAACAAGTATTGAGAATGAAGATCATTATCAGTTGAGGGATATTATTTTGAGATAACACCATATTCCTCTGCCTAGAATCAAACTGACCTATTTTCAGACCGATTTCAACTGTAACACGATTGGCTTAATAAATCGAGAAAGGCTTTGTTGATGGTTAATTATGAAGAAGAAGAAGAAGAAGAAGAGGAAGAAGAAGCTTCTTCTAAAAATATACCTAATTCAAGACTTGATTGAACAAACCTACCCTATTTCAGACCAAAATGTTCAAAATCCATACCCTATTTCAGACGAAGACGGATAAAAACCATACCCTTTGGGGCCGCACATACCTATATAGCCCATATAAGGGAGTACCCGCCGGGTGGAGGGGGGGGGGGGGGGGGAAGGTACTTGTTGTAACTTGTATTTCTGACCAAAGCAAAGAAGATCACGATAAGGGGACACGTCATGACTTTTAGTAGATGCCCTTGCATATTACTTGTAACGAATTGGGCATGAAGGGTATTTTCAGCTATGGTCTCGAAAATACCGGTGCAGTACTGCATATATTTGACCTGCAAAAAGAATAAAGCGCACATGTTTGTCTGCCATTTATTACAATAGTCTCTTCACATCCACCCCCTTTGTCCCCCCTTTATGAATTTATTACCAACATACATCATGACAAGCCCCCAGACTGCTTGATAAATCAATTTTTGGAGCACCGGCACCGGTACTGCAGAGGTCATGGATTCAAAACCCGTTTAAGATTGAATTTTTTTAACGTTTTTTTTTCATTCCTGTCATTCGCACCGAAGGCGCGCGTGCAGTAGCATTGGTAACAATATGGTAACCCATCTGGGCGAGAAAATTTGGTTTTGGTACCGTAAGTTTCGAAAGAAGTTACAAATTTGCACAGAAAATTTATCTGATATGTTGTTGCTCTTCTGGCAGTGACTAACTTTAATGTTGAGAAGCGACGAAATCCTTTAAAATCGCGTATATGCAATAAAACAATTGCAAGAAATTTATCGCAGTAACGTGAAACCGTGATTTAAAGATAGCTGAACGTTGAATACCTACCCCAAGGGATATCTGTGAATCCTCCAAACACGAAATCGTTTTTCTTGACAATTGTAACCGTGTTGCTTTTTCCATCACAATTACTGTGAAACGTGTAATCAGAAGTTCCGTGGGTCGAGCTTCTGTAACAGAGTTCCCACCGGGAGTCATCTCCAATGACAGGCGACAGAAACATTGCAAGATGGCGCAGATAAAATCCATCACTGGATAATATCACTGAATTCATCATAGCTGGCAGGTAAATTGAAAAGCAACTAAGTTAGATGAGTAAATATTTGCAAGGATCATTAAATGAGATGATACAGCGCCGAGAGCCGTGTTTCAAAAAGCGTGCCATTCCCCAATCAATAGAGAGGATGAGTGGAGAGAACACATTCACCATACACGGTATACTTGCAATGATAATTTTTTTCAATAAAACTTTAACTGTGCTATCCTTCCAATCCTTCGCTCTTTCACCGGAAATGGTGCATTTATGTGCGTAAACGACGTTGTTGTATGTCTAACCTGTCGAAAGGACGTCATCAAAGTCAGTTTTGACGTCTTCTTATACTTAATTCGAAAATACAAGACTGAATTCGTTTAAAAACAGTTAGAAAAAGGACAAATAACAGCCAAAGCACAACAGCTTATGTTCGAATCGCCGCTCGCTGGCAACCCAGTTTTGGAGCCAAAGTTTGTTGACAAAAACGTTGCCACAAAATCTTTTAAACGGTTTTCTGGCCCTTTAATTGCGAATTGTTATAATACACTTTACACTTTAAATAAAGTGTAAAGTGTATTATAACAATTGACGTGACGTCGGATAGTACATTTTTTTCCGCTCGCTGAATTTTCATTGGTCAATTCAAATTTCAGTAGCTCTCGCCGTATGCACGGCACCGTGTATGGAAACCGTGGCATTCCCCCAATCTTTAGAGAGGATGAGTGGAGAGAAAACATTCGCCATACATAGGACTCTTCCAATGATAATTTCTTTCAATATAAATTCAGCTCGTGGTCATGATGCGCGGTTATTTTAAGGAAGATACCTGACTGGTCATTGATGGCTGCGCGACCAGAGCTCCCACGGTCATGTCCAGTGACTGAGTGAGATGATACGAGATTAGTAAAAGTAAAAGATGTTTACGAGCCAAGTGGCCCATGAGAGCCGGAGCTTATCCCCGTTTGTGTGGCATGAAGAGACTAGGAGTATTTTTTATTCCCCCCTAGATGGGATGCCAGTTCATCGCAGGGTTACCCCTAGCATTTCGCCGGTACCCATTTATACACCTGGGTGGAGAGAGGCACCGTGAGAGTAAAGTGTCTTGCCCAAGAACACAACACAATGTCCCGGGCCAGGACCCGAACCCCGACCCGCTCGATCCGGAGTCGAGAGATTAGACCACTCCAAAAGTAACTTTTACATTATGGCGCGAAGCTTAAAACAGATTTTTAAAAAACTGGATAAAAAAAGGGAGCATGGAGATGTGTTCTCTCTCCTCATCATCTCTTGGTCCTTGCTATTACTGGATTAGTTTTGCTGAGAAAAATTCCGGTCAGGTTTGCATTAGGGCCGATATTCAATTCCAAGGTTTATTACAACCATTTAGAAATCACTGGTGATCCTTGCAATCTGATTGGCTCTCAGCAATGCGATTTATTCCCAAATCCGTACTATTTTTTGCTCTAAATCGCACCATTTCCCCAGCTAATGAGAAAGGAACACTAAAACAAAACAACCAATCAGATTCCAAGGCTTCTTTAAGGTAACCAATCAAATTGCGGGAAAATGAACGACAAAGAAAACCATTGTGTGGCGAATTTTGCAACTTTTGTTCCCAACTGGATCAATAAAATCTTGGTACTGACTAAAATACTCTATTTTAGCGATTAAATAATTATTGTGTGATTTCTAAATGGATGTCATAAAGTAGTAATTGAACTTCGTGTCGTGCAATTTTGGTCTGAAATCATACTTGTGATTGTAAATCGAAATCGCGCTGCGCGCTCGTTCGATTTTGAAATCACACGTATGATTTCAGACCCAATTGCACTTCACTCAGTTCAGTTACCATTATTAATCATTAATGGATGAACTCATAGTACTTTATTACATGAAATTTTCGCGACATGTTTACTTCGCGATTTTGAGGTGTGCATATTTCGCGACAATTAAATATGACGATTTTGCGAAAATTATATATTTTCAATCACTTTAATTTCGCTTTTTTAAGTAGCATACAATTTATATTTCATTGGCAACAATGCACT
Source organism: Montipora foliosa (assembly GCF_036669935.1). NCBI lineage: Eukaryota > Metazoa > Cnidaria > Anthozoa > Scleractinia > Acroporidae > Montipora > Montipora foliosa. The sequence goes on from NC_090873.1 coordinate 25,224,913, forward strand.
GGCGGTAATACTTCCCTTCCAGTTAATACACCCTTATTCCTGCCTTCTCCCATCCTTTCAAAAAAAATCCTCCCCCCCCCCCCCCCACCCCCTCCTCCATGCGCGCCGGTGAAAAAGTTATACTGCGACATTTCCACCAGCCAAAATGAATGTATTTGTTACGGTTAAATTTAAATTCAGGTTAATTTTAATTTCAACCTAGGTCATTTTCATTTCGAACTAGGTTGAAATTGAAAGTAGTATACTGACATCTTCAAGGAACATTGTAAAGGGAGGGTGGAGTACGATAGAAGTACTCGAGAAAGGGATAGGTGAGTAGAAGGGAGGAATTCCAATTGAAAACATGTATAGTTGTGTTTTAGACTCCCTAAAAAATCCAAGCCCCTGTTTTTTAACTACACCCGCACAAAAAGAAAAATCCATTTTTTAGACAGTTGATTAAAACTGAAACCACGGTAGTTACAAAAATTTCAACTGGTTTCAAAAAAAAAAAAGAACTGGTTTTAAAAAATTCAAACCAAAAACAAAATTAAGCCACAATACAATACGATACATACTTAATTGACCGCTCCCCATAGGGGCTTCTCAGGGCCAATGAAACACAATGAAACGACGGAACAGAATAACAACAACTTTTAAGAATCCCAACTGGCCGGAGGCAAACTAGTTGGCTTTTTACAATTGCTGGTGGGAAGTTGAACCAGGGACTACCAGGAACAAATTCAACGAGTGGCCAGAGCGGGTCTTGAACCCTGGTCTTCGGATTTCAAGGCAAGCGCCTAACCACTTGGCCACACTGCCTCCTGAAGACCACAATCACAACATATCCACTTGTCTACAACAACTTTAACTTCTGTAGTCTCACAGGAAAAGGCTTCTTCTATCACTTGTCTTCTTTTTCTTTTATCACTTCTTACTTACAGGACACAATTCCACAACAACCACTACTACCGTTTGAATTAAGGCCGTTTATGCAGTTTTTCTTGTTTTTCTAAAAGTTTCTAAAGGAGTTCTATTTTTGTACATTTAACGATTATTTGAAATCCAGGTAATTAGTGGCAGAATATTAAGAATAATTGTTTTAGTATATACTCACGAGGCAATCTCAGCAACAATTGAAAAGAAGAAAACCATCCAAAGTCGATTTAATTGACATCTCAATTCATGCGTGGAAAACGTGCAAGCGGCACAAAGCATGCTCGAAATTGTTTACAGAAGCTTTAAACATGGCAAATCTGGCAAATCTAAATAACCTTTGTTAAAATCCTCGTCACAAACGCGAGAGTAAAATGGTCATTTAACACCGTTTAAATCAGCAATATAAATCGAAAGTCCACTTGTTAAAGCATTTTCACCGTTTGATCAAAGTTTTAGAGGTTCATTTGAAATGGAAATTGAAAGAGTGCAGTTGGTAAAGGATCCACATGAAATGGCGGCTCTAAGTTATTAAGGTGAGCGTCGGGTTGTTGTAAAATGACCTGTCTTGTTTCCTTGAAGCCATGTAGAACATTCTTAAACATTTATTTAAACTCCTCAATTTCAGTGACAAATTCGTTTTGCTGGGTGGCCAGCCCTACAAAAGAGAATTACTCCGAGTGAAACAAATTGTTGGCGTGAAGATTGTTTAATTGTCAGCAATAATTATCTGGAGAAACACTGGTTGGCAAAAGTTATTAAATCTTCTTTCACCTGTGAAAAAACTTTCAGGCCAAATTTTGTGGTCCTCTTTGTATTCTGTATTATTATATGGCTCTGTCTCACGAGGACTGGGAACTACAAAATTCACGAATTTGATTGGCTAAAATCGATATTGACCGCGGTCTAGATTTTCCCATCTAGACCGGCATCTAGACCGGTAATGTTTTGCGGTGAAAAGATGCAAACTAAAATGCAAAAATATTGAGTATTTTCTTCTACCAAGATTTGTTTATGGAAGTGCCAAACAGCATGATGACAAAAGAGAAGATGATGAGCAAACTTTGACAGAATTAAGTTCAGCTCATCGCCACTCATCGCCATTCGCAAGCAAAATGTCAGTTAGTACAAACCAGTTACATTAAACAAATTAAATTGTTCTTGCTTGCCATATAATAAACATCTTATTAACCGAGCTTAGTCAGTCTGTATGGGAGAATCTTGACCTCGGTCATGTGTACAGACCTCACTGCGTTCGGTCTGTACTTACGACCTCGGTCAAGATTCTCCCATACAGACCTCCTGCTCGGTTAATAAGAGCTAAGCACAGCATCATTTTGTATTCTCGATATTTCCGATTCAGATGCTGGCGAGCTCGAGTTTACGCCGGCCGTTTTGTTTTGTTTGGATCACGCATTATTCACTCCGTGGGGAGTGAATAATGCTTAATTACTCCGAGATAGCGAACCAATCAAATTGCTTGAGACACCGAGATCACTGAGCAAGTATATACTAATACAACATATCTATTTTTTGTATCGCTGACTAATGCTGACTGACCAGAATGACTCTAGAAAGTTCTAACATGTAGAATAAAATTAGAATACTCTGGAAAGTGTCTAACCTCATGACACTAATGTAAAGTTTTGCCGATTAACAGCGTTGAACAGCATTTGGAAGAAGATAAATGAACTCTTTGGTTAATTGTTATCTGGGATTATAGCGTTAATCGGCTTTTAAACAACCGAGCCAAGGTTTTTGCGAACCTCGTCTCCAGGACCTTCCCGTTCCTCTTTCTATAGTTTCAGGCGGCATGTTAAGTTTGGTCTCGGATCTTAGTAGATCAGCTAATCCGTTTTTTTGAAAAATCAAGTTTAAATATGAAGGTTTGCCTTCCCTTGCTGCAATGTTTCTGTCTATCATCGTTTGGATATTAATAGTGATGTTTGGAAATATATCTGGGTTTTCCTGGAGTTTCTCGGGAGTTGTTAGATGTTTTGTTTTCAGATTTTTGCCTTTTGGTTTATGATCGGCTTGCTATCTATTCACTAGAATGTTTAGGCCATTCGTTGCAGGTTGGAGATCACTCGGCATTTTTGCTATTTTGTATATTGACTATGGCATTTTTTCTCGGACATCTCTTACCTTCTTTATTTGTCAGGTCTCACCTTCAGGACTCCGGTCGGAAGTACAATGAAAATAAGTCCGGTTGGGAACCCCGTCAGATTGGTGAGTGGTTGGGAATTGTTGTGGATGCAATTCAATTCACATTCTTTAAGTTAATTTGTCATTCCTGAGAAAAAGGTTGTGAAGTTGTAGTCTGTTTTGGCCAGGCTAATTAATGATTTTCCTAACCTTCGAGTTCGAGACGTAGCTAGTCAGTTTCGGGGTTTGTCATTTCCCTCACTGTTGCTTTGGCCGAATTTCCCGCTTGATCACAAGACAAATGTACTTTTTCCTTCAACTAAGGCGTTCGTGGAATAACGTGCTTTCTTCTGGCTAGAGCATGTAGATGCATTCTCTTCCCCATCGCCCTTTTCGCTTCCCTTAGTCGGCGGGGCCTTGGCACGAGAAAACGAAGGGCTCTGGAGACAGGATTTCGAAGTCCTAGATTCTGGGACTTCCGGAATTGGAAATGTATGAAGTCTTGAAATGTCCCCGATCATAGTGAGGGCACAATGGCGGCTTCACGAGGGGACAAGTTCACCGAGATGCTCTCTAATGTCCTGCGTCTCCTTAATTTACAGTCGATCTCTTGGTAAATGCAGCAGTTAATCTTTACTTTTTATTGAGCAGCATTTGGGGGACACTTTGTTACGTAAATTGTCTGTATTCCGAGACACGAGTGATGTTGAAGTTGGCGAGAAGTGCAAAGGGACACTTCGTGACGTTTATTGAAATCGTCGTGCATCTAATTAGGGTCAATCCTGGACATATGTGAACATCACAGCTTGTGTTGTGCTTGAGTAGCGTCCCGTTTTCACAAAACGCAAGCGAACGCAATCAGAAGCCCAAGCACAAAGAAATGGATACATGTTGATCCTTGCACGTGTGCTTATGCTTGCGTCAGGCCCGTTTTCACGGTGAGTTAAGCGCTTTTGTGCTTGCGCCAGGCCCGTTTTCACGGTGAATTAAGCGCTCTTGTGCTTACGTTTATGCTTGTGCTTGAGCATGCGTCGCTAGTGAAAACCTCATTCCCACGACTTTCTTGTTCCCGGTCCTGGGAACGAAATTGCGTATTTGCCAGGAAAAAGGGGTGGGTTAGGCGCGCTTTGTAAAAAAAACACAACATTATCTGTACCTTCCTGGCAGAGGTCACCATTGAATCCAGGAGGGCATAAACAGCGATATTTTTTCTGCGTAAAACCCGATTGACATTTCCCACCGTTTTCACACGGAGATTTGACACAGGCGTTCTGAAGAAGAAAAAAAAAACAACATCACTGCCATTTGTATGGCGGAGTGTAAAAGCAACCGCAGAGGGTGCCCAAACCCCGACGAAAGTGGGGAAAAAAACAGCATTTTCTTTCATCTTTGAGAAATATTTTATAAAAGCAATCTAAGACTTTTTTCCGTGTTTCCATAGCTTCATCTAAACTCCTCGGTGGAGTTGGGAGAATTCGAGACAGTTATGCAAACCCTCGAGAATTCTCCCAACTCACCCTCGTGTTTAGATGAGGCTATGGAAACACGGAAAACGTCCTCTATTGCTTAATTAACAAATCTTTCCCAAGTATATATATTTTTAGAACGGCTTTTTCACGCGAAAAATGTCACATTGGAAAGGCGATACGTGTTTGTTTGGTTATAGGACGTAAAACATTAGCAGTGCCATCGCTCTGTTTTGTTTGGGCTTTTAACCTCGAAACTCCCACGAGAGGCGTTCTATTAATAAGTAGGTCTTTGCTACTTCGCGGTTTTCTTGAGGCTCAAGAAAAGCCTCTGAGACCAGGGTACCGAAGTGGAGGTGGCTAATGGTGGATATTTACCGAGCTGCGAAGCGGCGAGGTAAATCTTTACCACCAGCCACAGACACCATACAAAAAGAGGTAAATATCCAACACTAGCTAGCCAACGACATGGCACATAGCTCATTTATTGCCGCAACGATTACAATACTTTCCAACGCAAATCCCGCGCGGTTTGCTCGGAGATGAATAGCAAAGGTTTCGGAGTCTGAGTAGCCAATCACAGCACGCCTTCAACGCTTTCATCGTTTAAGCATATAATAAAAACAGATATTCCATGCCAACACGCCTGTATTTGTGTCACAGGAGTGAATTAAACTGAATGTCTCACCTCCGTTCCTCGATAAATGTAATTTTCGGCGTTGATCAAATCTTTATTGTCTTCAGCGTGAGTAGAATTGTTCAGCTCACATCTGTGTTTTCCATCTGTGTTCGCTTCAGTGCCGAAGTTGACGCTGACGCAGTCATGTTCTTGGTAACAAACCCATTCGCATTCATGCATATTGTGTACTTCATAACTCTTTATTATATGATTTTCCAAGCGTCCGTTAGGAAAGGAAAGAGAAGGCTGAAACGTGAGCGCACGACAAGAGCCTGCAGAAAAAAGAATCGTTAATGAATCTTCTGCTTTCAATTGATGTCGCAACGCGTTTGGGGAGACGTTATACGAGCAAGGTAGGCATTGTGGGATTGTTTTAATGTGAGAAAAATGGAAAATGCACGTTTGACCATGATTGCACAAGTGATTACAGAGATTCTCGCGTTCTGATAGGTCGAGGTTGTCGTCATATATGTCGTTATAATCACCCCGCAGAAGGTGATTTGAGCACCACCGCTAAATATCAAAATGGCTTCCTCTCGTTTAGTCCAGTTTACTGAAAATTTTAGCCTTGAACGTGAATCGAACTCCTGAACTCTGACAAACTGGTACGCTGCTCCATCGATTCAGCTATCTAACCAACTGAGAGCTTTTTCAGTTCGTAATAAACCCTGTAGAGGATGTCCATATGAAGATACATAATATAGGGAAGACTGCCACCAACTGCGCCGAGATCCATGTTTTAAAAATTTAGATCATTGCAGTTATGAAAATTACTTAAAGCAGGGACTGATCATCGAGGGGAGCCTTTATCTCCAATTATTTCTTTCAGTCAACCCTTTTCCCGAGTAAATTTTTTTAAGAACCACATTTATTATACATTCAACAGAATAACGCGTTTCTGATCGGTCAATGCCGATTGCGGGAATAGGTTGTAGAGGACCGATTGCTATGGAAACACGACGATAACGTAATTTATGTCGAGTTTTTAAAAACTCAAAAAAATAAACGTATGAATTTGCTGCTGCATTTCGTGATTTATGGTTACTCACCTATAGCCTGCGTCACAGACGTGTAAAATCGCGAAAACACTCACGCACATCACGTCCCATTTACAGAAAAAAGTCAAATTTTTAAAGCTAGGAACCAGAGGCATAATATTATGGAATTTTTTTAAATTCGAAAATTGAATCCTAATCTCCAAAGCAAACACTTGTGTTTACTTTTTTTTAGACATATATATATTTTAAAGTTAAAGATGGACCAGGTCGCTGATGATCGGATGATAAAATAAAGAGACAGTATGAACCATAATCTCGATGAAAATGTCGCTATTTTTACTCAGAATAAAATGGACCAGAAATTAATTCTGTTAACCTCCACAGTCATTCCTTTCTTCCGGTATATCGAAGTTACCAGAGGTTTTCTGTGCCATTTAGATTTTATTGTGGTGACGAACTGGAGTTGCTGGTAATTCTTCGTAAAAAATCCATGCCTCTCGTTTCCAGAGGATATGGGAGGATGTCATTTCACCGAGTGGAAAAGAGAACTTCCTATTTAATGTTAAGAAATCTAAACGTTCTTGCCAGAATTTGTGCCCTAATGGATTACTCCCGAGCAAAGTTCACTGGATTTATATCGGATTCAAAAATATGGATTAAGAACAAAGGACCGAAACTGAACACGCAAACGGATTCCATTCGCGCAAAACTTTTTACCTGAATGCTTTCATGCCAATTTATTTTCTCACGTTCTAAATCTATAAATATGCCTTTCTGTTATTTCTAATTTATTCATTTGACAATGATGACATGAAGTCGTCGAAACGTCATGTTATTTTACTATCGTTAATTTTCTTGCTTAAATGTTTATCTAAATCGTTTTTTATTAAAAGAAAAATTGGAGGAAAAAAAAGAGTCCGAAAATTTCAAGACTCGAACTGGGGTTCTTAGCCCTCACCCTAAAATTAACAGAACCCTAACGCGAACCCCAACTCATATGACCAGCGAGACACAACTCCACCTGCAACTCCCAGTAACCGCAACATTTTGATTTCTTAGACCTAATGAGTGTAATTCAGAGCTAAAAAATGGCATCGACCGTTTCAAATGGCAACGACCGTTTACGAAAGGGAAATAAGCCTCGGCGATGACGAATGAGGAGGAAGCGAGAATCTGGTAATAAATTTTCAATTTCCTCTCCAAACATGTTAGTACACACTTTCCATGCAGAACCGCTTGGAGTAGTCGAGAATTGTTACAATAAAGGGATGTGATATCCTTAATATAGATAACGTTCTTGTATCCATTGTTATGCTCAGTGATATCTCATTTGAGTTATCTCCTTTTGAAGTGACCGCAGTCTGAAATGTTATAATAATGTACTGAAAAGCGTTATTTGACAGAACACTTACCCTCTTCATAAGAAGCGTACGATGCTCCAAAATAAAGGAACGGATAAAGAATGTAGCACCGAAGAAGAGAATCCATGTCCGCAAAGTAGCAACAATTAACTGTCAACATCACATAAATTCTTAATTTTAAATAAGGGCAGTAGAAGACTGACAATTAATTATAATTACACCTGTCGACAATTTAGTAAATGATTTTCTTCTTTAGTACATTTATTTGGCACTTCAACACTTTTGCTAAAGGTACAACAAGTTAAACAGTTTTAGAAGAGACATAGAGGCGATGTGAAACGTCCTGACTCATCCCATGAAAAGGGACCAACGCTTAGGGAATCATTGTTTACAATTAAAGTTTACTGTAAATTTTTAATTTTTGTTGTCATCGAAACTAGAACGCCTAAATAAACAAACACTGAAATCTTTTGTGGCAGAAATTTGTCAATAGTACTATGCTTTTTGAAAGCAAGAAAAGGTGAACATTTCTTTTAAAATACGCTAATAGCCCTTTTCACGGTCAGTTTTTCTCATTTTCATTAAGATGTAATCTAGCATGTATGTGAGGCAATTTCGGGCTATTTTTTAGTTTTAACCCGAAATTGCCTCGCACCCACGTTAGATTACATTGTAATGCAAATGAGAAAAACCTACCGTGAAAAGGCCTATTGAATTCTAAATCTCGAAAGTAAACACCTGTATTTATTTTTTTTAGACGTATATATTTTTAAAGATGAAGATGGACCAGGTCGCTGACGATCGGATGATAAAATAAACTGAGCCAGTATGAACCATAATCTCGTTGAAAATGTCGGGATTTTTGACTCACAGAAAATTTAATTCTGTTAACCTCCCCAGGCATTCCTTTTTGTCGTTATATCGAAGTTACCAGAGGTTTTCTGTGCCATTTAGATTTTATTGCGGTGATGAACTGGAGTTGCTGGCAAGTATTTTTAAAAAAATCCGTGCCTCTCGTTTCCAACCGGTAGAAGAAACATTGAGGCGATGTGAAACGTTCTGACTCATCCCACGATTAGCCATCAACGCTGAGGGAATCATTGTTTATAAATGAATGAAGGGGTAGTTTCTAAAGAAACTGTGGTGCTGCGTCGGTGGGGAAGTAGTATACAAAAATTTGTTTTATCAACGGAGTTGATAATGTAAATTGGCCACCGTACAGAGATTCTGAAAGCTGACGTTTCAAGCGTTAGCCCTTCGTCAGAGCGAATCGGTAAACTGAGCCAGTATGAACCATAATCTCGTTGTTTAACTTGTTGTATTCGCTCTGACGAAGGGCTAACGCTCGAAACGTCAGCTTTTAGAATCTCTGTACGGTGGCCAATTTACATTATCAACTCTGTTGATAAAACCAAATTTTTGTATACTACTTCCCCACCGACGCAGCACCACAGTTTCTTTAGAAACTACCCCTTCATTCATTTGTTATTCAACCGCTGCGACCACTAATCTTGTGTTCTAGTATTTTTTAATCCACAGATTTCTAACAGGAGACCCGGATTCGCTCTGACGAAGGGCTAACGCTCGAAACGTCAGCATTTAGAATCTCTGTACGGTGGCCAATTTACATTATCAACTCCGTTGATAAAACCAAATTTTTGTACATTGTTTACAAAGTTTACTGTAAATTTTTAATTTTTGATGGTTATCGAAATTAGAAGGACTAAATAAACAAACACTAAAATCTTATGAATTTGCTCCTGCACTATGCTTTTTGAAAGCAAGAAAAGGTAAACAGTGATATCAAAGATTCTTCTGTGTTTGTCTTTCCCATGACAGCTTTGGGAGATGGATTAAATTCAATCTACTTTTGTGGCCTCTCTGTGTGTGTTAAAAGAGGAAAACCATTTATAATCAACGGAAATCGTTGTTTACAGATTTCGCACCATTGGTTTGAACAGTGGGACATTTGCATAATTCCGCCATGCATTTGAATACAAGTACCAGAATCCTACAGGTTTTGCTTGTCTCGTGCTGATTAGAGCTATTGTTATGTTGTACTCCATTGGGGATTCTAAAATGTAATTAACAAAAGAAAAACAAACTGAATTCTGGAAGTTGTAGTCAAATGACGCTATCGTCAAAGCTGCCTATTCTCTATTTTGCATTCCCCCAAATTTTGCATAAACCGTTGTTTTCATATGCTCATGGGGATACTGAATATTCCCAGGAACATTTGAAAGCAATTGTTTATGCAAAATTTGAGGGCGCAAACGAAGTGTATTATGGAAAATGCGAAAAAAGAGAATTAGTTTCTTATTAATAATTCATCGCTGAGTATTGCAATTTTATTGTATAATCAGCCATCTCTGAAAAATGGGACCCGGAATACGGAACAATACAGTATGTGGCCCTTGGTCCGCGAGGTCCTTGGTCCGCGAGTTTTCCGAACATTATGTCATATTTTCTCGTGAAATAAAATACAACCGAAAACGAAGGTGGACGATTAAATATTGATTAGTATTCTTTCGTATGACGAAGTTCCGGCCCTCCCACTGATGTTGAAAGCGAGAAATTTAAGTTTGTTGACAGGTAGGTCTAATTGTCTTTCTTGAATTGTTTTATTTTGCGGCTCCGTAAAGTACATTGTCAAGTTTACTTAGCTTGTGCAGGGATAAAACTGAACGGGAGCACCTGTTTTTTGCAAAACAAGTTAACAGAGACACATTTCTTCTGGCGGGAAAGAATTTGCTGTAGAGTTTAAATTTTTTATTTTATCAACCCTTGAAAAAACATCAACACTTTTTGCGTGGAGGCCCTTGGTCCGCGACCTATAACCCTAGAGAACTTACATTTCTCAAAGCAGACTAGAAAACCCTGAAATAAATAGTAATGGCCTTTGTTTTTGTTAAACGGTTTTAACATCTCCTTGACAAATGTTTTCGGACTGCTTTAAATTCTCTTTTATAATGAAAGTTTAGTTTTACAATTATAATATCTTTGACTGCGTTGAATATTTTTACACATTCCAATTGTCAATAGGGTAAAGGGGGATATTTTTCTTTTGACTGTACCGACTGTTAATTGTCCATAGCATGAAAATATACTGTTTACACTTCTGAAGATTTACCCCGAGGCTATTAAAAGAATTAAAGAAAAGGCGCGAAAACTGATGCATCGAGAAGACGACCGCGATGACTGCCGTGACAACTTGCGTGACAGTTGTCCAGGCTTTGAAATGCATATGCATTTGAACCTCTTAAGCCGCACAACTCGCTCAAGTAAGCGGCCAAGGAAGGAAAAAAACAGTATCAAATTTAAAAACACATCAAACCGGTATTGGCTTCTAACCCTAACGAAAAATGTGTTTCATTTCTAACGCAAAGGTGTATTAAGTCACAGCAGGGTGGTAGTGAGTGAGGGGGTTAACGAGGTAGTGGGTCAAACTTGGTATAGGCTAAGCTAGATCCGTTCAGATGTACCTGAAATGAATGGCTTGACACATAAGTACTCAGGAACTTTGCATGCTTTTTAGGCCAGTTCATTATGTCCAAAGTGTTTAAACCTGCAAACAATCGGGAGAAAACGCAGCAAACATATGAAAACGCACTGAAAAAGGTCAAAGATGGAATGCCATTGCTGAGGGCAGCAAAACAGTGGGGCATTCCAGAGACAACTTTACGAGATAGAAACAATGGGAAATACGAACTAGCAGGCAAGGGAAAAATCCCGTATTTAACGGTGGCTGAAGAGGATAAGCTGGCTGACTGGTTGGTTGAGAGATCGAAGCGTGGTTTTGGCCTTTCTGTCAGTGAATTTCTCGACTCTGTACAAAAGTTCATTGAAAAGGAAAAAAGAGAAATTCCATTTCAAAGGAACCGACCCGGCAGAAAATGGTATAGAGGGTTCATTAAGAGAAACCCGAAAATCAGATTGAGAAATGCCCGTCCGCTAGACAAAAAGCGCGCTAAAATATCGGCTACAGACTTGGACATCTGGTTCACTTAGTATGCGCAGTTTCTGAGAGAACATGGACTTGTCAACCGTCCCGCCCAAATCTGGAACTGCGATGAAACTGGATTTGACTTGCAAGGGAAGGCAGGAAAAGTTCTTGGACCAGCGGCACCTAAAAGCCAACCATATCGAGTAGTGACTGGGACAAAGGAGCACATCACGGTTCTGCCTTGCTTCAATGCTGCTGGGCAGTGGATACCCCCTTACTTTCTCTTCTCAGGAAAGCGTGTTCCCAATACGCACAATCTGTTGGACGGAGGAGTACCTGGCAGTGCATTCTCCATGACTGAGAAAGGGTATATGGATGCTGCCACATTTTACATGTGGCTGGCTAACCACTTTATACCAATTTACCATCCCCCAGGCCCGTTGTCCTTCTGGTTGACAGTGCAGATGCTCACATTGATTTGCAGACGCTTGCACTTGCCAAGGAGAATCAGGTGCATATTTTTGCCCTGTTAAAGAATGCCACCCACCTTGTGCAACCTGCAGACGCTGGTCTCTTCGGTTCGATGAAGCAGACATGGTATAAAAATGTCATGCGTCCATCGACACTTTCAGATGCATTTAGGAAGTCCGGAATTTATCCTGTTTGCCGAGACCAGATCACTAATGACCAAGTAAGATCATCCCTAGTCTATTCCTGCAGTGACCAAAGCACACGTACTCCTTTGTATCAGGCGTCGGAAGTCTCCGTACCCGAGCAAAGTGTGTTTACAGGCACAACGGGTGCTCCATTGGCAACCTCCATTGGCAGCATTGCTGTGAGTGTTTTGTCTTCCCCAGGGAAAAGAACATCTCTTGCCTCCACACGCACTCCTTTGTCCCAGGATTGCGAGCCTTCGCTGCCTCATCAAAATGTTCTTGTAAAAACAACGGGCAATGTGTCTCACCAATCAGATCAACCAAAACAAAGTGCCTATTCCGACGCATTTGATGCACTGGAATCTGTTTTAGAAACTCCAGTAAAGGTGGAGTACAAGCGCAGGTTGGACGAAGGCTACGACTTGGACGGCAGCCCCACATTTCTTACTTGGAAAAAGCTGCGTACTGCCGCGTCAACTGTTCAGTCCTTACCAAATGAATTAGAAATACAGGAGCAACCGCTTTCTACTTCTGCCCCTTGGCCAAATGCAACTTCGGCGTCGTCCTCTTCAGTTTCCCCAGTACTTGAGGAAATAATCATCTACCCTACCGCGCGCGAAAGTAACAATGTGAAACGCAAAAATGTGAAATGAACCCTTCCGAACTTTTTAACCGGTGAAACTTCAATGAAAATTATGCTGGATGCGAAATTAAAAAAAGCGAGGGAACTTGCAGCTAGGCAGAAGAAATTGAGGGAAAGGGAAGAGAAGAAGGAAGCGAAAAGAAGAGAACAAGAAGCAAAAAAGTGGGAAGTTCAAGAAAAAAAGGAAAGGAAAAAAACAGAAAAGGCAGCCGGAAAGAAAAGGAACGCTGGGGCGCGAAATAAGTGTACGAGTAATGGAAGGAAATGGAGAAGATCGCTTCCCCAAAATAACGACTGCAAAGTATGCTGGCAAGAGTATTCTTCTTCCGATGACGAGCATTTGCCATGGGTTATGTGCGACCAATGCCAACTTTGGATGCACATTGATTGCATACCAGTTGGAGTCGATCAAACTCCAATTGACAATGAGGAACAATTTTTTTGTCTCGACTGTTGTTGACTGAAGCCCGTTAAAGTTTCATATGCGAAAACAAAAGTCGATGACTGTTCAAGCTATCTTTTTGTCTGCTGATGAAGTCGGATGAACTCTCCGCAGTTTATTTCCACAAAATTGAAATCGTTATTAGAGTTGATGCCAGCACTGTTTGCTTGTTGTTATTTAACAAAATCATCGTTCGAAAAGCAGTCGCGGTTACGACAGTGGTATAGAGAAAGTTTGGAAACTTTGGTTTATTGAACTACAGCATCTTGTGACTGAACGAGGCTTCTGTTTGCTAGTGATTATAGCCAACTCGGCGCTACGTGCTTCGTTGGCTATCTATCATCTCGTATCCAACTCTCGCTCGTGGAAAAATTGTTCATGATGCACTGGAAAACTTGAACCATTTACAGACTTCAAAAAAGTTGGTAAAATCTCTGTGAAATGTCCACATTTTCTTTGTAAATTACAATCTCTATAAATTTGCACATCTACAGAGATTTTGTAACTCCATAAAATGTCTGTAAATTTTGCCACATTTTCTCCCTTATGATGATAAAAAATATTTGCAAAATACTCTTAATAGAATCTAAGTCTATACAGAAAATTCTTGCATTAAATTGAATAAAATAATGAATGAAATATATGCAAGGGATAAATGCATCAATAATCATTTGCTAGAGATATCAAATACTTTCATTATTATTAAATAAGTAAAGGTAATCACATGATTTCGAGTGCAAGTTGGAATAAATTCAACAAAAAACCAAAAACCAAAACTGCACTAGCCTGTATGGCGAGTGCAATTTGCAGTCTGAAAAAATTTTTACTAGTGCTTATTTATTCCAAATTGCACAAGAAAAATCATTTGATTACTTATTGATAATATACATGAAAAACTCCGAGATTGTTAACAAACGCAAGCGTATCATGCAATCAGAGAAAAATTGCGCCATGTAGGGCACGTGCTTGATTTGAAAACAAAAAATTTTATTGGTTCTGACCAAACCATATTGTTTACTGGCCAATCATAATCCAGAATTTTGACGCTTAATTTGCACTGTGTTACACTTGAACTGCACTGCTCTGAGTCAATCAGAATAGAGTAATTTCTGGTGTGACCGATAGCTACCTTGATAGTGATGGTGACATTTGTGTGGAGGAAACAACTTTTTCTTCCAGGCAAGAGTCAGAAGATGCTCTCCCAATATACGACATCACGAGCTTCCTTTTGCGACATCTAAAGAGCAAAATTGAAAATGGCGTATCTCGAGAAGCGTCTATGGAAGGGTTGCGCAATCTTTATGAACTTCTCAAGGATGATTGTATTCCGCATGACAACTGGAAAACAGTGATTCAGTACCTAAAAGGGCTGGGATATCAAGACGCTCGCAATTACAAAATTTGTTTCGGAGAAGACCACGTGACATTTATGGAGGATAAAGGATGTTGCAAGATTTGTGGAAAGGAGTGGAAACCTTGGAGTGGATTATTTTGTTCTCGGCTTAACAAGGAGACTCCTCTCCCTGCAGTTTGTCCACATTGTGGCAGTATCTTTTCTGTTTACTTTATACAGACCCACGATAATGAGAGCCTTTCTCTGCCATTTGTAGTGAGTGTTTTGATGAAGTCAAAATCTCTGAAAAGAGCATGAAAGGCTGTCCATTGAACCAAGCATACATTATACGTGAAGATGGTTTCAATGCTTTTTCCAAAAAGACAAGAAGCATTGCCACAATTCAGGTTGCAAGTGCCTGTATTACCAAAGAAGAAAGATCACATGGTGCATCTGTACAAGTATATAGCTTTGCCCCTACATGCTACATTGAGGAGGGAATTTCCCATAAGATGGATGCATTTTTTAAGCCATTGATTGATGATGTAAAAAAATATTACATCGAAGGGATAAGAGTGCCAGTTTATGAAAATCTTCAAGTGGGAACTGACACAATTGAGGAGGGTATGTACAATGCACGGTTGTTGGTTCTGTGTGGGACTGCTGACATTAAAGCAAATGGAGAACTTGGATTGTATTGTTCAGGTGTGAGATTATTATTATTATTATCATTATCATTATCATTATCAGTTTCTTGTGAACCCTCTCAGGGATAACCTACAATCCTTTAACCGGGACACACTAGGTGATAAGTCGCTGCGACACGTCGCGGGAACAAGTCGCTGCAACAATTCGCCTTGTTTGACACGGTTAATTTTATGAAAATCATTGTAGCTGCGGCATAATTTTGTTGGCGCGATCAGTCACACGAATTCAAACTGGTTTGAATTCGTGTGACTGATCGCGGCGACAAAATTAGCGAAAGCAGTGTTGTCACAATGTGTGTACACTTTGGGCAACAAGTCGCTGCGACAAAATATAAGTGAACCAATGAAAGAGCGTCATGTGGTCAGCCATATTGAGTTAGAAAACTATTTCACATTCTCCCTCATATGTGATCACTGAGTGTGCACCGAACACGCGTCGTGTCACAGGGACTTGTTTTGCAAGTAGCACACATGGAGCAACTTGTCGCAGAGACCTGTCACTGCATCTTGTCGCCTAGTGTGTCCCAGACTTTATCTATTTTGCCAGTTATTCCTGACCTGAAAAACAAGCAAGGGGAAATGGGGTCATGTTACGATAGGTATGATGCTTTGTAACAACACAGAAGTAGTATCCGACATTGTACATGTAATGTTTAGTCAGGGCTGTCATAAAGGTCTGACGGCTGGGGACACTCCGGGTTTGAGTTCCGGCTAATTTACTACAAATTTGTTACGTTTAAGTGAAACTTTGTTTCCATTTACCTGTCTACTTTCTTCCCTTTCCCATCTACATGTACCGTACTTAAAAATTTAGTAACAACCCTGTTAAGTTCTTACAGGATTTTCTTGTTGTTGTCTACTGTTGCTTAAAAAGGTCCAGAATGAGTGAATACCCTTTACAAAAGAGCAACCAAATTTCCAAGTGTACCAACAATGTACACACAGAATGTGGTATGTACATTGTAAAGCATGCCCATGTGAGCAAAGCATAAAAATGACAAATGGTATGAACACAAAAGGGAAATACATGTACAATGCTAGTATGCAGCTAGTAATGATTATGGGATTGTTGTCCTTCAATGGCATATATTTTATCCTGGATATTTAAATGTTGTGTTGTGTTGTGTTTGGTGGTGGTGGTAATTATCCTTCATCATTTCAGGTGGCAAACGTGGTTGCAGGCGTTGCCTGATTTCTGGAACATATGTTCCAGAAAAACGTCATTATTATTATGCAGATTTTGGAAGAAGGTTCAGACACCAAGATGAACCGAGGAGTGTGGCTTATCACTTGGATAAAGGCAAACTATGTGATGAAGCTCAAAATAAAACAGAGCGAAAGAAGATCCAAACTGAAACTGGAGTTTCTGGTGTTAGTTGTTTATTTGAACTGTACCACCTGTATGGCTTTGATCCAATCAATGATATGACTGTTGACAGAATGCATCTTGTGTTCAACATGTTGAAGCGAGAATTTTTGGACAACCTGTGGTCTAATTCTGAGGAGAACATCAAGGAAGATGTCAATGATCGTGACCCAGCAGTTGGGGGGTTGCTTGTCCATAGTTATTTTTCGGAAGCTCTCAAGTATGTTAAGAGGACAACTGAGCAGAGGGCTAGTGGTGTTGCGAAAATGAAGCATCTCAGTGATAAACTTAGTGGCTGGAAACATGCAGAGTTTTTGAAGTAAGCAAATACATGTACATAGTGTGTACAACCATGAAACAACAAAACAAAACAAAACAAAAAGCAAAAAATACTCAATTGAACTATTCTGAGTATTTGATGTACAATATCACTAAAGGGTACGTGTGTGTTAATTTCCCCTCCAGATACAGCTGTGTAGCACGTGAGGTTTTGGCTGAAATCATTCCTTCCCAAGAATATGATGTGCACATGTCGTTATGCAACACTGTTGGCCTCCTTTACAACAAGCAAGTTCAAGCATTGGGTTGGAGTGATGAAAACATCAAAACTCTGGAGTCACTAACTAGGGCACATGCTGTAGCTGCCGAAGAGTATTATGGTCTGGGCATCTGCACAGAGAATCTGGAATATTCAACCCATTTAAGTGAAGATGTGAAACACCATACAAGTCCTGACAACTATTCATGTGAAGTGTTCGAAATAGCAATTCGCACTCACAAGCAGCAAACACATTATGATAATGCTAAAGGTATTGAGAAAACATTCGCTGAACGTGAAAACATCCGCCTGTTTATTCGTAGATACGAGCTGAGGCATGGGAAGCTATGAAGCTATTCTGATGGAAAGAAAATTCACTCTGTGGACTTAGACAAAGCGAACTCTGCAATTAATTTTCATGAGCCATCCCTTGAAGCAGCCAAAGCTTTGCTCACTGACTGCCACGAAAGTGCGAATGAAAATATCTGTCATGCATCTGCTAATAGAGTGTTAGCCGGGAAGCTGCGAAAAAAGACTGTACAAAACCACCAGAAATCTGACATCAAGATGGACCTGCAGCATCTGTACCCTGGAGAAGACATCCATGTCCCAAGTTGACTAAATATGCCAAGCATGTTGTCCGGTTCAACTGTAATGGGACAATAGTGAAGTTTTCAATTGGTGATTGCTGTGTTATTGCTGGTGGACCTAATCTTGAGGAAGAATGGTTCATGGAACTTACTGATATTATTTTGATTGGTGCTTTTCATGAAAAATACTTCATATTCATAGATGGCATGTATTTCATACCAGCCTTCAACCATGGTAGAGTAGTAAAGCATGCTTGGACAGAAACTTTCCAACTCGTTTCCCGTCAGTATCACAGAGACAGTGTCCAATTTACAACCTTTTTCCTCCCCATCGACTTTGATGGCCCTCCTCCAAAAACAGTGGCTGTTCCCGTGTATCCAGAGAAAAGGGATCATGTGAAGATTTTGGGTCGAGGAGGGCAAGTTTGGTTTGCGAAGATTGTTTCCTCTGATGACCAAAACCACAAAGCTAATGTGAGGTGGTTTGCCAGTTCCCGGCGAGCTGGATTGTATACTTTGTCTAGTCCAGAGGACATTGTACCATGGAAGGACATTCTAGGCTATGCTAACATGAGGAGGGTGATGGGTGGTTATCGAGTAGACGCCAACTCAAAAGATTTCATCTTGTTTACAAGAATCCCCCCTATTGTAACGGCCAATTTGCGTGAAAACAAATTTTTTTGGGTCATCATCATTTCATTTCAATAGTTTGAATTTAACAAATCAAACAAATACTCAACCTGTTTATAGCAAAGCTAATCGAGGCGGGCTGTGGAACTTCCGATCAAATTTAGCAAACAGATTAACAGTAAATTAGCTAAATAAAAAATAAAAAAAAAATAGGAATAAAAATACTAATGTGGCCTTGAACTACTGTAAAATACTAAAACCAAAGGTCTGAGCTTTCGCTTTCCGGTTGTGTCAATTTACAGAGATTTTATCTCGACCCGGTTGTGTCAATTTACAGAGATTTTATGGCCCGGTTGTGTCAATTTACAGAGATTTCATGGCCCGGTTGTGTCAATTTACAGTGATTTCATGGCCCGGTCGTGTCAATTTACAGAGATTTCGTGGCCCGGTTGTGTCAATTTATAGAGATTTTGTGGCCCGGTTGTGTCAATTTACAGAGATTTTATCTTGAACCGGTTGTGTCAATTTAAAGAGATTTTATGGCCCGGTTATGTCAATTTATAGAGATTTTATGGCCTTTGTTGTCAACAAATGAAGCGGTCTAGACTTGTGAGGCAATAAGGCCCCGTTTATATGAAGACAAATTGTCCGGGTAGAAGGGTCACTCGCCTACCCGAGATACCCTGGACCAGCCAACTTTTCCTACATTTCCCAATAAAATGCGGCTCAACCGCGTAAAAAAACCGTTTACACGAGCAAATAAGTTGGCTCGGCTTGAAGGGAGACCCGCCTACCCGGGTCACCCTTTCTCGACGGTAGGGTAACCTCCTAGCCAGGCCAACTTTTATTGTTTTTTTTAATGTAAACTCTTCGGCTCGCTCAGCCGGGTAAACTCGGTAAGGCAAGATAATGAGAACATGCACGAGTGCTGTCTTCCCAGTCTCCTGATGATCGAAACTGAGACGGACAGCTCTTGACTCAGGGGGAAAAGGTCAGTTCTTTTCTCATATAAACGCTCGCTAAAGACCCGGCTGGGAGGGTGACCCTCTTACCGGGGACAACTTTTCTCCATACAAACAGACTTGATCCAAGTCGAACTATTAAACCACATCCCAATAGGCATTTTATAATTTGTAACCGGCGAACTTTCCATGAACCGAAATCAGTGCGACATACAGGGCTAAATTAATGCCACATAATTTAATTAGGTAATGATTACATATTCCACACTCAAAATCAGTCACTAAGAGGGCATATAGATTTGCAGACATTTTTTATGAGACCTGACCAAATAGCCTAAAATCTTTGTAAATTTTTGATTTATAGACATTTTTGTGAGATTTTATAAAGTCTGTAAATTTCAAGTATTTCCTCTTGTTGTAGCCGTTATATTTTGTAAACATTTTACAAACATTTTATAGAGCTTTACTCACCAAAACTCTGTAAAATATCTGTAAAATAAATTTACAGAGACTTTATATTTATCGGGTAAAGGTGTTAAAGTTTGTAAATTGATGATTTACAGACTTTTATGAAGTCTGTAAATGGTTCACATTTTCCAGTGACAAACGCTTTTTTGATGAATGCAAAAAGATTCCGTCTCAATTCTAGGAAAAGTGACAACGTCCAAGTAAAACGGTTGACGAAATCCTTTGGTGTGACCATTCCAATGAAAGCTACTGAGAAATATTTATGCGAACTAGAAATCGGAAGGTTCGTTTGGCATCCGAACTTGAATCGGATGGTCGGTCGGAGCTTCAGCTCTTGCAAAGAAAGAGTATGCCCGAGTCAACACCGAAAAATGAATCTCTTCTTTTATTCTACAATGGTTCTGTGTCTTGTACGCTTCGAAAAGTGGTTCTAAATTTAGAGTCTGAATGGAGTCCTTTGTTGCTTTAAGGCTGTAATGCTGGGCAAGGTAGTTCTAAAGTTTAAGTCAATGGATAGCATACCTACAGATAGCCATTCCAGGGGTGTAGCATGAGATTTTGAAGGTGTAGTACGCACACGAAAAATATTTCGAGCGCTGAAGGTGCTCCAAAGTAGGGGGGGTCTAGGGACATGCTGCCCCAGAAACGTTTGAAATTTGGCGTCTCGGAAATGCCATTTCCGACTATTTTCCAAGGACATTTCAATAAATAAATGCAAAGGAAAATGCAGAAGTTAGTTGTTTATTTTACCCATCTGCCGAGTTTTCTCTTCAGCAAGCTACAACATAAACAGGGGGTTACAGTACAAGCAAAGGGCAACACGTCGCAAACTCTGTTGTAACATCATCATCATCATCATCATCATCATCATCATCATCATCATCATCATCATCATCATCACAATCATCATCATCATAACATATCCTTAAAAAATAACCGGGAATTGGGGGACTGGTGATACTGAAAACTGACACTGTGTGAGGGCTTCGAAGGGTAGAGTTGTTTTTTTTTTTTTGCTTTCGTCCACTATAACGTTTTTTGCAGTAAAGGCCTGGCCAAACGGGTCCACTGGACATGTCAGTGTAACATCATCCAATATTGTTGAATCGAACATGTTGCATTGGTTTGGCCACCATGTTGTATGATCGATGTTGGAAGTTGTTGGACGAAGTTTGATTTCCATCAAACATCGTCTTCAACATCATCCTACGTTTCTTTTGTTCTAAGGTGTGAACAACAGTGTTGCATTCGTTCGGCCATAACATTCAACGGTGTTGCACGCACGCATGCGCTGCGGCTATTGGTATCCATGGTGATGGATTTTTTGTTGCATCTGTTTCGCGCGTTGCCGCGTCAGTTCAAGCTACGGATGCTGAACGAGCAAAGTATTTAATGTCTGAGCGACGAAAGCTTAAGCAATCTCTTTTCGAAAAGATAGCCCTTCTTGTGTTCAAAGCTCTGAGGGGCAGGGCGCCAATGTATCTGCAGGATCTTGTGCAAGTCAAGACCCCGGGACGCTACTCCCTACGCAGTGACGCCCTGGGTCTTCTCAAGGTTCCTCGCACTTGCATGGTGCAAGACCTTTGGAGACCGGGCATTTGCTGTTGCAGTTCCCAGATTCTGGAACAGCCGTCCTCTTGCTATCACACTGGGTAACTCTATTGATAATTTTAAAAGGGAACTGGAAAACGCCAACATGGCGAGAGCTTGTTTTCTAAGAATTCTGGGTAGATTTTGGTTCCAGACTCTTGAGTCCAAAACTCTGGATTCAACACGTTGCATTCGTTTGGCCACCTCTTTCGACACTTTTCGACAGAGTCCAACAATGTTCGATAATGTTGGATCCGTTTGGCCAGGCCCGTATTGGTTAATGAAAAGATACTGGAATTACTCACACACAGACACCCTTTAATTTGAAATTTAAAAAACTTGGCCCGATTTTATGACTAAAAAAATTAATGCCTTCATGGAATAAGGATTCTCGGATTTGAGCTGTACGCACGGGCGTACGTGCGTATATGGACGCTACGCCCCTTCATTCAGGCGCAAAGTGTGGTGGCAAGCCGTTTTATCGAGGTGACAGGCGAAGAAATTAATTGTTGTAAAAAAAACGCATATTTTCAAATAATCAACTATGCAATTATATTAAACCCAATTATTCACCTCAGTCTCGGGGTGAATATCGGTGAATAAAAATTTCAAATTCGTCTCGTTTTTTATTCACCGATATTCACCGAGCCTTTGGCGACTAATTAACTCTTTTTTTCAAAAACGTTTGTTTTTGCGCAGTACATCTTGTTTCCAAACCCATGAACTCGAGGCTCGTCCTACGAAATGTATTGTCTCTAACCAACACAGGCCGCCGCATGATAAGGGTCCATTGTTAATTATTATACGCCAATCAATTCTCAGGCTAAATGGAGCATTCTGATTGGCTGGTATCTTTTTCTTCGCTTTTTAAACTAATTTCGCAAAGTTAGTAAATTAGTGTCGTTTTGTTCAAAGTATCTCCAGCTAATATGATTAATACTACGTAACAGAACATCACGAAGCTGTGTACTATGTACTGTGTTTTCTAGGAAACAGACGCCGCAATCATCGCACCGCAAACAAGTCAGAGTTGCGATGTTTCGATTTAGTTGTTTTTCACAGGAGGAATTGTGACACCCGACCGATATATTCCCTTTAGTCATCGCCATTGATATTTTGAATGACGACTATTTCAAGTAGCTCAGCTATGGATTTCTAAAATACGAGTTTCTTACCAAATACACAAATCAACATACAGAAACATTGCATATAACTGAGTTACCCTCGGGTCGAAATGCACACGCGTTCATACAATTTCCTATAAAAGAATTATGTCTCCTAAGGTGATGAACTGTCAGGATTCCGTTAAATGACTATTCCGATGGAAAAAAGGCATTACGATGCATATGGTGTCTACGAAAGGCAATCGGTGCTTGGCCTTTTGGCCAAGATCGAATGCCGTTATCAGACCATTACACCCCGGTACTTTTTTCAGGATCTTTTGAGGCTTGCATTACACGGTTAACCTCGTTACCGGCTTGCGAGGGCGTTCTAAAACATTTATTTTCGTAGTTTTAGCTTCTGCCTATTTTCATGTAATTTGTCTCAACGTTCAGGGCAACTTGGCTCAGTTGGCTGTGAATAAACCTTTCCCGCATTCGTCACAAGCACTCGCGAGAAAATTGAAAGTGAGGCTCAGGTGGACAACATCAAACATGGCGGACAACCCTTTGACTTCTTCGCGCGGTGGCCGTAGCAAATATTGCAGTGTACGTGGTTGCCAAAGTTCTTTTTATAACAACCAGGGGGAAAAAACTAATATTTCATTTATTTTTCTCTTCCTCTCGAGGCCAAAGGTACGAGTAGCTTTCGGCAATTAAAAGACAAGAAAAAATTGAGACGGATTTGTTTGACTGAATACACTCACTGTACACTAATGTGTGTGAGCAGAATTTTCGCCCAGAGGAAATTAAAAAACATTTCAGTGGCAGGAAAGATCTCAAAGACAAGACTGCTATTCCTTCCCTTTTCAGCTGGAATAAAGGTGCGAGCGCACCTAATCAAAAATTACCAAAAAAAGAGATGTCTTCCAGAAATTTCTGAGCAAAATGAAGAAAATATTCGGGCTGAATTAGAACCATCACCAAGGTTGCTCGATGCAGACAATGCAAGACCGACAGTGGCTCGTGAAAATTGCGCTCATTTGAAGGTGAAATTGTCACTTTTGATAAACAAAAAAGTGACGTTGAAAAAGAAAGGAGTGAGCTTAAGGCCAAAATACAAAAAGTGGAAAAAGGACAGTTTACATCCAAGCACGTACATCAGAGAACAAGAGGATGTTTTCAAGTTAAGTCATTTAAAGGTTTCCATCCAGTTAAGTTTGACATTTTTTTCAATTTTTGCGTGGCTTACACGAAGTGTAAACCAATCAATGTCATGATCCAAGATATGGTGAGAGGACTGGAAGACGGGATTTGTCACGGTGAACAAAGCGCTTGTTACGTTGTTTATTGCGAGCTTAGGGCCCTGGGAAAGAGCTCGAGGATAGGTTCCAGTCTACGCCAGGTTAAATTGCATTAGCTTCAGAAAGCGGCCATTTTTTATCTGTAGGGGTAATATGTTGTCGAAGATCGTTTTTATCCAGTTATATGTTCTCCTTTGTAGTTTAAATTTCACACGCCGGCTTTCCTACAGTCGGCTTGGCATCTGCTTGAACATTTGCGACATTTCCTTTTATCTTCAATCGGTTTCCTCTTGGGGCTTGAAGAATCTTCTGAAAAGCCAACCTTGAGTCGTCCCGTAGCTATCCAAAGCTATGCTGTCATTGGTCATATACCAGGAACAAAGGTTACGTTGTTCGTAAATTGCCTTGATTTACTTTATCCAATAGTATCGCCCGACTGTGTCTAATGCACCGACGTCTAATCGCTTTCGTCCATATCCACTTTACCGATGGTATCCAAGGACATCAACTTTCTTATTCAAATCGAAAAATTCTGGTTTCACTGGAAACAGCATTCCATTTTTAAATGCACGTGGTGGTTTTTTGCCTTTTTTCAAATGTTTATAACAACAGGAACAGATCCATTCTAGGTTATCGATGCTTCTTTTAGTTAACAAATTTTCTCCTGCAATCGGGTTTGACATTTCTTGTTTTTGAAGAATTTACTTGAGCTTATTTAAAATACCAAATTACACTTAAAATAATTAAGCTTACACTTTGCTGGGTTTTTATGAACACAGCTAATGGAACTGATATTTGTTACAGTTACTTAATCAAGCTGGTTGTAACAATCTCAAGACTTAAAGGGAAAGGCCGCACGAAACTCAGTGTTGTTCTGTTTTCCTTTTCTTTTACTATTCTCTTACTCTCACAACGTGTCCCGTAAAATTACATGATTGACAGGTAACACAACGCAATCACCGAGAGTGATCATTACATTCCTCCCCACTTTGGATACTAGATCGCCTAATCACTACTGGAACGAACTGAACGAACACTGCTGTAGGAAAATAAAATAAACGAAAAAATGTCTCTCATCAGGGCTAAAGAGTTCCTAAAGATGCTCTTTGAGATAAGCTGGGGGCCGTCGGTTCGCTGCGGAGAGCGGCTAGGTGTAGCACTATCCTTTACATGACTACGTGGTAATGAGGGGGCTAGGATGCCGTCACCAGGCTCGCGTGCTGTAACTTGGACGTTGGGCTTCAACGTCTTAAAAAAAGATGAGTTTCTGGTGATCTTCCTCCCTTCGCTCTCAGCAGTAACCATCGTACCCTTCTGGTTCGTGATGACAAAGGGTTTGGGGTTATAGGGGGTCAAATCCCGAGCTCTTCGCGAAGGACTTAGACTCCTTCCCATTGAATGGTGGGCCATTGTCGGTACGAACTTGAGCCGGTATGCCGAACTCTGCGAATATCTTGTGGAGACGTGGTATGACAACCGGCGCAGACACTGAGGGTATAAACTCCACAATTGGGTGTCTAGAGTAGTCATGATAGAGGACAAGTAGGTATCCTCCATCCGACAGTTCCTTAAAATCAGCACTAATCTGTTGCCAGGGTTCCTTTGGCAGTGGTGACATGTTGAGTGGCTTGCACTTGGTTCCTAAGTATTGGAAATAGACACTCTAGCGAATTAACTTGAACATATGTAGTTGGATCAAAGTGAGAGTTAATGACTATGGACAAAACATGTTATACTTACGTTCAAATTTTAGTTTGTTATGTAAAAGCCTCGTTTTGATAACAATGAAAAGCCAGGCAACCTCGCCTTTAAACTCTCCTTGATTGTGTAATCTTCGTCGGTTGACTAGCGTTTTGTAGTCCTCCTTGAGTTCACTGAATTCGAGTGATTAAAGTGGTTGTGTTCAAATACAATTGTCTGGATCAATAGTTAAAGCCTTGTGGATTGTTCTGGATAGAAGTTCAAATCCAAAGAGTGATTTTTTCAACACCAAGGTTGTCGCCTGACACGCCAGGCATGACTTTACTTTCTTCTCCACTTCGCTGTTGATACCCGGAAACCATACCTTTTCCCGCAGGAGTGACTTTGTTTTCTCTATGCCTTGATGACCTTCGTGGGCGAGGTCGATTACGGTCTTCTGTAGGGTTTCAGGGACTTCGATTTGCCTGTGTCTTAGGATCACGCCAGATGAACTGCAAAGGCTCAATGCTTCCTTGACTTTTTCAAACGTTTTGTATGTGTGCTGGTTGATGTCGAGTCGCTTTGATGGTTCGAACCAGTTTCTGGTGCGCACAGCATCGGTAACTGCCTGAAGAGTTGGATCCTTGGTGGTTGCTTCTGCAATATCCTCGAGGCTCAGGGAGTTACGTCTAGAAGCGTGTGTAATGTAGCCAACAAACTCCTCGGCTACCCTATCTTGTCGATTTCTAGGTGCCGTAGACTTCTCAGGATGTCTGGATATGTAGCCGGCCGGGTTTCCTTTGCCTTGCTCGTACAGGACTGTCACCTGGTGTGGCTGAAGTCGTAGAGTCCACCTTTCTATTCGTACTGGTGGGCGTAACTTGGGACTGTTGTATATCGATAGCAATGGCTTGTGATCTGTGATGACAGTAACCGATGTGTGCACTATCAGGTGGGAGTATTCGCACTCCCAAGCGACCGCGAGAGCCTCACGTTCGGTTTGGCTGTAGCGTTGCTCTACAGGAGTGAGAGACTTGCTTGCATAAGCAGCCACGTGCTTGCTGCCAGTATCGGGGCATGTTTGGGCAAGGATGGCTCCAAGCCTGACTGGTCTGGCATCGACGCTGATTTCAGTGTGTTTATTGGAATCAAAGCAGTCACTTAGGCTTGTACAAGGGCTGTTTTGAGCTGCTGAAGACACGGGCTGTCTCTCTGGGTCAGCTCGCGTAGGGGCTGTGATAGAGTCGCATGCGCGGGAATGAATCTGGAACAGTAGTTGGCCATACCGAGCAGGCTTCGCACTTCGGCAACGTTGGTTGGCGATGGGAAGTTGTAGATCGCTTCAACCTTCCTGGGGTCAGCTGAGAGACTTTTACCCGAGAGAACATAACCAAAGAACTCGAGGCTGTCTCGTGAAAACTCTCATTTGTCACGGTTGAAGGTGAGACCTTTCTCTCTGAGGCGCTGAAAAGTTTCTCGTAACGCCTGGTCATGGTCCTCCTGTGTTTTTCCGTGCACTAGGATGTCATCACTCAAGTTCAACGCTCCTTGGATTCCACTCAGGGTCTCGTGAATGGTATTCTGAAATATCTCGGCAGAACGGGAAATTCCAAAATTTAGACGTGTGTATCGTCTCACTCTCAGGCCGATGTGTGTACTGAACGTCGTGACGTATCTCGACTCCGGAGCAAGTTCTAGTTGGTTGTAACCTCTATTCAGGTCAAGCTTGCTTAATACCGTGGAGCCGTTCAAATCAGCGATAACTTCTTTGATCGTTAAGGAAATGTGGCGTTTGCGTTGGATCGCCGAATTGGCCTGTCTCATGTCGATGCACATGCGAATTTTGCTGGTTGCTTAGGCTTAGATGCTACGACGACGGGTGATACCCACGGGGTCGGGCCATCAACGCGCTTTATAACACCATTCTGCTCGTCTCTTGCTAGTTGATCTTCAAGCTGCTTTCGGACGTGGAATGGAACGCGTCTGTGGGGCTGGGCGGAGGGTTGCACACTCTCGTCATTTCCGTGAATATGTCTCGTGTTACTTTCCGAGTTTGTTGATGCCTTCTTTTGAGTTCTCCAAATCTTTAACTTGCGTTTCGGTAAGCTCCAGGGTTTTGCCATAATCGAGAAGGGCTTGTAGGCTGATGCTAGGGTCACCGAGAGCTTTTCGGCGTAGTTTCGTCGACGAACAAAGTTGGATGATTTGACTTTTGATTTCGTGTTCCGTATCGGCGAATTCGCAAGTTTGTGCGAGATGTTTCAG
>NC_090873.1:25262693-25272693 GCF_036669935.1 Montipora foliosa
GAGCTGTCGTTAAACCGTGTTTACTTGAGAGTGCGAAGTAGTGTTCGCCGCCTAGCCCCGCCGTCGAACACGAGGGGCGGATGTTCGCGCCAAAACTCGGGCACTTGACACGTTGCATTACACATGATACATGATGGACTGACCTTGGTACTGTTTTTGACTTTGTGTTATATTACTTCGTTGTCGTTTGTTGAGAATAAGTCTTCTCGAAAGTTTACCGTTTTTGTCACCTTGAAACTACGTGAAATCGTCCGGAACAGATGCCATCGCCTTTTTTCATTATACTGGACATCAATTTGCTGTGCTGAGTTTTATTTGTTCCCTTTCCCCTGCCTTTAAGTAATGTTTCTGCTTTTGTAAACACTTGATGAAATGTAGAGGCAGATAGGCGACTCGTTCTCTTATCCTGCCACAAAGCATTTGAATGTTGTCCTCGAGACTCTTTCTCGATCCACTTCGTTTCTTCATTTGTCATCTGGCAATATTTAAATGAACACAGGAGCTGTTTCTTCGAGGAGTTTTGTCTGTCTTTCTTTGTCTAACATGAACTGAAGTACTTTTGCGGTAAGGGATTGAGGAAGACCATCATCCCTGCCATATTTGATTGAGTGTAACGCACATGCTCAAGGCACACTTTCTTTTATTGCATTTAAGAGACCAGAGACGCGCTCATTAGAAATAAGCCTGTCAAGCAGTTTTCGGGGATCAAAGTTCTGGTCCATAGCTGGATTCCAGCCGGATTCCGTCTTCGTTTTCTTGTCCTTCCGGGAGGTTAAGTCACTGGTTGCTCTTGGCGTAAACGCTCGCTTTGTTCCCTTTTCCATCCCTGCGGAACACTCGTACAAGCCGGTGAAATGTAGTTTTTTTTTTAATTAAAGGCATAGTTTAAAGGCATAAAGTAAAGAAATGACGTGGTTGCACGCTTCTCCTCACCCTGCTCAAGTGCACCATGATGTAACAATCCTGCTGTCATTCTTAGGTCCTTCACTGCAAATCCATACTTCATGCAGATCATCCCGAATCCTTTTAAAAATGTCAGTTCACTGTTCACAGGGCATTTCGCTAAAGAAACAGTATCAAGGAAGCCACTCATCCAGTAGGAGTACGCCTTTTGGTCTTTTATAGATCGCAATATAGTCCACATCCACAGCTTTCACTCGTAAAATATAACTGAAAAGTTTACCTTCATCGATTTCAGGCTATTCATGAATACTGGCTTGCCATGCTTCAGCAGATAGGGAGTTCGAAAGTCTTGAATTGTATTCGAGTTTTAGGTTTGAATAAATTTGTTGATGAGAAAAAGTCTTTGGAACATTGAGCTTGCAGACACCGAATGCCCGAGCAACGAGATCGGCTTCTTTGCCAGTCAGTTTAAGACCACGAACAGCCAGAAAAAATCCTTCAACGAACTTACAGTGAAGCTTAGAAAGTCCTCGCCTTGCCTTGGCATTAGAAAATATTCGAGGCCCACCTTCACGTTCAGCCGACAAGTAAAGACTGTTTACTTGTTATTTTCGTTACCTCTATTCTCAAAGCAAGCTTTTAAAGACGAAGGTAGGACAACCGTCGTATTGATCGCATCGTCCGCCATTTTTTTAATGCTTGGCCGCGCGCTCGCCCCAATATTTTTCCACCCCCTAAAAGATGACGGAAAAAAACCTTGAAGAGGACTATTGAGTTTCGCTGTCCATCTTTCCATCTGGCACGCACGCCTATCTGCCCATCTATGTGCCGATCAGGTCACCTGTTTGTTAAGCAGTCCCTTAAGCAGTCAGTTAGCTAGTAAGTTAGCATGCGTAGCAAGCGCTCCTGTTTGAAAGAAGAGCTTCGAAACGATTTTCCCGCAAACTGGCCGCGCGAAAGTTGGGGAAAGAGACTGAGGGAACGCTTACAAGAAGACCCCCTAATTTTGAAAAACCCGTTCACTCACAAACAAGGGCTTCTGATTGGTGCGGCACAGTCACAATGATTGACAGGTGACAAATTTTCGAGCTCAGTGTTTTTTGTTAGTTCTAGCGTGACAAAGACAATGGCGTAAGATGTGCAAGGTTTTGATTCGTGTGTTGAAGCTCAGCGAATCGGGTCTCGGTTTTACGTTGAAAAGGGAGCAGGAACTGTCAATGCGCTATCTCTTTTAACTGTATAGATGTCATGGCCGTTTTGCCAACAGGATTCAGAAAAAACTTCATTTTCAGATGTTTGTCATGATGTGCAAAGTTCGAAATAAAAGAAAACGAAGAACAGGCTTCTCGAGTGTCATCGTGATTTCTCCATTTCAAACTATCATACGCGATCAAGGAAGTGGTTGAGGTAAATTCTATGGGAATGACAGCCTGTCATTTAAATGAAAATCTGGACTGCTTGGACGATATCCATCAAGGGAAATTCAATATTATTTACGCGTCAGCTGAAGCCGCTATGAACAATTAAGCGTTTCCATAATTCAATAAAAGCAAAAGATTCGTTATTTAACAAAACTTTGGCAGAGCTTATTGTTGACGAAAAGTTTGGACTGTACTGAAGTAGGCTTTTCGTTCGCTTGCAAAAGATACTTAATATTTACGCAGGATGAATTAATAAAATGCCTGCGAACTATCAGAATCCATATGTTTCAGGATCATGGAAATAAACTGTATTCGTCAAATCGTGTGCTTACCTCGCCTAATGTAAGCTAGAATCCTATATCATGCTCCCCTGTTAAATCTTTTCTTGTTGTGGCAAGAAAACGGCTCCTTTGTACAGTCATGGGATTTTTTTAGCACTTTTACTCGCAATTTCATCTACGATTTCGTGACGATTTGACTAAAAACGTATTGTGTATTATCAAACTAGCGAGGAGGTTTTCCCGTAATTTCCAGGAGGTTTAGAACGATTCATTTCCTCAACCACTCTGCACCAAGAAATAGCCAGCAAGTCGCACTGAAATAGTCGCTAGTTTTAAACTAAAACCTCTTGAATGGTTTCATGGTCACCTTTGGTGGAGTTTTGCATTTAACGGCCTTACTACCCATCGAATGCTGTACGAGTTATCTTCGTAAATTTCGTATTTTACCACAGGTAACCCAGGCTCACTGTGTGTGCCACATAGGTAAATATAGAGAACATATCAGGCGAAGTTTAGGTCTGGAAATTTGCAAGAAAATGGAAATAAAAATCGATAAAACTTACCATGTGGTGAGCTGTTGTTGTCTTTATACGTACACGAAGTTTTGGGAAAAATGGTCCCCATTCACCTTCCTTCATAGTATAGTGACAAGGTAGGAGACGGAAGCCAGCGTAGGGACTCCGATCGACCCAAAACAAGCACAATTTTTTTCGTGAAAATCGAATCCAGTCGCTAAAGGAACACGCCAGGCTCGTGGAAAATGAATTTCTCTAAACCATGAATCCACTGAAGCATCTCCAGGTAGCAAAGCCACCAGACTCCGTAAAACTTGTAAGTTAGCCTGCTAGAATGGCGGCCAGAAAGCGTTGTCCTCGCAAAGCGTCCAATTCAAAATGGCACTGAACTCTGGACGCCTGGTGACGAGTATAGAAAGTTCTGGAGGGAGGGGAGTCCCAACTTGCTAAAAACAAAACTCACTGAGCAATCTGGGACTCCCTCCCTCCAGGGGGACATATATTCCCCTCGTCACCAGGCGTCCAGAGTTCAATGCCATTTTGAATTGGACACTTTGCGAGGACAACGCTTTCCGACCGCCATTTTAGCAGGTTAACTTACAAGTTTTACGGAGTCTGGTGGCTTCGCGTTGCTACCTGGAGATGCTTCAGTGGATTCATGGTTTAGAGAAATTCATGTTCCACGAGCCTGGCGTGTTCATTTAGCGACTGGATTCGATTTTCACGAAAAAAATTGTGCTTGTTTTGGGTCGATCGGAGTCCCTACGCTGGCTTCCGTCTCCTACCTTGTCACTATACTATGAAGGAAGGTGAAGGGGGAACATTTTTCCCGAAACTTCGTGTACGTATAAAGACAACAACAGTTCACCACATGGTAAGTTTTATCGATTTTTACTTCCATTTTCTTGCAAATTTCCAGACCTAAACTTCGCCTCATATGTTCTCTATATTTACGTATGTGGCACACACAGTGAGCCTGGGTTACCTGTGATTTTACGAGCACACGGATTGCTTACATGTTCTGAAAATTGACTGTTGTTGTCGACAACTTCTATTCCAACCGCTCTGAAAATATCAGCTAGAATTTGTCCGTAAGTTTCTTTTGTTTTCGATGGTTTAAAAAAATTCTCGGAAGAAACATAACCAGTCGTACCCGGCTGAGAAGCTGCCGTTACAAATTTAACTGTAAAATCACACTGGCAAATTCCGCATTCATCGCTCGGTGTTTCCTCGGTGCCTCGGTTTGTTTTAACAGAAGTCATCATGTGTTAACATAGTGATCTCTTATTGGCTAATTTCTTAATAAGACGTCAATCAGCGTGTCTCAAGTCAATCATTACAAAATAGGAATTTTTCAAATAGAGGGGGTCTTCTTGCAAGCGTTTCCTCAGTCTCTTGCCCCAACTTCCGCGCGGCCAGTTTGCGGGAAAATCGTTTCGAAGCTCTTCTTTCGAACAGGAACGCTTGCTACGCAGGCTACTAGTAAGTCAGTCAGTCAGTCCGTCCTCCGTCCGTCCGTCCGTCCGTCCGTCAGTCAGTGAGGATCGAGCTTCAGCAACGATGACAGGAGCGGCAACGAGAACGTCATTTTAAAACATAACTTCGCATTATTGTAATCACTTCGCAACTATTCCAAGCTTTTTAATTAGCCAGTAACAAAAATACCATAATACTCTTGGTCTGTCCCTCCAAAATTTTGCATAAGCATTGTTTTTATTTTCTCTTGGGACTTACAATGGTCCCAAGAGAAACTTCACGTTCAACCGACAAGTAAAGACTGTTTACTTGTTATTTTCGTTACCTCTGTTCTCAAAGCAAGCTTTGATGTATAGATTTAGCGGAGCTCTTTGGTTATTAATTCTTACTGCCTGTAGGGTTAGTGAAAATAAAAGGTTTCGAATTGTCAGCGTTTTGATGTTTCCGGCTGCTGCTTTAATAATTAAATCATTTTGTTTGCTTTCGTCTGTAGAAAATTTCATTGCCTAACTAGTGAATTCCACGATAATTTTTACGCTAAAAATCGCTATAGCATGAGTACACTATCGGTTTTTGGAGTGGAATTTACTTTGGAATTCACCAGTTTGGCAATGAATTTTTTCTTGAACCGCATGAGTTTTCAAAGAAAACAAGCACACCCTCAGCGAGCGAATGCAAAAGGAAAAAGGCCATTTCAGAGTCAACTGTCAATAGCCAGCGAATATGAATCACGCTAAAATTAGAAGCCATAAAAAGAACTTTGTCAGGTCAAAGTCAAAAAAGAGTTTTACTGATGTACTTTATTCCACTTTATCTCTGAAAACGAGATCATTCACATTTTGATGTATTTTATTGAAACACGCCAGGTTGGCATGGAACAAGAATAGGCAAAATACGGCAAAGCAAACAAGAAATGACGAACCTCAAACAAGATCCGCTCCAACACTTAAATAACGTTTAGGTGCTTTACGCACATTTTTTGAAAACATAAGCTAGTGAAATTTCCCCCTAATTTTACGAGAACTCACTGCGATTACGTGTTTATAACATAAGGGCAAAATTTTCTTGTCATTGTCGAAGCTCATGGAAACCAGTTGGGCAAACGGATTAAAAAGCAGTTGTTCGGTCGCATTTTAGAGCAAAACAAACAAACAAATCAACTTTTTCTTTATGTTCAAAATAGTACAGATAATTGTCATTTAATTCCAGTTGATAATAAAAAATCGATTAAGCCACTTTTTGAAAATAACAAACGGTTTAGTGCCAAAGGAAAGAATTTTAGGAGTAACTTCTTCCACTAAGTATGAGCTATTAATGGCATTCTGTTTTGTCGTTGTCTTCCTCTTTCGCTCTCCTTTCGTTTCCGTTCTAGTCATAGTCCTTCCAGGCATCATGTAACATTATCAGAGCTTCTAAAGGTATGTGCGTACATACGTACCGACGGGCGGACGGTCGATGACGTCATGGCTATAAAACCAAAATTTCTCTCCTCGATGGGTGACCATATTTTCTTAACAATGGTGCCCCGCAAAAACCGAAGGTAGGACAACAGTCACATTGATCGCATCGTCCGTCATTTTTTTTTTTTTTAATGCTTTGCCGCGCGCTCGCTCCAATGTCTTTGCACCCCCTACAAGATGGTGGAAAAACCTTGAAGAGGTCTATTGACAACAATGTGCTATAATGTATTCCACTGGCCCTCTGGAAATGACCGTGACATTCATTCCGTTTGTGTGAAAGGCTCTTGGAACATTCCTCGGGTGTGCTGTGGAGGCTTCAAAATTCCCCAAATCAATGAAACATTTGTGTATACGACGATAGGTTTTGAAATTGCCTGTTGCAAGGATACGTCTCCGAGTCAAGATTAGTTTTGTCTCATAACAGGGAAAAAATAAAAGTAGCATTTACTGGAATTCTTAAACCTCCTCGTTTATGGGGCTCAAGAATGCCTTTTGACTCTAAACCTTTATCTTTCTTGTTCATGGTCAGTAGAGGGAGAACATGATTTTACTGTGAAACTGCTATAAGATCTTCAGTTATATGCTGCAAAAAAAACACCTTTTTTGATATGCAAAACCACAGTGACGGTGTAGTTTGTGATTGTCCACTGAGTAGGGTTGACTTTGAACTCCCGCGAGCATTCTCTTTAGGAACTGATTACTCGCGACGGTGTACTCCAAAAGGATTATTTTTAGGTTCGCAGTCCATTTCTCTACGTATGAATTTAGGTTAACAGGGTCAGAGTACAGTATAAATGTGTCAAGTTAAAAACGCTTCCAGCGTGTGGAGTACTTAAAAACGTAAATATATGTAGTGAGCGATTTAAACAAAGTTGTTATGGAAAATTTTTTCAGAAGAAAGTGAACTGGCAGTTTTTGCGTGACGCGCGGTAAAAAAAAGACGTGATTGGTTCAAACCAACGGTACAAACCACCAAATGTTTAATATCGCTTGTTTTGTTGGGTAATAAGGAGTGAATAATTAAGGTAAGGGGAATTTCCCGAGAAAGTAGCTATTCAATTAAAATATGAATTGTGATTTGTTAAAAGGTTTAAACGTGAAGCTACAATGAACCTTTTGGTCACTACAGTTGCTTTGCCAGGCCCGACGTTGCGAGAGGTTTAATTTAATCTCCAACGCGCGTAATTAATACCTGCGGTAGTACATGGCTGAATCTAATTTTCAGTTTCATATAAGACTCGAGCAAATCCTTTTCGTGATATTTTTTATTCTTATTTTGGCTACATAAACTTGACCAGAGAATATTAACCGAATGGCGTTGATTAACTCACAAGAACGCGTCTTTCAATTAATGAAAAGATGATCTTTGTTTTCCTACAATGTAAATAATTAGAAGTGACTCTTATACAAGGCTTTGGTGTAACAGAATTCGAAAACTCAGAGCAAATACCATGAACATTCCATAACCAGTTCCATTCTGGAGGTATGCCTACCATTTGAGCAGACCTTGAACTAGCCAATCTCCGCTTGTAAATTGTTCATAAATTATTGGTCGGGCATTAATTATTTGTATTCAGTGAGAACATTGTACTTAATTTCGTACGTCTGGTCAGAATATGATCTGTTAACTCGAATTTGAGCTTTTTTCCGGTTTTGCTTGAACAAGCCACCCGTTCTGTTACGGGTAACTCCTATTTTTTCAAAGCCAATGCACGCTGTGCACATACCTCATAAACAAATTAGTCGTATTTGGAACCTTACCAAAAAAGACACATATGCCGAGACTTGATTAATCGCTAACAGTTCACGTCCAAGACTCACAGCCTGCCAATCTCTTTGTTCATCTCAAAAACTCTCTTTAAGGTTTAAAAGAGAAATAAATTAAACTAGATCACGCTACGGAATCTCTGCTTTTATATCTAGAATTATATCGTTAATTGTGCAGCTAATAATTAAAAGTTTAGTTGAACCATCATTATTCATCTCTTTTACACTAGTACGTAAAAGTTACCTTGGCGACAAATGTACATTTCCTTAATTTCTTTGCACGGTTAAATAGAAAAATTGGTAGATGTGATTACCTGTTGTTTGTGTCCTTTTGAGGTCTTTTTGCTAATAGCACGAACGCAGTACAATGATTTAGCTGAGGCTGATATTCTGTTGAGACAGGAAGTAAGGATTTGGTAAGTTGAGAATTAATATTTTTTATTCATTTATTCTCCCCTTCAGGATTGCTGTCGATTATTGTGTGGTCTACTTGTAGGCTCTTTTCACCGGTTTGCGCGTGTTCGAAGCATATATATTTCCATATACCACTTTTTTGACGAAGGTTTTTTAACGAAAGAAATTTACTTTGATTACTCTTGTATTTTTTCTCTACCAGAAGTTCGTTTTACAAATATTTGCAGTATATAATAAATGTTACAACTTAGTTAATTTCTCGCTTAAATTATGAACCATTGATTCAGTATACGTATTATTAACGTTCTTGTCCTCCTCTCACGCTTGGTTTTTCACATTCCTTGTCTTTGCAATTACATTAGGTTACGCAGTCTTACATACACGCTCCTAATAAATTATTACATATATATTAACACTTTTCCTTAAGTTTGTAATTTTGTAGTTTTAAATCTATTTCTTGCAAAAGTGCGAGTCATTCTGTGCTTCGGTTGAGGTTCCAGTTATAGTTGTAAGTTTCGCCATGGAACCTTTGGTCGCTTTTATATTTAATTTGTTACGTTTCAAAAAACAATAAGCCATAAGAACCTTTTTTAATAAAGAGGTGTTTCTCCCGGATTATTTTCTTGATGTGGAGGGACAAAAATTAGAAAAATATGATTACGTTGAGAATTTCTCAAATTCCCGTTATTAGTTATTAAGTGACTTGTCAGACTTGTTAAGAGGTATTAATGAAGCTCTTGCAACCCCTGTGGCAACTCCATTAGCTTTTTCGGGTCCAAAATCGTGAGAGACATTGATAGTTGATGACCCAGTCAGATTACCCAGCCATTATAAGAAAAGTAATGCTTTGTCCACTTTTCTTAAAAAGCCTGGAAATTTCGTTGCGGGAAATGCTCCTAATGCAATGCACTTGGATTTCAATAAGCGTCTCAAAGTGTCCACTTGCTCTTCTTCCCAACTTCAACATCACAACGTGACTCCAAAGTGCTGCTCCTCATTTAAGGATAAACAGCTGCATTTACTCTAAGTTAAAAATAACGCAAACTTTTACCCCTCCCCTTGCTGTTGGAAAAAGGTGGCAAAGGCTTAGACTCTTGGATGTCAAATTTGGGCCCGGTTCTAATTAGGTACATTTCTGGGCATAAGGCCCGATCCAAATCCGCTCATGTGCCGAACCTAACTCAATAAAGTCCGACTAAAGAGCGACTTTGGAGCGACGGCTAATTCTTTACGCCGTACCTGGGTCGAACCAAATTGAAATCCATACAATGGTAAAGGGGCCTAGGTACCAAGGTAAAACTTCGGAGTGTATTGTGGTAAGATTATAAATTATCACAATTTATGCTTTAGGGTCGGCACATGACAAGAGCGCCGTGTGAATCAGCCGCCGCTCCAACGTCGCATAGTGCGACAGACCCTGCCGAACTTAACGTTGTTGGCCGCTCCAAACCTAACCTGCCGAACCAAACTGATTCAAACGCCGCTCTTCTGCCGCTCTTAACTCATCAGTTAGGCTCGGTGCATGAGTTGGAGCGGCGTTTGGAACGGGCCTAAGTGCCAACATTGTAAACGTTTTTAAGACTCTTAGGTTAATTTGAACGAGTTCTTCGACTTACCGCATAACAAATACTAAATTACCATTCGGGTGTTTTTGGCTTCCACACGAGGAAAGGAAAGAAACTTTATTTAAGTGTCTACTCGTTCTAGCGCTGGAGCACTAATTGGAGACACTGTACTGAAATCAACAATGAACACAAATCAAG
>NC_090873.1:25277693-25292693 GCF_036669935.1 Montipora foliosa
CCAACTAATCATACAAATTGATGTGCTCAACCCATGACAACAAGTGTAACAGACAACAGTTCGTCGGGTAATGGGTTAGGAGATGAAGCACTCCATTAGCAGGTCATGAAAAGGCAATAAACAAATTTGTAATTAAATTTGTAATTATAAAGGCTGGTTTTCACTAGAGACGGAGTCGGAGTCGTAAACAGAGGCGCAGAGCGATACGATCTAGTGAAAATCAAAACTGTCGGAATCGGAAGCAGAATATAATACCGATTCGGCTTATGACTCCGTCGCTTATGATCCAGTGAAAGCTGCATTGTCAGAGTCGAAAGTTAAACTAAGTGGAAGAATAAACCAATCACAATGCTCTACTCCAAGCATTGCCTCCAAGCATTGCATCCGACAATCTAGTTTTCATTGGATCATAAGCGACGAAGTCATAAGCGGAGTAAGAGGAAAATGGGAACGTTCTGATTCTTTCGACTCCGCTTCCGTGGAGATAATGACTCCTCTTACGACTCCGATCTTTGATTTTCAATAGGTGAAAACCAGCCTTAATGAAACTGTGGTGCTGCGTCGGTGGGAGAATGAAACATGAAAATTTGGTTTTATCAAACGAGTTGATAAAGGTCGGATTACCACCGTGAACTACTTGGAATGCTGACGTTTCGAGCGTTAGCCCTTCGTCAGAGCGAATGACGAAGGGCTAACGCTCGAAACGTCAGCTTTCCAAATCTTTCACGGTGGTAAATCGACCTTTATCAACTCGTTTGATAAAACCAAATTTTCACGAAAAGGCAAGTTAACTAAAATGGCAGGTAAAGAGAGGTCGCGGTCCTCCCCAAGAGGTTACAATCCCCAGGGCCATGACATCCAGTTGGCAATGCGAGGTTACAATTCTCGCCAAAGGGTTACAATCCCCAAGGCCACAATCCTCTCCAGAAGGTTAGAATTCCTCACACGAGAGGTCCTTATCCTATCTAGGATTGCGCCCCCTGGTTTCTATGGTAGCCGTGCGTAATCAGAAGGCACACAACCCTAGTACGGTGAGTCTGTGGGACAAAGGGTGACCGGCATGGGAACACATGAATCCCACTTATATTTTGGGTGCCTTCTTTTGGGAGTATCCTGGCTATTCTCATTCCGTATTAGGAATAACAGAATACACGGAATATCAATTTTCAAAAGAACACATATTCTGAAAACGGAATACCATTAGAGAAGGTGACCTGAGAACTATTTATCTGCGCATGCGCCAATTGCGTCGGCATGGCGAGTGAAAAGGGTTTCCCCAAAGTTTGGAGCACGAAATGTTGAAATATAGATAAATATGGCCATAAGTACTTGTTTTTTGGCGGATTTCTCGATTTTTCGGTTTGCCTTATTTGCTAAAAACCTTTTAAGGGGAAAGTTGAAGAAGAGGTTTTTTGTACTTGTGAGTGCTTTGCGTAGTGCAAATGTTGTTATCTCGACTTAATTGAAAAAAAATTCGTGGTTTTTGCACAAACCAATTAATGCCAACGTCATTTCTTTTGATCAGTCAAGGGCAATTTTTTTCTTTATTAACACAAACTGACAGATCTTCTTGTTCTAGCAGCGGTAAAGAAACAGAAGAGAGGCCAGCACACCCGCATCCACGGTAGACATTTTGCATCGCTATTCCAATCAATTTTTTACTCAAGAACGCTTATTGTCTATTCGGAGTGAGCGATATTTCGGTCGGTCATTCCGTTCATTCTGCTACCGGGAGCGGAATGAAAAGGATCGTATTCCGTTCATTCCCAAAACGGAATAGGTCCCAAAAGAACACGAATACCGTCTATTCTGTGTATTTCTATTCCGGAATAGTACCAAAAGAACACGCCCTTTATTTCACATGATTGACGAGATAATTATCTTACAAAGCACAAAGGGGATTTAACCGACTTCAAATAAGAAAAGAGTATCATTGATGTGCAAACACTGCATGAGTCCATGTTAAAGTAGCTCATTAAATGTAAGAAAGCTACAAATAGTTCACAACTAACTAATTTCCATGAAATGACCTGGGGCATGCTATTGAGTCACCAGGCATGAAAAGAGGGACGGAAGGGAGGGGGTTTCAGTGTAGATGCTTCTGAGCTTAAAGCGGCAGTGTCACGCTATGTTAGTAAAAAATCAAAACACGTCTTTGCACCAATGAAGACCAAAAAATAATGCTGTAGTTTCGTTGCCAATGGCCGCTGAAGTGTACTGAAAACATTCCTTGTTATTTGCAACCAACTGATGGAGGGGATGGAAATGGATTGAAATCTGAAAAAAAAAAATGGCCAGTTAGGAGACGTTGTCCTTTGAAAATCGCCAAAAGTTAATGCGAATAGCTCTTTGCGCCATGTTATATTTCATATCATCTCAGTGATTTGTCAGGAATGTTATATGTATGAGCTAGAGCACTAATTTACATTTTTGCACATGCAGTTTTGACCTAAAAGCAGTAAATTTAGCTTGACAGTGCCCCTTTAAGTGTTTCCGCAATAAAGACAGAACTGTAATGACACTGGAATGACACAGAAGCACATGGCACCTAGAATGTGACTGGATAATGCATGGTGTGACGTTCTCGCACTATTGGTGTCTTAGCACCACGTTGCAAAGATGATGATGAAGATGACGTTCACCTGAGTCAAGGTCACTCTGTAACGGACAACAGACAATAGCCTTGGCTCAATTGCATATTCCTTGCAGAGGTCATGGTTGTCACATTAACTTTGCTTTATAAAGGCTTAGAAATTGGCTTTATAATTTCCGAGAAAAGGAGAAGAGCCAAGTTATGAAAGAAAGAGAAAATTTGCATGAAAAGTCTAACAAAGGAGGCGTAAATTGTTTAATGTCGCTCTTCAAGAGAGAAAGCCCCAATTTTGGAGTCTGTACAATGTTTCTATGGTGATTAAAACCAAGGTTGTGATTGGTTGATTAAAAATACAGCTTTTAATGTGATTGGCTGATAGAACTGTCCGATGACAACTTGGCGAGTGAATTATAGTGGAAAATACATGTTTTTTAAACCAATCACAATCGAGGAAATTGTACTTATTACGATAAAGAAAGTTATCACAGCTCTGCCCCAAGTAAGAGAGAGTGCTACTGAACGTTCCCACTGTGCTCTATAGTTGAATAGTTTGAATTGGTTATCGATATACTGAGCTTTTAATTTCTGTGGAAAATAGTCACGTTATCGTTCTGCTCTTTATTGAGAACTGAAATAGAGAGCCTACCTTCCTGTTTGTCTCGCGCCCTGAAATGAAATCAATTTCAAAGCCAGAATTCCATAGATAAGAATGCCACAGTTTGCTGGGTCTCTGTTTCCAAGATAGGAATAGGGCAGTTTTTCCGTTTTTCCTTAGAAGATCCTCAGAATGTTAGTAACCCTTATCCTCTCTTAGCAGCAGAGTTCATTTCCAGTGCAATGGAGGAGGGACAAATCTCTTGGTTATCAGCTTTGCTTTTTCTGAGTCAAATACACCACAGTGTAGTCAGTCAGTGTTCTGTAGGAGGATATGAAGCATCCGAGTTGGGATGGAAGCTACAAGGTCACACTTATAAGAGGATAAAGACTGGAATAGGCCTTGAGTGTGCGATGGAGTGTCAGAAGGAAGAGACTTGCCAAAGTTTGAATTTTGTTCTTTCTGTTGGGATTTGCGAGCTTAATGACAGAACAAAAGAAGCCAGGCCTATGAACTTCGTCCCTGATATGGATGCATATTACTTTAAACGAGTCTTGAACAGAGGTAAGCATTTCTCTGTCTCTTATTATCGCTACTCGTTTTCGCTTTTTTCTTTTGAATGCTTTTTCACCTTTCACTTTTTGAGCTGACCGGCATGTACCATAGCCGTCAAGTAACTGGCATAAGGGAATTTAAGATCTACGACGGCGACGGTCGACGAAAACGTCACCTCAAAATATAACTTGGCTCTATCGTAAGTCTTTCGCGATTATTCAGTCTAGTTCGCGTCGCACAATGTAAGCAAAGTCTCCTAAAAGCAAATCGGTACGGGCGGTTTCAAATTTAAAATAGAGAATGAAGGATTCTCTGTTGCATGCTTACGTTGTCGTCAAAATTTCAAATTTGGTGATTTCACGTCGTCGTTATGGAGAGGGCCGCAAACATACTTGCTAAAATCCGTGCTGCACGTGCAGCACGATTATTTATGCTCTTTTAACCAATGATATTATTGTTTTGTTGAGTTGTCGTAGTCGTAGCCGTCGTCGTTTCTTAAATTCCCTTATAGCCCAGAGGGCCGACGGTGATGAACTAATGAGGACGACCGAAACAGATTAGACGTAAATATTTCCTCAGAATATACAATGTCTTGGTGGAATTTGATCGTCCATGCCAGATGTCGAAGTCTTGAGAAGGAGGGAAAACCATCTTCAACCTAGCATCAAGTGAATACTTCTTACTAACCGAGTTCGAGGTCAGTACCGTAAGTTACGGACCGAGTTTTTTTCCCGTTGATTTATCGCGCGCGGGCCATAAATCAACGGGAAAAAACGAGGATCCTAAACTTACAGTACGGATTGAGAAAACAATGTTAGTAAGAGGTTAATCCTGCGCATGGGCAAAGAAACTAGTCGAAGTCAAGCGGAAGGTTAATTAGTCTCCTTCGCAGCCATTCGGGCCGAAGTCACGCAACCCTCCCCGTCCCCACGCGGCTGCTTCAAACCGACTTGCATTCCTTTCTCTTTGCTTTGCGCTTTTGTTTGCTCGGACCAATGAACCTCGTTTATTTGTCATTGTATACCCTGCAGCAATCACAGGAGAGGTTGTGCTTTCTTTCGCGGGAAAACCCCTTGCGGCATGCGACGTGTTATGGAAAGGGATGGCGAGACGCCTAAGAAAGTCGTGGAAAGCAGCAATAAGTGTTTTATTTGTTCATCTATCCCTACCAGTAAAAATAAGGTCTATATATTTGGTAAAATGTCCACTTATTTAGCTGGAATAATTCGATCGTCGCTGGAATTTGACGTGAAGAAATACCACGAGGACAGTAGTTTGTTTGTTTGCCGACAGTGTTTTCAGCAGTTGACGAACGAAAGAGCAGCGAAAAAACAGCGAGAAATCAAACAGGAACTGCTGACTGTCTTTAGAAATAGAGAGCAGCTGAGGGAAAAGAGACTTGCACGCGATGAAAACAGAAACGATCCGGAGACGATCAACAATGGAGATGTTCGAGTGAGTGCTGCGAAAAGTCTTCGGTTCTCTACGGAAACTTCACATGTTTATTCCGATCCTGCCGCTTGTACTTCTTATACTACACGTCCACCGCTAGCTCAGTCGACTCCTGTTCCATCAAGCAGACAAGCATTACTCTTTACCGGAATTTCACCCATTCAAACCAAGAATGGTGCTGTTTCTGACAGTTAGGGTGATGTTCATGGCGATCTCCGCGGCAACGTGGCGAAGAACTTCCATTTGTCAAAACCTGAATGCTCTGATAGCACCAGTGTGAAGTTACAGGTACATTATCCGAGTAAAAACGTTGCGTGACTCCGGCCCGAGCGGCAGCGAAGGAGACTAGCGGAAGGTTCAACTGCCACAAAGATTGCCGTGCTAAAATCCGAAAAACTAAATCTTCTTGGCTGTTTTAAATACTTGCTTGCAAGATTCAAACGGCTTTACAGGTTTATGTAACAGAAACGACATGAAAAACTTACTAGATAATGTTTTATCGAAATTTCAAAATCAGCGGGCAGCAGAGCGGGCCCTACAGCGGGATGTATTGTAGAATACGGCCCGCTAATTTAGCCAATCACAGCGAGCGTACTAATAACTTCCGTCATCTCAAAAACTCCTTCGTCATGATGTGTCATTCCTGGTCTCCAGCGATTTTCAAGTGAATAATTCTTTCATCAGAATGCTGGGTTGTACTTTCTCTTTATTTTAAAGGCTAAACTGATTGATTCCAAAATCTATGCTTCGAAAGCGATCGAAGGGCAAAAGACTAGTTTTAAAATATGATCAGGAGCAGAAGTCCCTAACCCAGAAATGTCGATTTGCCATGGAATGCGATCCATCAGTGTTCAGTATTAAGGAGTTTAAGCAAAGACGACGGCTACGGTAACGAAAACGTCAATCCAAAATATAGCATAACGTTATTGCACGTATTTTGCGATTTTTCCGTCTTGTTCACCTTGTGCAAGACGGGCGAACTATCCTGTAGCTTAATGGGTACAAATGGTTTTAAAGTCGAAACAGAAAACGAATGGTTCATTGTTATATCTTCACGTTGTCAGTGTTGTGGTCAAAATCTAAAATTTGGTTATTTTAAGGCCTGGCCAATCGCTCGCAACATTTCAACGCAACACTTTGCAACATTGTTGGACTGTTGCGATACGTTGCGTGCGTTTGGCCAGTACATTCAACACAAGTCGCAACATCATGCAACAATGTTGCAAGATGTTGCACAGGAAGCCCAAGCTCAAAACGTGACTCCCGCCTTGCAGCATATGGAGGTGTTGTGTTACAACGGTTTGAATTTATAAAGTTTGTCTGGGAAGGCAACGGCTTTGCTGGAAAAGTCCATTATTCTTATATTTTGTGAATAAAATCTACTTACCCTGTTGCCGTGTTGTGTTCTTTTTTGTTTGCCAGCTTCTCAGGCCGATCTAACGCGATTTCGGCGAGTTATCGTGTTTGTGGGTTTCCTTTTTTAGCAGTGGAAACTATGTAATACTGTACGGTGAACTGATGGGCCAAGGCCGACACCTCGTTATAAACTTCTGTTAGGAGTCATGATTTAGTTTACTTCCATTCATTTATTTTGATTTTTGTCTCATGGCTGTTATTTTTTTTCTTTTGCTCGCTTATTCTTGTCGTTTCTATCTTAGGTAGGGCATTGGTAGGTTGAAATTTGGTCCTTCCTAAATTACCAAATTGGCCCTTTGCGAGTTTCTGTTTGTCTAGGTCTCGACCTGAGTCTTGGTACTCAACTATTCAAAGGAAAATGAGTTTCATTTGCATAAAAATGCCCAATTCATTTCCATTTGACTGCTAGTGCACACGGACTCGCCATGAAACCGAGGCGTGCAGCAACTCGGAAATGGCCATTAATGTCAAATTACGAAACTTAGTGATAACTCGTTCCATACACGCGTGAGGCCCAATTTCTTGATTCCTAGTCCGGCAGTCATAAGATAGAAGTTTTACTAGTTACAAAAGGGTGTACCAAGGACAAGTAAG
The DNA here is from genome assembly GCF_036669935.1 of Montipora foliosa. NCBI lineage: Eukaryota > Metazoa > Cnidaria > Anthozoa > Scleractinia > Acroporidae > Montipora > Montipora foliosa. Next base: position 25,284,899 of record NC_090873.1, read on the forward strand.
TACAGCCTATTCGATAAAAATTTGTGGCGTGTTTCAAAATCATTTGCTTGGTTTTGCTCGAAGCTGCCCTTGGTTCGATTCCCGAGTTGCCGGCTGAGACATGCAAAGAGATCAAGATGAGTGAAGGAGAAGCTCTTAGCCGAAACTACTGGTTTTCTTCGATCAAACCTGGAATGACTGTGCTCGCTTTCTGTGATATGCAGACTGAGGGTAAGTATTGCAATCAATTAATTGCTCGATAGTTCTATTACTGTTTGACTTCTTGGCTAAAAACAGGTTTGTCTTGACTATCATGTTACGTCATCGCTGGCATGACGATGACCAAAACAGTGGATCTCTCGTTACTACTCAACTTTTGCTTATTTCGACAGCATGAAAGCGATGACGAAACAATATTATTGTTATCGGTTAATTAGAAAGAAAGGAAAGGAACTTTATTTAAGTATCTAGTTTTTTAGCCCTGGAGCACTAATTGGGGATACTGTAAACTCAATAAACAAACTAACGCAAATCAAATCAAATGTTGGTTTTTGAGGAGAGGGGAAATTTGGAGGACCCAGAGAAAAACCTCTCGGTGCAGATTAGAGAACCAACAAACGCAAGCCACATATGACGTCGGGTATGGAAATCGAACCCGGGCCACATCCGATTGGTGGGAGGCAAATGCTCTCACCGCTGCGCTATTCCCTGCGATCGGTTCCTTAAAAAAACTTTTGGTCACGTGATAGATGACCCATATAGATAAGCGATTAATTTTGTGGCGTGTATTGTAAGTTACTTAAGAGCTCTTCTCTTGTTTTTAAAACATGCAAAACTCAGCGGATAACATAACACGATAAACGAACAAAAGCGAAAAGTAAATAAAAAATGGGTCCGCAATGCGTACATGTGGGGGCTTAAGTGTGAATAATTTGGAATAATTTATCAAAATTTGTTTTGAATTTCAAGAGGGCCGTAGCTAGTAACAGGCAAACCAAGGCACCTGACACCTTCGTCGTCAGTCTGGCATCATAAAGACCTGGGAAAAGTATTTAATCAGTGGCTCAGAAATAATTTAATTTTGTTTTGGCTATGCGCATGCAAGTCAAAATTTTATAACTTTGGTAAGAATCTCTAAAAATGCAACTGTATTAAGGCCAATAGTTATGTATTAAAGCGAATAGTTAGCAAACAACAACTATAGTTAAGGTGAATAAAAAAGCTTCATGAAAGCATTTTGAAGAGTCATAAATGGACCACTGTTTGATGTCAGAAGCAAACTTCCTGTACAGTATTTATCCTCTCTATGAATTTTATCTACTGTTGTGTTTGTTATCTAAAAAGGTCTGAATATTACTAAAGGTATGTCCATAAACAACACCACAAATTGTATTATGATGAGGTTCAATGTCAATTTCTATCCATAATGCTTCAAAATCATTTGTTGTTCTCCTAAGATCACTCGGCTCCTATAAAAGCTCACACCTCCAGCGTTTGTAACACTTGGCAATTGATTAAATTAATACTCTGCAAGATTAGTATTGAGTAATAAATCCTGACCAACTTTTAGTGTAATCTCAGTAAGTCCCACTATGGACAAAGGAAAATACAGATTAGACAACATGGTTTAAAGCTTATCAAAATTATCTGTCAAGCTCCTAATATAGCAATACAGGATAGAGAAATATTCATCCGAGAAGCATTCATTGACATTAGGACTGTAATAGAAATCGTGCGTAATATAATATTGAACAAATTTCATCTAAAGGCAGATTGAGATCAACATCCCTCATATATAAATGGTCTACATTGGAAGGGGAAGCGGAGATTTCTAAGCGAGCCAAAGACTCGAAGTCATTGCATCATAAGTAGATTGACATTTATGACAAATTCATTTATACGACTGTAGAATGCTGATTCGAAGGACAAAAAAACACACACTTCCGCTGGGCATTTCTTCTCTATCCTTACAGGCAAATCACTAGTTTCTCTCACATGAATTACCTGGCAAACTTCAGTTTTTCTCATAAATATCTTTTTCGGATGGAGTCCATAAAAGTTATTATCCTTATTGGCTTTGAGCCAATCGCTGAAGAGCTTCTCGTTCCTTTTTGTGAGACTTTCTTTGATGAAAATTCGATTTTCTTCCAAATACCCAAGGTCACGAGATGTAACTTCTTGCTTTGTTAGAGCCTTTCCTACACACCTCTCCTAACGAACTTTACTAAAATATCTGACTGCAATGTCTACTTTGAACCAAAACGCAATTGATATGTGCGGATCAAAGAAGAAGGCACAAAATGGCCGATTGGCAACTTGCAACGCGTGATTCAAGATTCCACCCAGATGACCTTGCGATCGCGACACGAACAAAAATAACTTCCGCCGACGGTAGCATAGTTAAGCTTGAAGCCCCCCAAAAAATTCTAATGAAAAGCACTATATTATAAGCCATACTAAACAGAGTTGTGTTATGCATATTAAGTACAATTAGTTATCTGTAATGGGTGTCGCTGTACTCATGCAAATAAAACATTATTACTCGACACAGAGCGCTACAAATCACATCGCAAATTTTCGTCTTCTTCGTCAGACGAGAGCGCTTCGTTCAATCTCAAAGTTCCAGCTAGGTTGCTATGGCAGGCTACACGCCTACCAACTATGGCTGACTGTAGCTTTACAGTTTAAAATTAAGACGACGTTCAAAGTCTGAAAAAATAGCAAAATATGATAAAACAAGAAAGGTACACCAAACTGGAATGTAGTTTATAGAGTCTGACGTAAATCTCTCCTCGAGAGTAGATGAAGAACATTTTTGTTGATTATATGTCCAAATGAAATCGCACCATTTTCATGCCTCAAGGCATCACTCGTATCTATTCATCCCGAATTGTATTCATGATCAAAATCGTGTGATTTCCCATACAAATGGTTGTATTTTTCGCTAAAAAACAATGAAAATGCTGGAACGATAAAATGTAATACAGTCAGAATGTTACAACGGCGGGTCTCGCTAATCTTGTTGTAATAAAGGATTCTCCGGAATACGGCAATTTTTAAAGGCTAGAGAAAGCTGGAACGATAAAATGTCTTACCTGCAGAATATTTATTTTCTTCATCCAACTTGGCCTACGTATCTTCCGTTGACAAAGTCACGGGTGAGGTCGTTTCTTGTTTATTTTCTCAGACGTTGACGAATGCACAGCTTCTATTCCTGTTTGTCCCACTAATAGCACCTGTAACAATGCCATTGGTTATTACAGCTGCATATGCAGGTCTGGATACTCGAGTGATGGTAACGTTTGTGAAGGTCAGTACGAAGTGCTAGGGCATAGATGCACGACTTGTGAAACTTCCCCGCGCACGTTATACCCCTCCTTGTAAATTATCTTTAAGTTCCCTTCACATGCCTTTCGAAAGCCGTAAAAAGTTCTGGTTAAAATGGGAGAAAATGTGTGAACATTCATTGCGGGAAATGTGATAAAAAAAGGAAAAACTTGATAGTGAATTTATTATAATAATGACTTTATTACTGTTTTGGGCTAAACAGAATTACAACAGTATTACCAATATAAAAATTTACATATGAAATATGTATGGACTCCTGGTAAAGATAAGGAAAAAACCTTTAAACCCCGTCTATACGAGAATAATTTTGTTACAATTTTTATTTTTACAATTTTATGAAACTGCAAAAAAACTGGCCGTAGATTTTTGCGGATTTTTTTATTACTCCATGGAAACACCGTTCTCAGCTAAAATACGAAATAAAAAAAGGGGCTCACAGAATTCGTTCAGGAGAAAATAGCCATTCCTTGACGGATTAACCTTGGTGTCAATGAAAATTTGCCATTTCATCGACGTGTGCGAACTGATGTACGTGCCAATGACGCAAGAAATTATGCGCAGTAGAGTTAGGCAATGCAAAACCAGGGAATCCTCTTAATTTTCCCCGACGCCGCTATCTTGAAGATTCGTGGCTTGATACTGAAAAGAGGTGTCGCGGAACTCACCGCGTCATATAATGGTATAATGAAGTAAGAGGTTAACCCTGCCCCCTTTAGGCTACGTTACTTTTAATTACATCGCGTTACGTTAGATCTGTGAACAATAAATAGGGAAAACAGTGATGCGCAACTTTCTATCTCGTAGATATCAACGAATGTGATGCCTCGCCTTCTCTATGCGACGGGAATGCTGTATGTAATAATACTGAGGGATCATATGCATGTTCCTGTAATGTGGGATTTACTGGTGATGGAAAAACTTGCAATGGTGAGCAACTCATTTTAGTCACTAAAATTACCATAACGTAACGCCATGAAACGTTACTTCACGTCACGCCACGAAACTTCACTTCACGTCACGCTAACCTACATTACGTTAATCCACATCTGTGAACCTGTGATCGACAAGGAAAAGAGTTGGGTTTTGAACATCGACTGCTGTTTGCTATATCCCTATTGTGTGTGCGTGTTGCACGTTCCTGCAGAATAATGGAAATCTTACAACGATTTTCAGTCCGTTACAGGATCCATTTTGAGGGGTTTCCTACAATATCATGTTTCTTTCTCGTAGATATTAACGAGTGTGATGATTCGCCTTCCCCATGCGACCATGATACTGTATGCATTAACAGTGAAGGATCATATACTTGCTCCTGTCCAGCGGGCTTCACCTCAGATGGAGAAATTTGCAATGGTGTGTATTAAAATAATTGAAGATAAATTTAGCATTATGTTGTGCAAACTTACGTTACTTTATCACTTTAAAGGAGACCAATCTGGGCGTATGCAAGGCTTTTTTTTTTACTCCTAAAAGAGACCATGTTTTTATTTTTATTTCTTAGCGTACAACGCTAAACGAGACCTCCACGGCTACATATGATGGCGTTTTGCCTAGAATACAAACTCCAAAATTTACACCCCTAAGCCCGCTGCCTTGTCGTGGTTGGGGAGCTTGCGTGCCTCAGTGACCTTGAGAGCTTAACCCTATTGTTAGCCTAAGCCTAACCCTAAACCGTCGGGGGTATCCCCCCAGTAGGTCCAACCTTGGCGGGAAGGTCAAAGGGTAGAGGCCAGACTAAATGGTAGTCACTGGTCCTCCAGTTTGGGGGTTGGGCGTGCGGCTAATCCCCGCACCCAGTAAAAATTATCCGATTACGGAAACCGACCGGCCTTAAGAGTCCACATGGGCCCGATGAGGATAAGTAAGTAAGTAAGCGAGACGACGAGCATCCCCGGCACCTTTCATATGCGAGTTCCCCCTCCCCCTCCCCCATTCCTCCCCACCGGGCTATTCCATCCATAACGACGAGTTTTCCTTCTTGCAATAAGTGATTCACCGGAAATATGACAGTTTCAAATGCTTGCGCAACGTTCAGAGAGATATTACAGTATTTTAAGCTTTTATCTGAAGACCTCACCCATTCACCGTAGTAACTCAAACGGTAACTCTGTTTTCTCTTAATTGCGTTATATTACATTGTTACGAAAAATAGTATTGCGTGACAAGCGTTACTGTCTAGAACCTTCGCGAGAGTTCGTAGTTTGTTTATATTTAGGTTTGTACGTAAGCGTTTCTAAATCGGTGTGTTTTGTAATCTTTCTATAATTAGAGTGATTACTAATTTAGAAAGTTCTAGAAATTTATTGTCAGAGTATATAAGTAGACGAGTCCAAGCGGAGTGTTTTTCTAACTAGTTTTTCACAAGCGAAGAGAGTTGGCGTTGGCCGTGTTTATTCAAGTGTGACAGAAGCTGTGTGCATTCAAGTTGGCGGAGGCCGTGTAAGTTTGTCGAGTACGTGTTATTCAGAGTTTTACTTCGTGGAAACTACGTTCATTTTGGAATAAATCTTCTTGTTGTTGTTCCGACAACCCTGCGTTCAGTTTAGTTTGCGAACTACCTTTCCTCAAAACGTTCGAACTCGTAACATTGGGGGCCTGTCCGGGAGAGGAATTCATTTGTTTGCTGACTACAGAAACCAGGAAAGGACAATTCAAGAAGGAGTTACGCCTAGAGTAAGAAGAACTGTACAAAGAGAGTATATTGTGTTTTTGTTGTGAAATACTGCTATGGACATGGAAAAGCTTTTGCAGATGGGAAAAGAATTTGGATTGGAAGGAGAAAAGCTGCTCGAGTTTGTAGAGAAGCAACAAAAGTTAGAGGAAGAAAAACAAGAAAAACGTAGACAATTGGAACAGGAAAAAGAAGAGAAGCGTAGACAGTTTGAAGAAGAACGAAGAAAGGAACAAGAAGAAAGAGAAGAGAGACGTCGAATGCTTGAGGAGGATAAAAGAAAGGAAGAGGAAGAGAAGGAGGAAAGGCGCAGAAGGGAAGATGAAGAGAGAGAAACTAGGCGACAAGAACGCGAACTAAGAAAGTTGGAAATGGAAGCCGAGTTGTTGAGACAGAAAGAGGCTATTGAAGCGGCAAGAAGAGAACATGAGCTGGAGATTGCACGTTTGGCTGTGGAGAATGCTGACGGACGTCCTGAAGTGAGAGAGGATCGGGCTAAGGCACCTAAACTCCCCTCGTTTGTTGATGGTAAAGACGATTTGGACGCGTATTTGCAGAGGTTCGAGAGATTTGCCGAGACAGCTAAGTGGAAAAAAGATGGATGGGCATCGAAGCTCAGTGCTCTGTTGTCTGGACGGGCACTAGAAGTGTATTCACGTCTATCGGAGGACGCAGCTAAGGATTATGACAGGGTAAAGATCGCGTTAATGAAGAGATATGACCTTACCGAAGACGGCTATCGTCGAAAATTTAGAGCATCCAAACCAGAAGTCTACGAAAGTCCGGAGCAGTTTATTGTGCGACTGGACAGATACCTGTTACGTTGGCTAGAGCTTTCGGATACTGCGCGAACCTTTGATGGTCTTAAGGACTTGATCGTGAAAGAACAATTTATTGACTCTTGCCCTAAGGATTTGGCAATTCACCTGCGAGAAAGGGCACCTGAAACTCTAGCAAAGATTGCGAAGATCGCTGACCAGTACTTGGAGGCTCATGGTAAACATTTGTTCAGCTCAGCGAGCAGAAAGCCAACAGTGCAGCCTGAGAGGGACGAAGCCAAGAACATGCAGATTAATCCACCAGCTCTGCATTGCTTTAAGTGCAACACCCGAGGTCATAAAGCTGTCAACTGCCCAACCCTAACAAGAAAGTGTTTCCTATGTGGTAAGCAGGGACATGAAGCTAGAAACTGTCGATCAGGTGGACGCAGATCAGGAGGACAAAGTAAGGAGGGTAACCCTGTGCAGCGTGGTCAAGTGAGTGCCAGTTGTTTAGTTCAGCCACCTGAGGATAAACCTACGGATGAAGAAGTCAAGGCCTGTATTAAAGATGATAAGTTGCTGTTAGCCTGTGGTAAGAAGATTCCATTGTTGAGTAGTGCTTGTGTTGAACCATTGACTGGAGTGAGAAGTAAAATGCCTGTCGTGAAAGGTAGAGTTGGAGAGAAGCCTGTTGATGTCCTGAGAGATACTGGTTGTAGTGGAATTGTAGTAAAGAAGGACCTTGTGCCTGAGGATCAGTTTACTGGCGAATTTAATGTTATGCTGCTCATTGACAATACGGCAAGGAAAGTTCCCATCGCAAAGATTGATGTTGACACACCTTATCTCAAGGGCCAAGTGGAAGCGCAGTGTCTTCCCGATGCTGTTTATGATTTAATTATTGGTAACGTACCAGGCGCAAGAGCCGCTGACGACCCAGACCCAAGCTGGCAAGTTCCTGTACAAGAAGCTTGTGCTGTAACCACGAGAAGTCAAGCTAAGAAAGCTGGAGAACATATTCCGTTGAAGGTACCGG
>NC_090873.1:25297693-25300193 GCF_036669935.1 Montipora foliosa
TTTATTATATACCGGTAATTATGCACATTCTGCGAAACGAAATTGTATTATATTGCCAACCAACATGGCCACCTTGTCACGTGGGTGAAAACCAAGAATACCGCTTCTTTCTTGTAGACATCAACGAGTGCGTTGCTTCGCCTTCACTGTGCGACGCAAATGCTGTATGTATTAACAACGAGGGATCCTATCAATGTTCTTGTCAAGTGGGATTTACCGGAGACGGAGCAACTTGCAATGGTGTGTAAGTTAATAAAGTTTCAACATTGTTATGAGGGAGAGGGGGTATCAATAGACCTTGTTTGTGATTTCATTTCAAATGATGCTTAGGTTTTGTCCAAGATTGTAACATTACCGCTACATTACATTACATTACATTTTATTGCAGTGCAGTACGATGCATTTCATTGCATCGAGTTCCCCCCTTAAACCTGGTTTTCACTAGCGAAGCAAGCATAAGCATAAGAAATATACGCAGACTCAGTAGCTTGTTGTTCATTAGAGCCTTTCGTTAATTGTTACAACAATAGACCAATAGACACTTATTAACAACAAGGAAGGCCTTCGACAGCATACACAGAGACACTCTCTGGACGATCATGAGGTGCTATGGAATACCGACAAAGATCGTGAGAATGGTGCAAGTCATGTACACTAACTGTTCATAAGTCGTGGTAGATGGTGATAGAAGAACAGATTGGTTTGAAGTGAATTCGGGTGTTCAGCAGGGATGCAACATGTCAGGGTTCCTGTTTCTCTTGGTGATTGACTGGGTGACAAGGAGGTCAGTCGAAGATGCAAGGACAGGTATTAGGTGGAAAATAACAACCATGCTAGAAGACTTAGATTTTGCAGACGACTTGGCTCTCATCTCAAGTACATTCACCCAGATTCAGATAAATATTGACCGCCTGAAGAGAAATGGAAAGGGAACGGGCTTGAAAATTAGCACCAAGAAAACCAAAGTGATGACGATCAACGAAAACAACAACAACGCAGTTGTAATTGATGGGGAGGAAGTAGAGGACGTGAACAGCTTTGACTATCTAGGAGCAAGATTAACCAAGCATGGAGGGGCCGAGGACGACATCAAGAACCGCCCAGGGAAAGCTACAGGAGCATTTAACAAACTAGCTAAGGTCTGAAGGAGTGGACAACTGAGCAAAAACATCAAGATCAGGGTCTTCTGGATGCGAAACCTGGAGAATGACAAAGAGGGATGAAGAAAAACTGAACACATTTCTACACAGGTGTCTACGGAGGTTGCTAAAGATTTACTGGCCGATGAAGGTGTCAAATGAAGAAGTCAGGGGACGAGCTAGAACTTGTACCATCAGCGAACAGATCAGGAGACGGAGGTGGCGCTGTGTTGCGTATGAACAACCAACAGAATCCACGCATTGCCTTAACCAGCGTACCGCCAGAAGGGAAGAGGACCAGAGGGCGACCGAAGGTGACATGGAGTAGAACTGTAGAAGGGGGGGCAGAAGATGGGTTTAGCCATCTGGACCGAAGCTGTTACCACTGCATGAGACAGAGCAGGTTGGAAGAGACAAGTCAACGGCCCTATTCTCCCAGAAGAGACATAGGAAATAAGTCAAGTAAGTCGTTGCTTGTGCTTATGCTTGCCTCGCTAGTGAAAACCAGGCTTTACATTGCATTCCACTCACCGTCAGGTGCATTCCAAAGAGTGCAGGGTTCCTTTTACTCGGATCATCTTACGGTATCCCTGTTTCCCTCACCTAGATATCGACGAGTGTGGTGCTTCGCCTTCCCCATGCAACGGAAATACTTCATGCATTAACAATGAGGGATCTTATGAATGTGCCTGTCAAGCGGGGTTTACCGGAGATGGGGCAACTTGCAATGGTAAATACTCCAATGAAGTAACAATAAGGATATTCTATGGCTGTTATTGACTGACTGAATGACTGGTTCATTCATTCATTCATTTATTCATTCATTTATTCATTCATTCACTCATTCATTGCACAACACAGCAGTGCACTGCTTTCGTACTTGTAGAGATATTATGGAGGCCTTATTATGTCACGTTTCTGTATTTCAGATATCAACGAGTGTGATACTTCGCCTTCTCCATGCGACGGAAATGCTTTTTGTAGTAACATTGTGGGATCCTATGCATGTTCCTGTAACGCAGGATTCACTGGAGACGGGAAAACTTGCAATGGTGTGTAACTTTATTAGAATTGAAGTAATAAAATTAAAGTTATCATTTCGTCCTGCAACGTTTGCGTTACATCCCTCAATACATCTTTCCAAAACACTTCTGAGCATTGCAGGACTTTGCAGGACTTTGCATTGGCTTGGTCGAAATAACCGTTGCAATAATGCGAAGTTTTCATAATTTGGATCTTACGATATTCCATCTCTGTCGTAGATATCAACGAGTGCGATGTTTCGCCTACTCCTTGCGACGGAAATGTGTCATGCATCAACAATCAGGGATCCTATGAATGCTCTTGTCAAGCAGGATTTA
>NC_090873.1:25305193-25322693 GCF_036669935.1 Montipora foliosa
AAATAACCGAAGGAATAGTGTGGGGTTCTTATAACCTGGGTTTAAGGATATTCTCTCTGTGTCTCGTAGATATCAACGAGTGTGATGCTTCGCCTTCTCCATGCGACGGAAATGCCTCATGCATCAACAATCAGGGATCCTACGAATGTTCCTGTCAAGCAGGATTTACTGGAGACGGGGCAAATTGCTATGGTGTGTATAGTTACTTAATCACTGAAGAAGTCGACGTTACGTCAAGTCGCAAAACGGCCCGTCTCGCCTCATGCAGGGTTTATTTCATGGGGAAGCATTCTATTGTTCATGATTTCCGTTCTCCGTCTCATGTTTAAACCAATCAAATTCAATAGCTTTCAATGTGTTTTTCCCCTCTTTATTCCATCGAAACGCTGCTACATAAACATAGAGAGATCCTGTGTGCTGTGATCCGGAACTAGCCGAAAACTATCAATTTCTAAGGTTGAAGTCAAAATTAACGTTTTCTTTTTTTACGGCGCATGTTAAGGAGTTTCTTATAACCAGAGTAAATTAAATGCGACTTTTCCTTTGCTTTCTTGCAGATATCAACGAGTGTGTGGCTTCGCCTTTTCCATGCGACAGAAATGCTGTTTGTAATAACAATGCGGGATCTTACGTTTGTTCCTGTAATGCGGGATTCACCGGAGATGGGTCAACCTGCAATGGTATATGAGTTGATTTTTAAGTCAAAGATATCCTTACGTCACGCTAGGGTACTTTTCTTATAATCTCCTGGAGCAATTACGATATCCCGTTTTTTTCTACTATATGTGCCAACGAAAGTAAAGCTCGCCTTCTCTTTGCGACCGCGCGAACGGAAACTGTACCATTTGCATCGATGGATGTTGTGTACGTTGTGATAATAAGGAAATCACGTCACGAAGAATCATTTCTCACCGCATTGAGAGAACGTCGTGTACACAATAGATCATTAGTGATTTATCTCTAAATTGAAAAATGTCGCAAATCGGAATAAACTTACTAAGATAACCAAGTTCTCATGCTCTCTTGTTTCTATCTCTACTGAAGATATCGACGAGTGTGCTGCCTCGCCTTCCCCATGTGACACAAATGCCGCCTGCAGTAACAATGAGGGATCATATGCATGTGCTTGTCAAACGGGATTTACCGGAGATGGGGCTACTTGCAATGGTATTTAATTTAATTCAGTAACAACAATAATTATTATTTATCATATAGACACTGATGAAATACCAGGATTTTTCCTTTTATTAAAAAAATCATACCTTCATCGCGCGCAGTGAAGATACTATTTTTATCTTTCACGTGTGAGGGTATTGGTGTCGCCATGGTTACTAACGTGGTTAGCCAATTACAAGAGTACTTCCCGCTCAGGGTTATGGAATTTTTTTCTTTTTCATTAGAATTTTGATTTTTTGGAACAGAAAATATAGGTATTATTGTCTTTATTTCTCTTAAAAAGGTTTTATCCGAGTTTTATAACACTTATGTGACAGGCACTTTGCGATAGGTGACCACTTTAATTGCACTATTTTGCTGTTTCGAAAATGAATAGAAAAAGGTGTGTTTTGTGTGGAAATTTCATCAGTATCTATAAAATAAACAAAGCATTACATGGCCGCTTGGGGATACGAACTTTATCTTCTCGTGCTGAAAGTATTTCTCATTCGTTCGCAGATACTTTCAGCACTCGAAGATAAAATTCGTATCCCCGCGCGGCCATGCAATATCCGGTATTTATCTACTTATTTCACTTTTATTTCGGATAAAACTACCGAGGCGGAATGAAAGTAAAGGTTAGGTTTCCTGTACATTGCATTGCATAATATTGAATCGCCATACGTCGCTCGACATTGCATTGCATGAGATACCATTGCATTGGATTGCATAGCAGCGGATCACCTTCGAAACAAAGTCGTAAAGATAGTGTGGGAGACTGATGATATCACCTTTCTGTCTTATAGATATCAACGAGTGTGCTGCTTCGCCTTCCCCATGCGATGGAAATGCTCTTTGCAGCAACAATGTGGGATCTTATGTGTGTTCCTGTAATGCGGGATTCACTGGAGATGGGACCTCCTGCAATGGTGTGTAAGCAGTGTTACCAAATGTGTATCACACTCCAAGCTTTCGTCAGCGGCCACCTCGAGAATTTGTAAAAAATAGCCATAGTTTGGGCTCGTCATGTATGAATAATATTGCATCGCAATACGTCGCATGGCGACATGTTGACAAAAGAACGAGAACTTCAAACCACTGAAAATAATATAAATATGAAATATCCACAATCATCGAAAAGTGTAATCTGACTAGTGGAAATTTATTGGGCTAGCTACCAGGGCTAACAAACAAAGGAAAAATTCCCAAAATAAATTAATCGCGGTCACTTGCAGTAAAATTCAGCTATGCAGCCTTTAATTAATTTGTGATATCTTCGTGACCATACGAATAGGGTTTCAAAATAGTGATCGTTCGTGGTTAGTCTTACGAAGCTCGTTTCATCCCAACCAGTGAAGGGACTCATCAGAAACCTCTCTGCTCGTCAAACGCGTTGAGAACCACGCCCATCACTCGTGAATTTGCGCGATCTGGAATCCTTATCAGATATAAGGCGGCATTGCTGTCATCGTTTAGTTAGCGAACGGGACTTTTTGCGTGATGCCCAACTAGTTTGCCAAGCAGAAAGGTCTCTGATGAGTCCCTTGGTCGGGATGAAACGAGCTTCGTATTACTAACAACGAACAATGTAATTTCGAAAGTAACTGTCAACTTTATTGTCAAAATAATGATCGTAACTAAAAGTAGTCGCCTATAAGCGCGGTTGGCGAGGAGACCTTTGGCTGACCGTGTTTCTGTGAAGGGAATGCTGTACAGTATGTAAAGTGGCGCAAAGTGGATAGAGAAGGTGAAGTAAGGAGGGTAGAGGGATGTGGGGGGAGGGGGAGGTGGGCAGGGAATGGTGTAATTCGAAACTTGCAGAGGCGACTTCAACGCGAGCTTTTGCAGTATTTATTTGGTTTTTATTTACATACATAGATACACACGAATTATCCTCTCTCCTAGATATCAACGAGTGTGCTGCTTCACCTTCCCCATGCGACGGAAATGCCTCATGCACCAACAACGAGGGATCCTATATATGTACCTGTCAAACAGGTTTTTCTGGAGACGGGGCAACCTGCAATGGTGTGTACATTTGCTTAATCACTGAAGTCAACATTAGATAGATGTGCTCTTTACCCTAACCGTAATTTTTCAGCTGTCTATGAGAGATGATTGCTTTAATTGCCCAGATACAGCTGTAAGTGTGAGGATGCCTTCTTGCTTTCATCAGGAGCCCTTTACCCGGAGCTTCCATCTGTATTGTACCCTTGAGTCAACCCTGTCCCGTATCTTTCTATTTTTAGAACTATTACATTTTGACGTATGTGACGTATGTGACTGAGAACATACGTAAAGTGGTTCACATACGTCACATACGTATGTGAGGTAATAAAATGGCTGACCATAGGTCTGTTATGATCAGCTATTGTGAAAACACCCTGTAAAGCCCCTCTGCGAGGTGCTTCTAAAAATAAAAAGATACGGGACAGGGTTGACTCAGAGGGTTAATATGGAAGATGGGGGGCTCAGGGTAATGGGCTCCTGCTTTCATCTATAACTGAACCCGCGCTGTGAATATACATTTCATTTTTTTATGCAATTTGGCTTCCTAGTTCTTCAACTTTCTAGTCATTTCAGGAAGCCAATACCCTTTTCTTTATTTCATTTCACTGTATGTAACTCATTCTTGTGCTTGTAAGGGTAGAATAAAGTTGTTGTTGTTGTTGTTGTTGTTGTTACGTTAGATTACGTTACGCCAAAGTCACGATACCTTACGTTACGTTATATCTGGGACTATAATCCACTGGGAAGTGTTTGGTTATTAAATTGCACTTCCCTTTTCTGACTCCTAATATGCATGCGCACTCTATACCACTAAAATACTGAATACATAAACAAGGAGAAATTCCGTGTCCTGTAATGCGAGGCTCACCGAAAATTAGAAATGTGTAAAGTCGAAGTCAAAGTTAACGTTCCTTTACGCGATGAATGATACCGGCCTTCGTATAACCAGACTCATGAGTCCTACGATATTCCCTTTGCCGGCTTTCTTGCAGATATCAACGAGTGTGCTGCTTCGCCTTCCCCATGTGACGGAAATGCTGTTTGCATTAACAATGCGGGATCTTATGCATGTTCCTGTAATGCAGGATTCACTGGAAATGGATCAACCTGCAATGGTATGTGAGTTGATTGAAGTTTAAAATTGGCCAATCAGATTGGGCATAAAGACCTGTCAATGGTCAATAACCGTTCCCGTAATAGTCAGTTTTGTTAAGTGATCAGTGGGCCGCATTCTTTTGCATGTCTTCTGAGACTTTGCCTATGAACTTCTGGCGTTGCTCAAGACATCCCGATTCTGTATCGAGATATCTACATACAATCATGATATGTTTCTATCTCCATATACACCAATTTACCGGCAATGGCGAAATTTGAATGGTATAGGGATTTTTTTGTCTTGTGTTATCAAATTTCTCGTAGATATCAACGAGTGTGCTGCTTCTCCTTTTCCATGCGACGGAAATGCTGCTTGTAATAACAATGTGGGATCTTACGTTTGTTCCTGTAATGCGGGATTCACCGGAGATGGGTCAACCTGCAATGGTATGTGAGTTCATTCAAATGAAAGTTGACATTACGTCACGCTGTATTTACGTTACAACTTCATTGTACTCGTGCACCGGCGTTTTTAAAGACCGAGTTATTTTTAGATTAATTTTCTCGCGAAACCAGACCTCTTTAGCTAATCAGAAGTCCAAGGGATTGATAATGGTCACTCGTGCAAGAGAAGTATTGCTGTTGCAGGCTCCTAAATATAGGCTCCTGACATCACTCAATGCACCTTTCCAGTACATTGCATTGCATTGCGTCGTATTGCAGGACTTTGCATCGGCTGGGCCAATATAACCGAAGAAAGAATACGCGGTAACCATTTACCCCGGACACACGATATCCCATTTCTTTCTCGTAGATATAGACGAGTGTGGTGCCACGCCTTCACCGTGTGATGCAAATGCGGTGTGTACCAACAACGAGGGATCCTATGTATGTACCTGCCAAGCAGGATTTACTGGAGACGGGGCAACTTGCAATGGTGTGTACAGTAATTACCTCGATCACTGATCAACATTACGTCTCGACACAGAACGACCCCTCTCGTCAAGTTACGTTACTTTTACACCTGGATCGAAAATCCATGGTGAAGGATTTGCTTCTATTAGCAGTGTTTTGTAAATTTGTCAACAAGTCTGTTGCTTTGCATTATTTATACCGGTGAAATTCTGAGCGCATAAACAATAACATATCCCGTGTGCTGGGGTCAGGGACTCACACAAAATTTGGACTTTGCAAAGTCAAAGTTACTTTCCTTTACCCGATGCGTGATAGGAGGTCTCTTATAACCAGAGTAATACGGAAATCCCTTTGCTTTCTTGCAGATATCAACGAGTGTTTCGCTTCACCTTACCCATGTGGCGCAAATGCTGTTTGCACTAACAATGAAGGGTCTTTTGTGTGTTCATGTCATGCGGGATTCACTGGAAATGGATCAACCTGCAATGGTGTGTAAGCAATGGAAGTAAAACATGCAATACATTCGAAGCTCTCGTAAGCGATCAGCTCGGAAATGTCGAGAGGGTTCTTAGCCACAGCTGGTCACTTGCAGCAATGGAACCTCGTTAGCATGCAAGAACTTTGAAAAAATCAGTGTGTCGGATCTTCCCAAGGAGAAATTACAAACTTGAATCAAATAGCACGAGAAAGTAACGTACTTCCTAGATATCGGAATTTTATTGACCTTTCAATCAATGCGAATATTTATAAATGAACAGTTGTTGTCTTGGTGTTTACGTCTCAACGACTGAAGAGGATATTATGGATTATTCAAGAGGAAGTCGTAGTCCCTCAGAGGAGACGTACCATACGGGCGCTTTATAAAGAAAATGGCCGCTTGTGAGCAACTTCGGGGGCCTTTGCGGGCTTCGATCGTGTTTCTGTGGAGAGAAAGGCAATATGAGCTCGTAATGGGAGGAGCGGTTTTAGAGAGAGGGGAAGGAAATTGAGAGTAGAACCGGAAGGCAAATTTTTGAACCGAGATTTTGCTGTATTCATTACAAGTTCACAAGTTTATTCACACATACACATATAAATATAAATATAAATATAATATAACTTCACACGAAAATGGCATAGCTAATCTAGGCGGTGCAGCGTTAAGGATATATACAACACAAAATAACAAACAATAAATATGGGAAAAACACATACATATCTGCTAGAAAGATATAAGGAATAATTTATCAGCAAGATTATAGACATCAAACATAAACCCCCTCATGTACTAAAAACTGCAACAATTTAGTGAAGGTGTTTTTTGAATAACTGCTTTGGTTTTGATTTTAACAACTCGGGGATTTTTTCCAGATTCTAGCTCTAAGCCTTAAGAAATATTGGTTCTGCTTCTTTGTCCGTGAATGAATAACATGAAATTTACCAGCAGTCGCAGCTCTAGTGTTATAAGAATGAATCGAAGCTATCCTAGTGAATAGGTTCTTCAGAATTTGATGTACAAGATCATGGTCAATATCATGCATCAAAACACCTACTGATTTATAATAGATAGAGCATATCAATAGGAAGAATATTTGATTGCAGAAATAGTCGGATAGCATGCTCAGAATTGATAGAGAAGTAAATTAAGCGTAGAGCTTTTTTCTGGAGGATCAAGATTTTTTCAAGATTTATTTTTGAAGTTTGGCCCCAGACCACAAGGCCATAAGAAAAATATGGATTGATAAGGGCATTGTATATATTGAGTAAGACAGAAGTTGGTAAGAAGTGTCTTGCGATAATACCGATGGTTTTACTTATTTCAATACTTATTTCATTAAATTTGTTTATTACCTAGACATCGACGAATGCAGTGCTTCTCCGTATCCCTGTGATCAGAATGCCAGCTGCTACAACAAAGAAGGATCTCATAACTGTTTCTGTTATTTGGGATTCGATGGAAACGGAACAACATGCGAAGGCACAGGTGGGACGAAAGTCATCAAAATAGTTATAACAGACGGAATAAACTCATTTTCCAGGTTTTCTTCCCTCCGTCGAGATAGGAAAAACTTGAGAATAAGGTTATACTGGACGTAGAACTGAGATACGTCCTGTGTCCGTTTCTGGAAAGCCTGTGTTCTGAAATGTTTTGGGCATCGCAGCTCTCTCTGTATCTTAAGAAGGGAGAGATTTGACTCATCAATTTTCATGATCATCTTGCTTTTAGTTATCTTGAAAACATACTAAGAGACCAGATTTTTTTAAACAAGGAAATAGCGATTTCATAATCTTACCACACTTGCTTGTAATTCGAAATCTGATTGGCTAATTTGCCGTTGTCGATAAGAGTCTAGAAAACGCTGCTCGCGTCATGCTCGCGTCAATTGTTTACGCAATTGTAATAGCCAGTAAGGAACGCGCATTTTAGGAGAGAAACCAATCGCATTGCGAAAAGTTTATAGACAACGCTTGCTCCTTGTTTGTTTCATGATCTTCGTCACTCTCTGGAATAAACATCACAGTGATCAAAATGTTGTGGAATCGCGAGGCTGCGCCTCGCGCCATTTGTTAAATGGGTTTTCGGGCCCGAAAAGGTAACGGATACACTTTAGAAACGGTCCCCAGGGTTCCATGTAACAAAATGCACACCGATTTTTGGTACGTGACACGAAGTGTCTTTTCACCCTCCTTCTTAACTCAGTTTGAGACGATTTGAACATCACATGTGTATAAAAATAGAGGCAATAAACGTCACAGTGTACCCGTCTGCTTCTCGAGTTAACGATTAAGACTAGTCACCAATTTACGATAGAGCGACTTTCGTATGACCTTGAAAAAGTGTTCGCAATTTGTTTCACGGACCAATGTTTGGCAAGATTAAAAGCTTCTTCTTATTTCCGCCAAGGAATTTCGTAATATGGGCAGTAAACAGTTCGATTGCCCAATCACATTACTGCATTTCAAATGACGTCAAAGGGAGATGACGTTGTTTGCATCCGCGTTCGCGTTTGTTTTTGTTCGGTAAGCTAATGAAAGGTTTGCATTTTTGCTTACGTTTTGTTTTTACGTTTATTTTGCAAGGTCACATGAAAGTCGCTCTATAGTAAATGTTATTACTGGGTTGCCAGTACTGAATCATGGCAATACCAGTCGGAAAATGAGTAATATTTCTCTGTTTATAATTATTTCATTATTTTATTTTTTTTCCGTGCCGGTAAAAGTCTTGCCTGTCACTCCCCTGCTATAAAGGGTCTTTGTGCAAAGAGTCTTCTGTGCGTATTTTGTTAATGCATCACAGTGTTTACTGAAGTCGCATCTTAGTTGTCTGGCAATTTACATTTATTTTGTACTCAACTCCGCAAAGGCAAAAACAATTGGAAATGTGACAATGAAGAATAATTTGAATGAAAGCTGGTTGTCTCTTTTGTGCTTCATTATTTACGGTCAAGGTTCTTTCAAAAAGGGTTTGATGTGAACTGTTAGAAATTTATTTAATTGCATATGCTTTGTGACACGGATTGTGTGTCTTGTTTGCACGCAAGCAATTGACATAAGAAGTATTTTTTGCCTCTTATAGCAAATATGCTGTTTGTTTCAAAATTTTTCGCTGGGAAAGGTTTTTGTGATATTTCCAGCCTTTGTGAATTTTAATATCATGTTGTGTAATTTTCGAGCTTAACAAATTTGCATACCTGGTTGAAATGGGACACGGGAGGATTTTTGTGGTAGTGCTCTGTAAGCAGCGCGTGCATAAGTCACGAAAATAAACAGACCTGTTGGAAGCGTGTTTGAGTTTCAACAACATGAGCCCCAAAATCAGCAAAAAAATTGTGACGCTGATGAATAATAAAGTAGGTGCTATTTCCAAAACGATGGAATTACCTGGTGATAAATAATATCGTCTTGGAGAGTCAATTTTTGACTTTGCAGAAACAATGGTCAACCTCAAGAGTTGGGCGATTGTG
Source organism: Montipora foliosa (assembly GCF_036669935.1). Classification (NCBI taxonomy): domain Eukaryota; kingdom Metazoa; phylum Cnidaria; class Anthozoa; order Scleractinia; family Acroporidae; genus Montipora; species Montipora foliosa. Next base: position 25,314,313 of record NC_090873.1, read on the forward strand.
ATCTTTGTGTTAAATTCGTACATTTCTTGTCAAACGTTATAACACTTGAAAGAAAAATAAAACTAACAAAAACAAAAACCCGGGGCCTTGCTATCATTTTGACACAGATGTATCCTTTGTTTCGCGAGTAAACATGCGAGATAACTTGATCACGGTGCCCGCTGAATTCGATGTCACTTTCGATTTTGCGATTTACTAGTGCAGCCAAAAGTACAATAACGAAATTGAACGTAGCAAAAATCTCCCAAAATGTTTGTCACTGATGGTAACTTTTTATATCCGCGGTTCAAAATTAATGTTGTTTTCATGTCGTAAATTTTGTGCTCATGGCACAAAATCGATCTCGATCTCGATCGACCACCACAAGTAACCCAGTGTACGCTCATGTAGAGTCTACAATTGTAGTTGCAAACTTATCTAGTCTAAGTTTGCAACCAGACTCTCCATGAGCGTACACTAGGATGCCTGTGGTGGTCGATCGAGAATGAAATATTTTGCCATGAGCACAAAACACCTTGTAACGTTTATTAGATGTGAGAATGTAGGTCATAACTTGCAGTCCTAGTACTAATAAAGAAAGCTGTCGTGATGAAATGTTCCACATGCCAAACAATGAACCCACAATAAAGTAGACAGGTCCAGTAAATAATAATTAACAATTATTGGACGAAGTTGAGCAAAATAATTGATCTGCGAGACACTGACAAATCATGATATTATGCGATAACCGAGGTCAATAATTGTTTTATCATTCGATCACCGAGTTTACTTTTTGTTTTTGTTTCCGAGAAGCCATAAGTGCGCGCTGCCTTGCAGAGTCGAGTAATGGCACAAATCAATTGGTTTCCTTCTCAGCATAATTATATTTGTACGTAAACTTCAAATTGTACTTACAGTCAAACGTTCAATAACACTAGGCACCAACAAAGCTGAAGAATTTCACAGTTTTCAAAGCGTATCCCGACAAGAGAAGCTTTGGTTTAAAGCTCACCATTCTTTTTTCTGGCTTCAGCATAAAATCTCTTCAATACATATGCATTCGCCAACTTGTCCTTCGCGTCGATGACAAGATGCAGTGTGGCCCAGTGGTCAGGGCGCTTGCCTTGACACTTCGTCTACCTTTCTTTCCTTGGGATACTCTCGAAATACGTTGAGTGCAACTTTTGTTTCTTTCTTAGTATTCTCACTGTTCCTTCGATCAACTAAAGATGTCGAAATTTTCTCTGACAACTCGGGGAACCGATCTGCCATTTTCTCACAAGAGCGTGATGTCAACTGCGCATAGCAGAATATTATTTGCAGCAAAACACTTATTTGTCGGTAGTTATTTGCAGGTCACGTCGTGGGTTCTGGGCCAATGAAAGGGAAGGACAAAATACATCGAATGATAATTAAATTTATCTCATCTGACGGACACAGCAACAACTTTCATTAATTAAATCTCAATACAAAGACAGAGAACGGCAGATATATTGAACTTTTAGAAATATTTTATCGATAGCACACCTTGAAATCAAACAAATTATTTCTTTTGTGTTGGTTATTTAAGGTCCGTTTTAAACGTCGCATTTCACATTTGCCGGGCCTAAGAGACAACGGATACATACGGCAGCATTTCATTACGCAGATGTTTAAAAGAGAACAAATTTATCATCAAATATTGTTGCCAGCAAAAGAGGCTCGTGTATTAACTGGCAATGGTGTAAGATATTGGACTTCCGTAGCGGGCAGGACGTTATATCCATAGGAGGCAGGACAATATTGGACTTCGAACAGGCAGCCCCTGGTATATTACGTTTTTAACAGGCTGCTAATTTTATTCATTTAGCCAGTAGTTCGGATTAATGTTTCGAAATTAAGTTAGCTTCTGTTATCTGTTTCCTTTGCTTAGCTTCGCTTATCTGTCTTTCTTTGTTGCTGTACTTTTTTTTTTCTCAGATTGGTCGGTAAACGCATCGAGTTCGTGTGCAGATCTATTGGTCGAACGATCCAATACAAGTGGGATTATATTCTCAAACAGAGACGGACTTTACAACAAGAATATGATGTGTGAATGGACTTTGTCTGCGAACACCAACTTGAAACTGGTCTTCTTCAGGTTTTATACTGAGTCGGGGATCGATCGCGTTCGTGTATTTGATGGCGTCTCAGCTTCGTCTTCTCTGATTGGTGTCTACTATGGATCATCTCTTCCACAAGCAATTACAAGTTCAGGCAACAGTCTCTTCATCAAATTTACCTCTGATAGTTCCGTTCAAAGGAGTGGTTTTGCTGCAAGTTATCATGGTATGTCTGAACTCAAGGTTTGTTTTCATCTTTGAATAAAAAACAGTGACAGTTTGAAGCGTCAAAAACGAAATGCTGAACGTACAAGGTCACATTCTGTCTGCGTTATGCTGAGGCTAGGCATGAATTGTAAACTAGCTTTAAATTTTAGTTCTGACGACCACGACGAAATGCAAGCGTTAATTACATTATTAATGGAGAAATTTTCCCAGTTCACCGTAGCGCTGTTGAATTCCACGTAGAACCTAACAGTAATCAATACGACTTAAGCTTGACGCTAAAAGTCTTTATTTATTTATTTTTTTAACTTCTTTTAGTACCAGAAACTTTATTTGTAAGAAAAATCGCCTACGGCTCGCGCAATTTAAATTGAGAACTTTGAAAACAGTACCTACTTGTTAATAAAACAGCAAAGGCATGAGCAAGATCATACTATTTCCTATACTTATTCATTACAATAGATCTGATCGGCTAACTCAATGTTGCACCTATTTGAAACCCTTTGGGAATAAACGTTTTGCTCCAGGTATAAATTTAAATGTGAATGTTGCATCTTTATGCAAATACAATACACAAAAAATTTTAACCCCGTGAACTGATTTGAATTGGGTACAACATTGACCGAATGCAAAAATAGCTGCCAACAGATTATTCTTTTGTCTTTGTGTTAATTAGCCTAACTAGCCTCGTTTTACAGCCCAAATTCTTTCAAGTTTACGCGTGTGAACAAGGCTAGTTAGGCTAATTAACACAAAGACAAAAGAATAATTTGTTGGCGGCCATTTTTGGATTCGATCAATAGGCCATTTCCGAGTTCATGTCTGTCTCCTCTTCAAAGCGAGTCTATGAGCGAAGTTTTTGTGATGGTAATTAGTTCTACTTTACATATGAATGAAAACTAATTTTCATAACAAAAACTTCGCACTTAGACTCGCTTTGAAGAGGAGGCAGACATGAACTCGGAAATGGCCTATTGAGTTAGAGCCTGGCATTTTTAAATTTGCAGGGCATCAAACATCCGATCAAACAACTTAAAACATTTCTTTTGTTTTCGTGTTTGATGGGCGACATTTTGTTCGTTTAGCCAACCGTATCAAACACTTTTGGCGCGTGCATGCGTACCACGCTTGCTCAGCCGCTTATATCCACGTGTTTTTTACGTATTTGTGACCCATAGTTCGTTGCTTGTGGAGTTTGATCTGAGTTAAATCAAACATGTTTTAACCATTTGGCCACTCACTTCAACATCAGCATGTTCGGTCACCAAACGATGTTTGATGTTCTTTAAACGCCAAACATTTCCCGTTTGTCCAGGCCCTAAGCCGATTTGGTCCATTGTCTAAACCGAGGTTAAGACTAAACTGCTCCAAAATTGTAATAGAACAATAAAAGACGTAAGAAAATATTACACCCGACCGTCTAATTATATACAAGTTTTTTGGTGGGTCCGGTGATTAAGATCCTTGCGGAATAGAAATTTCTGTCAAATGGTGATCACGATAGGGTATTGTATTACCCTAATTGCGAATAATGAGGTCACATGTAAAGGAGAAAGGATTGTGACACGAAGATTATGACTCTCAAAGTCGTTGACTTTTAGGGCGAAAATCAATTTGCGTTTGACTTTGTATGTATTTAACTGAAAGTGAAAAAAAAACACGTTAGATGAAATTCTTCCACTTCTTGTTAAATGCTTCTAGCTGTTTGTTTTTAAGAGCAATTTGCCTGAGGGTATCAATCTTATTACTTAAGAGAGGGGGGAATCTGTCAAAAGTTACGACAGTGTTGTCTTGAAAACAGCAAAAAATTAAGTATTTGGCGACAAGTAGGACGTAATTTAAGACATTACATTCATTTAGTTCGAAAGTTTGGAGGGTCCTTTCACACCACCATTGTTGAAAAGCGATCCAGAACGCAGAGGCTATATTACATTGGAAGAGCATGTGTGAAAGGGTTTCAGGTTCAGTCTGACATACCCAACAACTCTCGGAGTCGGACAGCCTTGCTCAAAACAAGGAAGGTATTGTTGGGCGTAAGTTGTGTACGACTTTGAGCTGAAATAATTTAACCTCCTGCGTTATGAGGAAAGGCAACACATAAACATTTGTCAAGCTTTCCTTAGTAAAGCCATAACCTAAGATTTTAATTTCATGCAGATGTGGGTGGTTGAAAGAAATGATCAAGGATGGCCGCATAAGCAGAACGAGTAGTGATGCTCATATTCGAGGAATCTGACGAACTGATCTGATTATGGTTGGGGGAATCTGTGGATTTAAGTTTTCGTCTCACTTAATTATAGTAATAACCTTTGTGAAATATATGTGAAGTACTTTACACAGTCTTATCTACCAATATCTCTACTGTGTTACAATATGTCTGGAATGTCAATTGTTTCTTCAGTTGCTGACTCCATACGTCTTGAGGGTGGCAGTACACCATTGCAAGGGAGAATTGAAATCTTTCGTGAAAATCAATGGGGAACAGTGTGCGATGACAGTTTGCAAATAAACACTGGTCACGTTGTGTGTAGACAACTTGGTTTCCCACCAGCCAACAGTGTCATTGGAAGTGCTGCATTCGGCACGGGAAGTGGACCTATTTGGATGGATAACGTATACTGCAGCGCAGAAGATTCATCGATCGATCGTTGCAGCTTTCCTGGATGGAACATTGAAAACTGTGTACACCAAGAAGACGCCGGCGTGGTTTGCTCGACAACAATACCATAACATTGCAACAACGTTGCTCATTTCACTTACCAAACCCCTCGAGGCAACTGGAAAGAAAGCACTCGATCTGGCCTTTTGAGGATAATTATCTTATCCGGTGGATAAGTTACTATCTGGCAGTTTCAGTTAGTGCAAGGATTTCATTTTTTTTTTTTTTTTTGTTCGCATAACTGTGAATTATGCCCACTCTAGGTACATCTAAGTAAAGTAGTATATGAAAAAGTAATATTAACAATTATCATGGAGTATATTTTATACTCTGGATAATGACTTTTCCACTGGGTAAAGTTATCTTGCCTTTGAAGAACTAGGGCCAGGAAAATAAACTTCATCTTCTTGGAGTAAAATGAGTGCTAATTTCCGGTTTGTTGTTGCGTTTTTTTAGTGATGGCATGCAGTAAGGCGTCTCTCCTTTTAACTTTTAACGTTGCATATTTGTTATTATCACATAGTTTCCTTTAAGAAGCTAGTTGGCTGCCAACAGGCGACAGCGCAGCTGAAAAATCCCGAGTCCAAATCGTGTAGGTAAATATTATTGACAAAAACATCGCGTTTCCTCTAGGCCGCAACATACTTGATCGCATCCTCCTGGTGGCTACTTAACTTTTGGATACCGAAAATCTCACAATCTTTTATAATATCCTCCATATTGCCCACCATTAATCTGACTTGTGTTTACGTGGACAACGCGCAAGTACTTTGCGTGTTCTCTGCGTGTTGGTTCTGGAGATTTATGAGTCTAATTCTGATTGGCTGAGAATTTTACGTCACAGAAATCATTTTGCACCTCGGTTTTGCAGACGCTATTTTTCGGGGGAGAGAAACGACCGCCGGAAATACGTCTGCGTTCGCAGGCTAGTTTCCTTCTTGACCTTGACATTGCGTTAACCTTTATATCGGACCAAAATCAAACAATTTTCTGTTTTATATCAAGGACCTAAATACTGCAATTCTCTTAGCATTGATATGAAATCTACCTCAGCAGCTTCCTTTAATAAAAGAACCAAACGCATTTTTTTTGTGACAGATACTGATAGATAATCGTGGATATGTGCCTACTCTCGCACCAAATTCTCCTAAACTTGTCAATTCTTCTTTTTGTTTCCGTAAGTTAATTATCTAAGTGTTTGTAATAAATTCCGGAAAATATATTTAATCATTAATTCCCCTCGTCACTGCTGTAATATTCATCCATCTGACATTTCCAACAGTCGGGTCGACTTTTCAAATGACTTCCCGTCACAAACTAGACGGGTCGTCACGACTTGTCACCATTTTCAGCCAGCCTCATGCACCGCCTCCAGTATTATTTCTTCTCGTTTTTCAGGCGTAGCTCTAAGTTAATGCACAGGAAGCGTTCTTGCAAGCGTTAACCATAAACCAAAGACCTCTTTCATAATGGTGGCCAAATAAAATATTCTTTTGTTTTAATGCTAATAAGGCTATCTAGCCTCGGTATGACAAGCAAATTTCAAAAGAATACTTGTTTCAAAATAAGAGCAATAAGTCTAATTAACATCAATACAAAAGAATGTAAAACTGCTCGCCATTTGTGAAAGTGGTCTATGCACTAGCCACATGTACCTTATAGGTACCTATTTTATTTCTACATGCATTCGTGTGGCTAAATATCAATAGATTAAAAAACAATTTCTTTCATTCCGGTTCATTTCTAGACAGTCTTCTGCAAAATGACGTACATGGCATGAAGCTAGAAGGATCATGGCTTCACTTGATTTCATATCCGCAGTTCAATATATGATTAATTTCATATATCATTTCGTTCATTGATTCATTCATCACGGGAACATTTGAACCCACAAATGACCAGCTCTCAATATCAGTGGCTTCATAGCTCACTTGGTTAGAGCGTCGCACCGGCAACGCAAGGTTACGGAATCAAACACAATTAAAGTCCTAGCCCCCGTTGTTCTAAGGGTGGATGAGCGCTATCCACCGGATAAGTCGCTATCCACTGGATGACACAATTGGTTTTGCCAGTGTTTATCCGCAGGATATTGATTTATCCGGTGGATACCGTTGTCCACTTTTTGAACAACCGAGACCTGAATTTTTCTGGCTCAGTCCACGGAAATGCTAGAAATTGCATTCATAACTGCGAGGATCATAGCTTCACTTGGTCTCATATCCGCAGTTCAATATATGATTCATTGCATATATCATTTCGCTCATTGATTCATTCCTCATGGGAACATTTGAACCAACAAACGGACGACCTACCAACATTGTGGCTTCATATCTCAGTTTGTTAGAGCGTCGCACCGGCATCGCGTGGTCACGGGTTCAATCCCCGTTGAAGTCCTGAATTTTTCAGGCTTCACGATCTAATATACGCATTTGCTAAAATTGCGTTCATAACTACGAGGAACATCATCGCTTCACTTGACTTGACTTTATCCTTGTTATCTGTGTCTCTAGGGATTGGTTGCAAACCATCTCTTGCGGGCGTCTTTTTTCCTCTTGATAAACTGTGGTCTTTTATTATATGTAAAGGTAAAGGTAAAGTCACTTTATTTAACGTCGGTAGTTCCTTCAGTTACGAAACTGGTATCACTGTAAGCCGAGCAGTGCGCCCTTTACCCCCTTCCCCCCACCCCCCCCTTCCTTCCCGCCATTGTGTGGGACCCTTACACAAAGACGAACATCGACAAGCTGGAAATGGTTCAGCGTAGGGCTGCTCGCTTCGCCCTGAATATATATTATAATACATCTATGGTCAGTGATATGTTACAGAAACTTGGGTGGGCGTCCCTTCAGAAGAGAAGGATGGTGCTGCGGCTGTGTATGCTTTACAAGATTCAAAAGGGTATGGTGGACCATGGGCACACAAGAGACTTTGCTCACAACTGACACAGACACCTTAAAGCCCCCTTTTCTCGTACGTCATACCATCAAATGTCTTTCTTCCCGGGGACTATTCGCGATGGGGAATAAACTACCAGATTCTGTTGTGCTTGCCTCAAGTCTAGAAACCTTCAAGAACCGGTGTGGGTCTATCTACTTGATTGACGCCGGCCAAATGTTTCCTAAATTATAGACTCTCACTTGTACAGACACTTGTCAGGTTGCACATAAGAGTGGTGCCATGTAACGGAACTTTAAGCTTCAACACACTGCTGCGCTGTTTAGCGAGAAAACTAATTTCTTGGGAAAGTAAAAGCAAGATTGTCTTAACGTAGCTTGCGAACACGTCACTTTCCAGCCTCCAATGATGCTGAGCCACCTGGCGCTTGAATGAGATGGCCAGGCTGCTCAGTGGACTAGCTTTCCATGCAGGGTCTTCCCATTTCCAGTGTATTTTCTTAATTGTTGCAGAACAGGAAGTAACTGCAAAGTACAATGGCT
>NC_090873.1:25327693-25340193 GCF_036669935.1 Montipora foliosa
TCTACTTTAAAGCCTCACAAGTGACAACTCTACAACTCATACGATTCTCGTCTCAATCTTTCCGGTTTGCCCGAGAAAAAAAATGACTCAATGTTAAGGTATTGTTGACGAACACTCCACGCCGGCGTCTTCATAGTGTCTACAGTTTTCAATTTCCCATCCAGGAAACTTGCAACGATCGATGGAGGATTCACTTGAGGTACATTGCACGTCATCCATCCAAATAGGCCCATTTCCCTGACCGAATGCAGCTGATCCACTGACACTATTAGCTGGTGGGAAACCAAGCTGTCTACACACCACGTGACCATTGTTTGTTTGCCAAATGTCATCGCAAACTGTTCCCCACTGATTTTCACGAAAGATTTCAACCCTGCCTTCTAACGATGTATTGCCTCCTTCAAGGCGTACAGAATTGGCAACTGAAATAAACATTTGAAATTTTAGACATTATATTCCAGAGATACCGCCATATGAGCGTTGGTGTAAATGCGAATTCAAGGCAAACTTTGGGTCACGTGGTTTTGTGCGTCATACCCATCCCTTAACATTCCTTTCTCTTCTCTGACCTCATCATCTGAAATTCGGAATTTACAACTGTCATAACTGCGCCATGAGTAAAATTTCCACAAAACTCTGCAAGGTGATAGCTGCGAAGTTACTCATTGCGAAATCGAAAGCGTAACAAGCCAACCGTAAATACAAAGAAATGACTAATTATAAAATAGAAATTTGAGTGGTAAGAACTGTAGGATCCTTCGGTGATGTGGGAAAGAAATTCCCCGCTAATAAAAATCGCTTAGGCGTGCGTCTTTGCCACGATTTAGGATTTATGCCTAACGTAATTATCGACGTTCAGGAATGTTACCCTGTGGTTTCTCCTTTTGTTGTGGCAAGAAGAGATGGTTTCTTCTCCATTTATGCCGGGTCTATCATTCCAAAACGAAAAGACAGTATTGTCACCAAGACTTACCATGATAGCTTGCAGCAAAACCATTCATTACGACCGAAGAATCAGTGATAAACGTGATGAAGAGATTGTTGCTTGAACTTGTAATGGCTGCTGGAATAGATGATCCAGAGTACGAACCAATCAGAGAAGAGGAAGCAGAGAGGCCATCATAGACACGAACACTATCGAGAGCTGCTTCAGTAGCAAACCTGAAGAACACCAGCCTCAAATTGGTGTTTGCAGACAAAGTCCATTCACAGCTCATACTGTTGTTGTAAGATCCGTCTTTGTTTGAAAATATGATACCACTTGTGCTAGATCGCACGATTAATAGTCCTGAACACGAACTAGTTGCTGTTACAGACCACACTATGAAAAGAAGGGAACGATAAAAAAAGAAGAAAAAAGTATATATCATAAGCTAAATTAATTTCGAAGGATCAATCCGGGCTTCTGGCTCATTGGCTTAAAATGAGTTGACAGTTGAAGAGATATTCCAGAAATATAATATTCATTCACACCGCGGTCCAATTTGGTTTGCCATAATATTTAATGATGTACACTCTCTTTAAACCCCGAGATAATAAAATGCTGAATATTCGTTATCACTTAGATAACGTACAAAAAGAACTTATTTCGTATTTGTTATTTTACCTGTAGAACTAATTGTTTACCGATAACGCATTCTTCTAAAAAATCAATTTTCACCCGTGCCCTTCACGCAACTGTGACGTCTTCGCGGCAAAACAGTCTTATTTCACGTTGACGTGCTGAGAATTGATGCTACTCCCTGTCTTCTTTCTGGCGAGTTCCGTTCAATCCTGGGCAAAAATGCTTTCAAGAGACGTTTTCAAAAAATGGGCGCAAAAACCGCTGCAATTAAAAGTTATGCCTTAATTTTGTTAGCAATGCCCCCACACATCTCTCAGGCAATTTTAAAACTGGCTGCAGCTTTTTAGAATATTTGCCGGTTTCAAATCAACATTGTAAGGGGGGAGAGGAGGGGAGGGAAAAGTTGTTCCCAAACGTTGTCTTTGAAGCAACCCTTTTATGTTGTGCTTCGTTGACTTTAATATTCTCCTAAAAAAATTGTCCAGGATTGGTTGGTCTGTGCAGAAGATTTAGAAACATCATTTCTCCATGTAGCTTTTATAGGAGGTAGTGTGGCCCAGTGGTTAGGGCGCTTGCCTTGAGATATTTGTTCCTGGTAGTCCCTGGTTCAACTTCCCAGCTGCACTTGTAAATAGCCAACTGGTTTGCCTCCGGCCAGTTGGAGTTCTTAACAGTTGTTGTCGTTCTGTTCGTTTCGTTGTGTTACATTGGCCCTGAAAAGCCCCTATGGGGGAGCGGTCAATTAAGTATGTATGTACCAATCCGTTATACAGTTCTTTGGGGGGGGGGGGGGGGGGTGGTATTTGCATTAAAACAATGAGTTTTTAGTTTATTGAAGCGTGATACAGTCCAAAGGGTAAATGACTAGTATTATTTTTATGTAAATACCACCCAATACGTCTTGCATTATGGGATGGTAAATATAGTCTATTCCTCAACCACGTGGTTTCAACAAAGTTGAGAGTTTGTTGTTATTTTTCAAGTTATAGTAACTGTCAATTGTTTTAATTGAAGACTAAAGAGGGGAGCTCTGTGACGTTTATTCCCTCAAATTAGTTTTTTGATACAAGTGATTTTCAAGCCTTCTCAAAGTTAAGAAAAAGGATGAGAAGACACTTCGTGACGGGTATCGAAAATCGGCGTGCATGTTATTATAATTAATTACACACAAGCCTGGACCAAGAGAGTATGACGGTAAGAGAGGTAATCCCTCATATTGGCACTATTCCCATCGTAATCCCATCTTCAGTTCCCACGGCCTGCTCCCGTCTGACCTTGTAGCTTAGTCGGTAGAGTAGCGGTGGTCTAACCCGAAGGTCGTGGGTTCAATTTCCACACTGGTCAGAGTTTTTCTCTGTCCTTGTGTGAGCCCATTTCCATCAGTAGGGCTAACGCTCACATGGTTCATATATGGGGTAGAAAACTAGCACTTCACATTACACTCTAATCAGTTAAGAAAGTTGTTTTTACATCTCCTGTGAGATCCGGAATTCCCACAAGGGTTATCTGACAGCCAATCATATGTCCCCATTTTTACCAATGTTGGGTGGGAATTCGGTCAGCTGTCAACATTGGTGAAAATGGGTACATATGATTGGCTATCAGATAACCCTAGTGGGAATACCGGATCTCGCAGAAGATTTAAAAAAATTTTACGAGGGGTTACGATGGGAACAGGGCCAATATGACGGTTTTCCCTCTCTTACCTTCATACTCTCTTGCCTGGACATATCTCAGTGAGTAACCCCATTCTCTTTGCTCCTTATTTCTCGGCTCTCTTGAAAGGGGATTTTATCCGTTCCATTACATTTTCATTATATCTTTCCTACCTGTTCCTTGACATGTTGTTCCGTTTCCTGTGAATCCCAAATAACAGAAACAGCTATAAGATCCTACTTTGTTGTAGCAGTTGGCATTCGGATCACAAGGAGACGGAGAAGTACTGCATTCATCGATGTCTAGGTATATAAATACAAAATTAATGAATACATGTACCGCAAAATCTCAGTTCAAAAACTTGTCTGGCTGCTTGTTCTACTCACCATGCCATTTTCCCCATCCCTATCTCGAGCCACTACGCCCGTTAAAAGCTCTGGCATATCAGTCACCTTTCTCTCCACAAAAAAACACTATCGAAACCCTCACGCGAAAGCTACCAGCTTTAAATAAGTCTAAATACGACCAGTGTAAAACCCGATTTGAATTGATGCTAAGAGATTTTCTGATCAAGCCCTCGTAAGGGAGTGCTCGTGTAGGCGACTTCGACTTCCGCTTTATGGCAACAACTTGTTCTCGTCGGCCATCCTTACTTCATTCTGAGGTCGCCTTAGCGAGTTCCCATTCTCGTAAGCGACCAGCTTTAGACCTTTTTCTTCGACATTTCCGAGCTGATTGCTTACGAGTACTTCATAGGGGCTTTTAGATTCTAGTACGAGGACGACAATGAGTGCGAGATTTGCAAATGACTGCGTGTTTTAAGCGAAAATTCTTAGAAAATTTATAACCCAGACGATTAATTTTACCCTTTGTTAGCAGCATAGGTTGCCCAGTTATTTTTTTTTTATTTCTGGTAACTGAGCCTTTTCCTGATTGAAAAATGCCAAAACTGCTACATGGTTGGTGACTTGTTTTGACACGACGACATTTTTGCAAAAACTCGTACTGAAACAAGCAAGGTATCACGTTGTTCCAGCCAAAATGACGATGGTTTGCGCGCGCTCAATGTTTTTCTATGAAATCTCGTACTCGTAGATGTTCTCTAATGATTTGGGGCTAGGTGCAATCACTGAAATCAAATCAAATCAAATCAACACATATCAAATTTAAGCGATAGAGGACGTTTTCCGTGTTTCCATAGCCTCATTTAGACACTCGGGGGAGTTGGCAGAATTCGAGACAGTAATGCAATATCTGTCGAGAATTCACCCAAATCCCCCGAGTGCTTAGACGAGGCTACGGAAACATGAAAAAACGTCCTCTATCGCTTTTAAAAAATATTTCTCAAAGACAATTCAACAAATAAAGGAAAAAGCCGCCTTTTTTTTTTTTACTTCCTGATTAAAACAGATTTTCTTGACACACGCTCATATTTCGTACCAGCCAATCAAAACGCGCGTCTGACAATACATAACCAATCAAAATTCGTGTGATGTCACAGCCTTGTTCCATATCCTCATCTAAACATAGTTATCGACCAATGAGAGTGCGCGTACTATCCTAATTATTTTATAAAAGAGGTTGGTAAATAAGGAGAGTGCAAAACCAAAGTTCCCGAAGGAAAACCTCTCGGAGCAGAGAAGAGGACCAACAAGCTTAAACTACATGTGACGCGAGGTCTGGGAAAGGGACCCGCGCCTCAAATGTAATACATATTTGGTGATTAACTGCTTACACACCATTGCAGGATGTCCCATCTCCAGTATATCCTGAATTGCAAGAACATGCATAAGATCCCTCATTGTTAGTGCAAACACCATTTCCGCCGCAAGGGGAAGGCGAAGCGCCACATTCGTTGACGTCTAAAAAAAAGCAAAGGGAAAATCTTGACCTGGATATAACAGACACCGTATCATGCATCGTTAAAAAGGAAGTCAATTTTGACCTTGACATCACACACTTCTGATTCCCGATATCTCATTACCGGAGGGGTACTTCCTTATATACGCTATACAGGTATGTGCCGCCCGATAAGACATAGACATAGACATAGACATAGACATAGACATAGACTTTATTACGACTCCTCTATACGGGGCTATTCTGTCGTAATATGCAATACTAAAATAATATGCATTAAAAAATTCATAAAAGTGGGAATATATACATGTATTGCGAATAAAAATATTTACATGGGTAATACAGTATTAAAAAAGATTATACAAAATTAATTATAGGAAATATTTTTAAGAAGTGAGCGGCAGCTTTCCTTTTAAAACTTAAAATATTGTTAGTCACCCGAATGTATTCCGGGAGTAAGTTATATTCTTTAACTTTTCCCCGCGAAAGGCAAAAGAGCGTTGACCAGTTGATAGTCTACATTTGGGAAGGTTTAACTGTGACGTAGTTCTAGTGCTACGTCCTGATACATAGATATTACATAGATAAGGAGGCGTCTGATTTATTCTACACTTATGAACCATAGTAACTGTATTTAATCGGAGTTTCTGACGGACGGATAGCCAACCGAGGGATTTGCGCGCAATAGAGACATGATCAAGTTTTTTTAGACCTAGGAATATTCTGCAGGCAAAGTTCTGAATAAGTTGAAGTTTACAAATGTTTTTGCTGGAGGTATAACTCCATACGTTAGGGCAATAAAAGAGCCTGCTGAAAATAAGGGCGTTAATTATTAATATAAGAGTTTTACTGTCAAGAAGGTGTTTAATTTTATTTATACGACGTAGCTTATACAGGCAGCTCGAGGACGGTTTAGATATATGGTCTTCAAAGGTTACGGCGGTGTCGACCCAGACCCCTAAGTCTTTTACGACAGCAGAGGGCTTGATGCTTTTCCCCATTAGAACGACAGGAGGTAAAGATAAGCTTCGCGTTAATTGTGGAACCCCAACAATAAGGAGCTTAGTTTTGTCTGAGTTGATTAACAGAGAGTTTGTCGAGCACCACTTTGCGACTGCGTGGAGGTCACTATTGAGGTCAGAAGGAGGAAGTGCCAAAAGCAACTTGGTGTCGTCTACATAACCCATGGCTTCGCACTTTTTCGGTACTGAGGGAAAGTCGTTAACATACAACGTGAACAAAGCAGGACCGAGAATGGACCCCTGGGCCACACCCGTTGTCAAGGGGGGAGGGGATCAGATAGGGCACTGCCTATCCTGACCACTTGCTTGCGTGATGAAACGTAACTCTTACACCAGGCTAAAGCGGAATCAGACACCCATTGATTGTAGCTTCGATAAAAGTTTGTCATGCCGGATGCTGTCGAATGCTTTGGACATGTCGAGCAGCACAACAAGCGATAAACGTTTTTCATCCATATTCTTGAGGAGTTGGTCGGTGTAATGCACTAAGGCAGTTTCGGTGGAATGTAACTTTCTATTTCCACTCTGTAAGCCAGACATCTTGCTGTTTTTACCCAAAAAGTCCATAAACTGCGAATGAGCAGCCCTTTCACATACCTTTGACATTATAGGTAAAAGGGATATAGGCCGGGTGTTTTCGGGCTCATCGGGATCACCGAACTTAAGATTTGGGATGACTTCTGCTGACTTCCACGCCTGCGCAAAGCAATTCGATGCAAACGAAGAATTCATGAGATTAGTAATGACAGGTAGAGTGGTCAGTAGACTGTCCTTTAGCACTCTGGCAGATGCTCTGTCGTGCCCGGGCGCTTTGTTTGATGGTATATGCTTGACAATCTTTTCAATGTCTTTTTTCGTCACAGCATGAAACTCAAATTTATTCACATTTTGGAGATCCTCAGTGATTGGCTCTGCTTGCTCGACAGACTCTGTCGTGAAGCCAAATTGATCACATAAAGCCTGGGCTTTAGCAGCTGCAGTCTCCCCTACAGAGACGTAAATGTCGTTAAATCTGTTCGCTTGGACCACAGGATCTTCTACAGTGGTCAGCGGTGGCTCTCTGTTAGAAAGGCAATGGTTTATAATTTTCCATATGGAGTTTGTATTCCCATTAGACTTCAAAAGTCAGAGCGGACATATTCCTTTTCAGCGATCCTTATCTCCCGCTTTACTTCCTGTCTGAAAAATCGAAAAGCGTTCCAGTGGAGTTTGTCGTTTGTTTTACGCGCCTTTTTTTGCCAACTGTCAAGGGTTTTCATCAGTTGTTTAATCTCAGGTGTGATAAACGGATTCGAACGTGACTTGATTTTTATGCGTTTAACTGGAGGAAAATAAAGGAATAATTTATTGAATACATCCATTTGATCATTAAAATAGTCTAAAGTATTTGCAATGTGAAAAGGAACATACTCCAAATCGCTCAGAAATGACTCAGGGTTGTAGGTTTTGTAGCTTCTGGTGAAAATATAAGACGGCCGAGGCTTCGGGGCTTTTAACCTTAATGTGACCGCCACCAAACAATTATCGGCAACAGCCGAGATATTTACATCACAGCTGACGATAAAACTCTCGTTTGTTGTAAGCGCTACGTCGATTAGAGTCTTAGATGTATCAGTGGTCCTTGTAGGTTTAGTAACAAGTTGCGAGTGATTAAATGAATTACAGAGATCCATCAGAGCTCGGCCCTCAAGACAGGAAGAGCCCGGCAAAACGTCAGCATTTAGGTCGCAAGTTATTAAGACTTCCATTCCTAGAAGAAGCGAATCCATAAAAGAGGCGGAGAAATCGTCCAGGAATCTAGACATAGACACAGAGTCTGGCCTGTAAGCAGCGCATAGTACAAAAGATTTCGTTTTTCTACATTGAACTTTGAGCCAGAGTTGTTGTGAGTTAGCGTCCGTAGTTGTAGACAAGTTATCAATGATCGATGCTTTAAAACAGTTTCTCATGTAAACAACCATCCCGCCTCCAGAGATAGGGTTTTTGAGGTGCTCAGTCCTTAAATAAGGGTATCCGGTCCTTTTTGGTATTTTGCAAAGAGAGATCCCCAAACACATCAAACCATAACTGGTTAAGGAGACAGAATTGGCTGCTAAGCATTTTTGTCTGCTGTAAAGGAGGGTATCCGGAAGTGTCCGCTTGTGTCCGCTTGTGTCCGCTTGTGTCAGGATTGAAGACAGATGCGAAATAAGAATTAAAGGCATTGGCCTTTTCCTCTGCAGTGGAGAGCTTTGAATCATTAAAGTTCATTGTTTCTGGAGTTGAAGCTTTTGATGACTTAGCCTTGAAGTATCTCCAAAGGGGTTTGGAGTTTAAAGAAAAAGTTGTAGCCGACAGGCAAAATCTCATTATTCCCAGGTCTCTGTCAGGGCAATAACATCAATATCATTGCCATATACGATGTTCTGAAGACAAGAAAACTTGTTGAAAGTAGTATTTGCGGAGGAATCATAATAGTTTGCTTTCAAACTTCTAACATTTTTTAGAAGACAGTAAAGATTGTTCTTTGAAAGTCTATGATTCCGATCAGGTCCAGGATTGATCTCTATTTCACCATGTAGAAGTAATAGCGATAGTAGAATACGAATTACAGTAGTAGGACGACGACTCTTAGTGTTGAGAGACGAGTCAAAGCTCAAAAAGGCGGTTCCACAGCACGCACGAGAGAGTTGAAGTCAAGTCTCTATGAATGGTCACTAGTCGTTCCAAAAACATAGCCTTGCTGCAAGTGATAGCAGAATTCGCCATATTTATACCATTCGCTAGCATCTCCAGGAATATTAGGTGTTATATCAAGTAAAAGGCAGCTAAAAAATAGAAAAGTTAACGGAGCTAACATACTCCATGCCGCTGCTTGACGCCCCCCCCCCCCCCCCCCCCTCCTTCCGGGCTCCGGGCTCACATTAGAGCACACGAGATCTCTCCTTACATATGCATTCAGCATTTCGGTGGCATAAAGAAGGAAAAGCAGCAAATCCTCAAATATTTAGAAGACAGAAAAGGGAAATCGTAAACACTGGTAGAATGCAAACACTTCTCGGTGGATTATAGCTCCAGGTGTAACTTAAAGGGGCACCGTCATGAGCTGCGCATGCTCGAGTTTGTTTGCTCTCGCGCTCACGGAAAATTCTAGCCGCCATTATGGATTCACCCGTGGGTCACGTATATTCGCAGTTAATGAATTCTATGCCAAACATAGCGCTCAGAATTTAATATTTACCTGTCAGGAAGAACTTTCCGGATCAATAAACTTTTGTAAACGCCAAAGTGCTTGCAGTACAAAGCGAAATCATTGTCGCTGCACGCTTCGTAGCCAGCATCGAATTTAGCTTGCAGCCAGCCGCGAAAAATTCTTTGCTTCAGATAAATACGCTTGTGCGTGTTATTCCACTCCTTCAGGTATTTTTTGCGATCCGTTAAAGCCTTCCTTTTTCTCCCGGAGTTTCTCCTTAGTCTACCATGGCCCTTCCCAGTGGACGCCATTTTGAATTTGTCGATCCAACTTTAAAAAGTTAACCTAACACTTTTCAAGTTTTCGCAAGACGCTAGCGCATGCGCAACTCATGACAGTGTCCCTTTAACGTAGCGTGATGTGAAGGGCTATTTTGGGTTGACTAAAATGATTAGCATTGCAGGTTGTCCCATCTCCAGGAAATCCTACTTGACAGGTGCATACATAGGAGAAAGAAACAAGACCTCATAATTGCCAGGGTAGATCACAAGCAAAGTACCGTAACGTGATGTGGTGTGACATAATGTCAACTCACATACCATTGCAGGTTGTCCCGTTTCCAGTGAATCCTGCATTACAGGAGCATACATAAGATCCCACATTGTTAATGCAAAAAGCATTTCCGTCGCATGGGGAAGGCGAGGCAACACACTCGTTGATATCTGCAAGAAACCAAAGGGAATGTCTCATTACTCTGGTTAGAAGAAACTCCATAACATGCACCGTGAAAGAGGACATTAAGTTTGACTTCAACTTTACACAGTTCTATAATATTTCTGGTGAGTTTCGGATTTTATGCATTCAGCCTAACGGTGGCATGGGGCAAAGCAGCACATTCCTTGATTTAAATACGAGACAGAGGGAAATCATGATAAAATTAGAATCAAAACCCTTCCGCATGTTTAACCTAACGCAGCGTGATATTGCAGCCGTTTTGTGAGTGATATACGGTTGACTTCCGTAATTGAGTAATTATACACACCATTGCACGTTTTCCCGTCTCCAGTAAATCCTGCTTGACAGGAACATTCATAGGATCCCTGATTGTTGATGCAGGAGGCATTGCCGTCGCAAGGTGAAGGCGAAACATCACACTCGTTGATATCTAAGAAACAGAGATGGCGGATTGTCGTAAGACCGCAATTATAAAAGTCCAGCGCTATTTGAACAGTTATTTCGGCCAGCTGATGCAAAGTCCAGCAATGCTATGCTATGCAATGCAATGCAATGTAAATCAGGGTTTTCGTTTGAGGCCGGAGGCCAGACGTTTCGTTCGGTCGTTTCCCATTCCATGTCCGGTATAGATACCAATATCTATGGGGTTTGTTTTATTTTTTATCATTATAATTTTTTTTTTCAAACTTACTTTTTAAAGGGAATATGAGTGAACTCCAGCTTGGCTAGGAAACAAATTCTTGGGTTCCAGAAATACTGGAAACAGCGTTTCTGAGTGTTCTATTTTTAAAATTACCAGGGGGGGGAGGGGGGCATCTCCCAGACACCTCTAGGTAGCTCGCACCTTTGGCAATCGCAAAGCGCCGCAAAAAAAAAGTCACGTCCTGTGCTTTCAAAAATATATCTGCTACTTTACAAAACCGTCGAAAACCCTGTGTAATGCATTGCAGTTTTTTGGAAAGGTTCATTAAGTGATGTACCGTCAACTTAAAATTTTACACACCATTGCAAGTTTTTCCGTCTCCAGTGAATCCTGCGTTACAGGAACATGCATAGGATCCGACAACGTTACTACAAACGGCATTTCCGTCGCATGGAGAAGGCGAAGCATCACACTCGTTAATATCTACGAGAAAGAAAAGTGATATCACAAGACCCTGGCATTAAAACCCCACACTCTCACCAACCTCGTTCCCAGGGTCTCTCTTCTCTGCTTCCATTGCCGTTGTCAATGGAGGCACAGAAGAGAGACCCTGGGAACAAGGTTGCACTCTCACAATGATTGTAATGCAAATATAATGCAAAGGGTTGCAGTGCTCAGCATTTCAATGCAATGTCATGCAATACCATGTTGCAAAAATCACGAGACACTAGCATCGGGATATTTTTAAGTAACGTTAGAAATTCAGCATACGGTATTATTTTTGAATGGTTACCGACCAATCAGTACTGACCTTGACAATGATCACCCGAGTATCCTTGCTCGCATGTGCAGTTATAAGAACCAATGATATTGTAGCAGTATGAATTAGCGGGACAAACAGGAGAGGAGGCACTACATTCGTCCACGTCTAAGAAAATAAGCAAGATAAAATAACCGAGTCCATGGCCGCCATTTAAATGTTCTTTTGTTTTTATTCAAATTAGCCCTGGATGCCTCGTTCTTAAGCTTAAAATTCAAAAGAATATTTTATCTTGAACGAGGCAACAAGGGCCAATTTGTATCCGCATAAATCAGCGGCCATTTTGGAACAAGGTGAATGTTAGATTGAAAAACAGTTTGATAGTAGGACTAAATTAAATATTGGCGGACAGCGTGCGCGCGCGGAGAACCATTGTTAAAAATATATGGTAACCCATCGATGCGAAAAATGTTAGTTTCATCAACCGTCCGTACATACGTAAGTACGTACGTACGTACGTCCACCCCTCCATGTATGCCAATGTGACCAGTATCATGCTAGTTTACAGCATACATCTTTGATATTGGACATCCATCTTTTGATTAATTGACACCTGTCAAAACAAGATAATCGCTGACCAATATCACGTGACTATATCGCGGGCTCAAGCTTAAGCTAACCGAGGTCAGCTGTTTTTTTGTTAAGTTGACCGCTCACCAGTTACTGGTTTTCGATTGGATTGCAGGCTCAAACTAGGTTAACTCTCCTGAACTTAGGCGAGGCTTCATTTTTCGCGCGCTTTCTGTGGGTCGACGCGGCTACACGGCTATACTATATATATCAACGAAAGTTCTTACACAGTCAATGCATTTCGTGTTCAGGTGGAAAACGGTTTGGAAGATGTTTTCTTTTTGCATTTTTCGCTGGTTTCAATCCAGTTTGACATATCTGTGGTCCACACTCGTGGCTACGCAGTTATTCAAGGCAAGCATCGGCGGGATGTAAACTTAAAGCTGAGTGTTTATTTTTAATTTGCTTAGAGTCGCTTTTTTTCTGTATTTTTTCTGTATTGCAATTTTTGGCATATC
>NC_090873.1:25345193-25347693 GCF_036669935.1 Montipora foliosa
CCAAACGGGCTGAAAAATACGCAAAAAGTCCGTGTAATCGAAATGAAATTTCAGCCCGGGCTGAAAAAGGAACGTGAGAATGCACATCAATTGTGTTTTTACATCTCAGTGAATTTTCTCACGCAAATTTGCGTTTTGCGCCCGAGCTGAAATTCATCATGTAATCCCAACAAAATTTCAGCCTGGAGGGCGGAGCGAAATTTCAACCCGGGCTGAAACTCGCCATGTAATCGGGCCCTTAGAATAAATAACCAGGAGCTGAGCTTTTAGGCTTGGCTAAATCTATATATTATTTCTATCCCGGCACACACTTTTCTTTAGTGAAAAATATAATCATCAATTGCTTTAGATTTCAAGGATAACTTGACACAATCAAACAAAAAATGTAAAAAAAAGCAATTTAAACAGAACAAAAAATGTTGTTTGAGGACGACCCAGTGCGTATTAGAAGCGAGAGAGCCCACAGGCAAACAGATTTATGCGGGATAGAAGCCATGCAAGGAATCGCGTAATCGCGGGAGGAAACAACGGACACTGATTGCAATACTTACCCTCAGTCTCCATATCACAGTAAGCGCCTATAGACATTCCAGGTTTGATCGTGGACAGCCAGTAATTTCCGCTGACAGCTTCTCCTTCACTCATTTTGATCTCTTTGCATGTCTCAGCCGGCAACTCGGGAATCGAACCAAGGGCGACTTAAAGAAAAACCCAGCAAAGGATTAGCAGAAAGTCACACAGTTTAGGAAATAGATTGTTCTTATCTCGCCCTTAAATTAAATAAATGTATTTATTTAATTATTTATTTATTGTCTGTTTGTTTATTTTTTTTTTCTTGTTCGTTTATTTCTTTTTTTACTGGAACTGGTAAAAAATGTAGAATCTGATGTTCGACCAAGAATGGAAGGCCTTAGGCCATTATGGGATACAGCGTCTCGACATGGGATTTCGGCGATTCTCATCGTGCAAGAAATGTTGTAAGTTGAACGGATGAAAAGCCAAGTGCAAAAGATCATGTCCCTTGCGCTCATATTCTCTTAATATTTTTCGTCTCATCGTCGGTCTTCTCTGAGTCCATAATGGTTGGAATCCATCTTTCAGCTTTTGTAAGCAGGATGGCAGTACTAATTGGAGTCTGGAGAAGTAGCACTCTGATACCAAATGTTTTGAACCCTTGACCTGCGCGTTTGAATGACGTGCTTGAAAATAGTTTGAACCGACCAGCGGGATAATTGACTGGGTGAGTGTAGCCATCTGAATCGAAAAACTCTTTCATGTTGCTATTTTTGTTAATTGCGAAACATTTCGTCTATGGCCTGTGATTGGTCATGCATTGGTCACTAGTGGCTAATAGTGTCCGACCAATCAGAACATACGAGTAGTTTATGACGAATCGTTTTTATTTGAAAAGTTTTTTTGAAAAATATCTCACAACGTGTACAATAATATCAGCTGTTTTACAGGAATAACATGCATTTTGTGCCATTTAGGAATACACTGAATGGAAATGATTAAGAGAGGCAATCTGAAGATTAGGAAGAAAAGAAATGCAGTGTAAATTCTTACCTCTTTTCAAGAATCGCTTAACGTAATATGCATCCTGGTCAGGGACAAATTCCTTAGGTTTGGCTTCTTTTGTTCTGTTGTTAAATTCACAAACGCCGACAGAAAGGACAAAATTTAAACTTTGGCAGATTTCTTCCTTGTGACACTCAAATGCGCAGTCCAGGCCGGTCGCAGCTTTCATCTTCCTATAAGTGTGACCTTGTAACCTCCATCCCAACTCGGATGTCCCAACAAAAGAACACTGACTGACAACACGATGGGATATTTGACTCAAAAAGAAAAGGACAGACAAGCGGATGATTTGTCGCTCAACCATTTTGACTGTTGAAATAAGATTAGGACGCAGAATTAATTCTTTAGGACCTCCAGGGAAACACTTGGAGACGGCCATTTTTTACTTTGGAACATGGGAATAGAGACTCCCCAATTGAAACCGCTATCTTTTGTATCCATGCGATTATAACTAGGAATTGGATTATTTTAAGAGTTTATTGCATGGCCTTCCTCAGTACATATATTTATAAACTTTAGAGAGTTAAAATGCAGCGGCCAGACTTTTGACTGAAACCCCCTTATGTCCGCGAGTGGCATTCTTATTGCACTGGTTCGTTACTGCACTCTACAGACTGTATTAATTAACTCAATGCCCGATAAAACATCACTCGAGCCCAAAGTCAGCGCACTCAAAAAAAATCACGTGGCCATTTTTGAATGGTTATCGACCAATCAGGACTGACCTTGGCAATGATCGCCCGAGTATCCTTGCGCGCATGTGCAGTTATAAGAACCAATGATATTGTAGCAGTATGAATTGGCGGGACAAACAGGGGAGGAAGCACTACATTCGTCCACGTCTAAAAAAAGAAGCAAGATAAAATAACCGACGGTTTTCACCCAAAGTCACAGAGTCCATGTTAGATTGAAAAACAGTTTG
>NC_090873.1:25355193-25367693 GCF_036669935.1 Montipora foliosa
AGTAGTTCACGGTTTAAAAAAAAATTAAAAAAACTTTAAGTGGACTGCAAATATATTTGCAAATTAAACGTTGCTGCAACTAAACATCAACTAAACATATTTCATTGCCACCAACAATAGTTATGATTTTCTTGTAACAATCACCTTAATGTTCTATTAATCAACGGATTTTTTGGACAAGTGAAACTTTGTCAACAAGAAAACTACCACAGAAAAAATATTTTCCATTCGTTTTTTTGTTTCTTGATAAATAAATAAACTAACAAACAAAATTTGCTTTGCTGAAGCAAGATTTCTCCAGTGAATACTGCATAAAATATGTTTGCCTACCGCAACAGCAACAGAAACGAAACACAACTCGCCAACGGCTTCTTATTCAAGAAAGAGATGGCTCAACATTTGTTGATCAACAAATGTTGCAGCTGTTGTACAACAAATGTTGAACAGTGTGTCATGCCATGTTAAATGTTAAAATATACCATTCAAAACGATGAACGTTGTTGAACGAAAACAGAGACCAGATCTATTCCGTTCAACACGTCTGAGCAACATTTCAGTTCAACATTTGTTGAGCAACAAATGGTGGAGGATGTTGAACCGTGTGTCATAGGCAAAGGAAAAAAGACTAATATATGTATTAAAGAGCAACCTCAACAAAATATTTAAATCTCTTACTAAATCACTTCTTGCGTGTCCAGATAGGAATGCTTTTAAGACAACTTGTTCTCTGACGTTCTGTTCGTTTCACATTGCTCAGCAAAATGACCTGTTTATCTCCAACAACATCAACTTAAAGCCTCTGTTTACACGTTGTTAAATATTAATGAAGCATAATCATACAAAATGTTTGACTGTTTGCATGTTTCGATCACTGAGAATATCGATAAGATTAAGCCACAATGTTAATGTGTACAATTCAGGTGATGGTGCTTAATTGACTCATTCTGAGAAGACCGAAACTCCGCATTCTTACTTCCGTCTTCCTGTTTTAAACCGCTCGAGACCCAGAGAGTCTAAACAGAAGGCACTTTCCACATAATTAAGTCGTCAAATAATTTAAGCACGTACATGTCAGAAAATATAATGGACCTTTCCGCCTTCCAGTCTGGATGAAGCTTTTCTTTGTTTTTTTTTTTTTTTTGCAAAAAAGCCGCTTATTTTCTTTGCTTGAAAATGAGGTTTTCGTTTACCTTAACATGGCAACAAATGGTTTTGGAGAAAAAGATAACTGCGAAATAAATAAACGTCCACCGGATTCATTAAAAGAACTGTTTTGGTAACTGCTTGTCTTGGATTGGCATTTTTCCCTAATGAAATAATTTTACTGTCCCGCAAATTAAATTGTCTCAAAACTAAGTTGACTCGAACACAAGTGACATTGAGCTGTTGGTGAGATGTCCGAGGATTATCACCAAACACCATTTAACAGCTGCACAATACATAACCGATGTTCAATTTATCAACAGCCAGATAAACCACTCCAAGGATTCCTTAGCTTGATTTAGTTCTCATAATCGTCAAGGAAGTTTTCAAGACTCACAACATTTTGGTTCCATTTCAAATGCTGTTTATTTATTAATGAGTCATTTGTAAGAAGTGTCAGACACGTTTAACAGGACGAAAAGTGGCTTGTTTAAGAAAAATCGTGAGAGACTTCGACTTTATTGCGAACCTCCCAGTAACAGGTCAATCCCCTCATACTTAGCTTATACTGATACACGGCTGCCTGCAAAACAGACCTACTATCTTCCGGAAGCAAGAACTTCTATAGTCTTAAGAGAGCTATGTAGATACTCCTCTGCGATATTGGTGCGGAACTGTGATACCGGGACCAAATCTTGTGGTGGCAACGTTGTGCTGTCCTATGGTTGGTGCAATCACATCTACATGAGGAGTGATATCAGAACACTGAATTTATCAACTAATTCGTTTTATTAAAAACTGGATTATTGGATAATGCATTTCTAGTGTTTTGATTGGCTTAGCCATCATGGTGTATGAGCGATTACACCATGCTCTACAAATAGCAGTAACTGCACGCATCAGTTTTCTTGTATTTACAAAATAAAACATGGAAGATTTATCCATAATTTTTGAGCGTTTTTAATAAAGCAATATTCCACTAGTGCTTGTTGATATGAGATGATAATAGCCAACTTGGCGCTACGTGCCTGGTTGGCTATCTATCATCTCATATCCAACGCGCACTAGTGGAATTATTGTCAAATAAGTTTAAGTTAGCCCTGTTAAAGAGGCGATCAACATGTAAATACATCCGCTCATTTCACAATTTAACCGTGCAACGAATGTGCCTCCATGGTAATTTTCACAAAGAGGAATATCACCAAACACCATTAGCTGCACAATAAATTAACGGTGTTCATTTTATTAACATTCAGATATAATTGCAGCAAGCTAAGGATTCCGTAGCTTGATTTAGTTCTCATAATCGTCAAGAAAGTTTTCGAGACTCAAAACGTTTTGGTTCCGTTCCAAATGCTGTTTGTTTATTAATGAGTCGTTTGTAAGAAGTGTCACGTTTAACAGGACGAAAAGCTTGTTTTCTATAATTATAAGCAAAATCAGGCGTGGGAGACCTCTCGAACCTGCAAGTAACAGGTCAATCCCTTCATTCTTCTAATACACAGCTACTGAGTTGCAAAATAGACCTACTGTCTTCCGAAAGCAAGAACTAACTATCGGGGGTGAAAGCGGAATAATTGGATCTCGGTTATTCATTATTCCTTCCATCATTTTCCCGGAGTTATTCATTATGGTCACGTACTGCATGACACAATCGTTTCGTTAGCACCAAACGAATTTGTTGGTCGGTTGTAGTGTTTGTACTTATCCTTATCTTCTATACGGATCCTTAAGATTTTTTGCAATTCTTATAGCACAGCCCCTTGAGCGAAATACCTCTCCGCCTTCTCGTACAATTATTCATTATTGAAATTTTGTTCGATATTCATTTTTCCGTATTCATTATTCTTGAACGAAAACCTCAAAATGCCTTAATATTCTGAATGTTCAAACGCTAAATATTCTTTATTCATTTTTTTAAAAGCCGGCATTCATTATTAATTACTCCGCTTCCACCCCCGATAATTATGAAATTTTCAAGATAGGAAATGCCATCGACGAAAACATAAAAGATCCTTTGCTGACTTTCTTCAAAAAAAAACTAAAAGCTACCTACTTGGAAAGCTATCTTCTTTTTTTTTTAATTTTATTCTGTTTTGCATGACTTAATGTGTGTCTATGTCTGCTTGCGTCTGCTATTGTAGGCTCAATATCCGCCGCTCACTCAAGTTCGGGTATATGAGCGCTGGCTCATTCCCCGAAACAGTGGCTGGTAATCGAGCCTAGTGCTATTGTGACCATATTGTATGTAGCGATCTGTAAAATTAAAAAGCTCACATCACACCTGACTCTTGTTAACCCTTAGTTATTCCAGGTGTCACCATCTGTCTCTTGTAAATTCTATATGTTTATTTAATTTTACTTATAGACTAGAAGCTAGGACCAGAGAAAATCAGATTTGCACAACCCACAGTACAGAAAAGGTTTCACAGCGGAATATTGTAGATCAATATCTCCTCTTAAGCTATTTAGGCCGCGTTCTTTTGGTACGATTCCGGAATAGGAATACACGGAATAGACGGTATTCGTGTTCCTTTGGGAGCTATTCCGTTTTCGGAATGAACGGAATGACCGGAATACCGTTTACTCGGAATAGGCAGAATGTGCGTTCTTTTGGGAGAGTTTTGGCGGGAAATGATACGCTGTCGGCCGGACGCCTGCCGGCGGCATGAAAATTGAATGGAATAGCAATTCAAAGTTTGTACCGTAGATGGGGGTGTGCTGGCCACCTTCCTGTTTCTTTACTGATGTTAGAGAAAAAGAGCTGTCCGTTTGTGTTATTTTAAAAAAGTGCCCTTGCCTGGTCAAAAGAAATGAGGTTGGCATCAATTGGTTTGTAGAAAAACCGCGAACCTGTTTTTCAATTAAGTCCGGCCCATGAAGAGCAAGGAAGAGCGTATGGGAACGCATTTCCACTACGCAAAGCACTCACAAGTACAAAAAATTATTCGTCATCTCCCCCCTGGTTTATGGCAAATGAAGCAAACCGAAAAATCGAGGAAACCGCCAAAAAACTGGTACTTATGGCCATATTTCAACATTTCGTGTTCCAAACTTTAGGGAAACCTTTTTCAGACACCATATGCCAACGCAACCGGCGCATGTGCAGATACGACAGTTCCCAGATCACTTCGCCAAAAATAATCCGTTTTCATAATTTGCGTTCTTTTGTGAATTTATATTCCTTGTATTCTGTAATTCCTAATGTGGAATGAGTCAGAAATACTCCCAAAAGAATGCACTCTAATGAGACTCTACTAGTAACCAACAAAAGGGACGTTTCATTGTTTTTTCACATGCAAAAGTTAACCGTGACGGGGAAAAGGAGAAAAGGATAACCGCCAGCCGTGAAAAGGCAAATTATTTAACCGTAAAAGCTGCCTTCCTCCCCCCACCTTCTCCATTGAGACCCTCCTTAAGAGTAGTAGAAGTAGTCTTCTGCTGAGTGTATGTATGTCGTTATACCCCAGTAACCAAGCTCTCGTCTGAGTTACCAACAAAGTTTCCTCAATCACAGGGTTTCTTTCAACGTGACTATTCACCTTCGGAATCACTTGAATCGCCTGAAACACATGTCGCCAGATAATTCATTGGATTTTCACATCCGTCATCATCGACCATACACATAGATCCGTGGCCGTGCAGTGAAGCTGGGTTACTTGACTTACGAGAACAGATTCGTGTACATGCCGATTTCTTGCAGCGGCAGGCTGCAGTTCGAGCGGTACTGCAACCCCAGAAAGAACCTCGTTTTCGAAAGACATCAATCTTGGCAGATATCCCAGAAAGACTCTGAGACTGCAGACCAGTTTGTCACGCGTTTGAAAAGCAAGGTGAAATCGTGCGAGTACTCGGCAGTCGATGATATGGTGAAAGACAAGTTCATGTTTAGTATACGAGATCTAACGGTGAAGGAACGGCTGTTGAGAGAGGATAAACGTACACTGGAAAAAGCGATTTCTATGGCAAGAGCTCCTGAGGCTTCGAAAGAGCAGATTAAGATGATGGGCACGAAACAGCAAAACAGTGAAAATCCATCTGTGAATGAAATTCGATCTGGTGACAAACAAAAGCAAAGTTCTTCGCGTCGGCCGGGATCAAGTTCGTGATCGCAAAAGAAGAAATGTAAATTTTGTGATTCTTCTCACCCGTGGGGATCTTGTCCTGCCTTTGGCAAAATATGCAGCTACTGCCAGAAGAAAGGCCATTTCGCGAATGTCTGCCGAAAAAGAATGCGAGATTTTGGGGGGAAAATTGTACATGTCGTGGTAGAGTCGGATGGTAGTGATAACGATGCTGATTTCCTAATATTTTCTTTAGAGTCGAGCGGCGAGTGCCCTACCCAAGATGAATGGCACGCCTCATTAAAGATTAAAGATTACTGGCACTGAAGTAAATTTTAAATTGGACTCAGAGGCTGATTGCAATGTTATTTCCCAGTCCTTGTTTGATCAACTCCCACTTTCGCCGAAACAGGCCCGCCAGTGCAAAGCTAAGTTGAAAGTGTATGATGAACATCGCATCACACCAAGAGGCAAAGTCAGCCTATTTTGTGAGTACAAAGGAAAATTCACAGTGTTGGAATTCATCCTCGTTGAGCAAGACTTACCGTTCATACTTGGGTTGAGGTCCTGCCTTGAATTAGGCTTTATAAAGAGAATCTACAGCCTTGAAGAAGAGCTCTCAGAAACCTAGTACGCAGACGTCTTCGAAGGTTTAGGAGAAATCAAAGGTGTCCAACACAAGATTCAAATCGATCCCAATGCTACACCCATCGTGCACCCTCCACGCAGGGTTCCAATTGCTCTTCGCGAGCCGCTTAAGGAGGAACTTCAGCGAATGGAGAATCTGGGCGTTATTAGAAAATGTATGGAACCCACTGCCTGGGTCCACAGTCTCGTTGTGGGAAAGAAAAAGAATAACAAGATTAGAGTATGCCTGGATCCCAGTAATCTCAATCGTGTTGTCACGAGTGAACATTTTCCCATGCAGACCGTGGAAGATGTTATTAGCAGAATGCCCCATGCCAAAGTTTTCAGCGTCCTCGATGCTAATCATGGTTTCTAGCAGGTCAAACCAACTAAGGACAGTAGCAAGCTAGTTAACTTCAAGACGCCCTTCGGTAGATACAGTTATACGCGTTTGCCATTCGGTATTGCTTCAGCCCCAGAGGTGTTTCAAAATATTATGTCCCATTTGTTCCAGGACATAGAAGGCGTTGAAGTTATTGTCGATGATTTAGTCGTGTGGGGAGAACATGTAGAGCAGCATGACGCAAGGCTTAAACAAGTGTTGGTCCGCTGTCAGGAGTGCAGCCTTAAACTCAACAAAGAAAAGTGTCGTTTTCGTGTACCAGAAGTTCGTTATGTGGGCCATGTGTTGAGTTCTGATGGTATCAAACCAGACCCGCAGAAAGTTGAAGCAATCAACGCTATGCTGACTCCAGCCAACCGCGAAGACTTACAGAGGTTCTTGAGTGTCGTAACCTACCTGTCCAAGTGCATTCCAAACATGTCTCAGGAAAGTGCCCCTTTGCGCTAGCTGCTCCAGAAAGATGCTGAATGGTCTTGGGGAAAAGCTGAAGATGATGCATTTACAGGCCTTAAGACAGCCATCTCATCTGCCCCAGTCCTTAAGTTCTTTGACTCCAAGAAACCGGTGACTGTGTCTGTGGATGCACGTTCCAAAGGTTTAGTTGCCGTTATTCTCCAGAACGACCATCCTGTGGCTTACGCCTCAAAAGCCCTAACTCTGAGCCAGCAAAATTACGCGCAAATCGAAAAAGAGATGCTTGCAATTGTCTTTGGTTGCGAACGTTTTCACGATTATTTGCATGCGCACCGAGACGTAAATGTTGAAACGGACCACAAACCCTTAGAAACAATATTGAAGAAACCCATACACCAAGCACCTCTCCGTCTGCAAAAGATGATCCTGAGAACGAAGCCCTATGCACTTAATGTGAAATACATACCAGGTAGTCACTTTGTTCTAACTGATGCGCTCTCCAGAGCTTTCTTACCTATTGAGGCTGCAGATCAACCTGATGAGTTCGAAATCAATCTTCTGAGCTATGGACATGTGTCTGAGACCATGCTCCAGAAATTGACAGCAGAGACCGGAAAAGATCCATAACTTCAGCAGTTGCACAAAGTTGTCATGAGTGGCTGGCCATGGAGCAAAGACGAAACACCAGTGGAAGCTAGGCCTTACTGGAACTACAGGGATGAGATCAGCTGCTATGAGGGGTTGATGTTTAAAGGGATTCGCATAATTATTCCTCGAAGCCTGCGACCTGAAACCCTACAGCGCGTACATGCGGCTCACTTGGGAATAGAGAAGTGCAGAGCACGAGCCAGAACGGCAGTGTTTTGGCCTGGTATCAATGCTGCAATTGATGACTTAGTATCCCGATGCAGTACCTGTCAGCAACATCAGCGAAGCAACCAGAGAGAGCCCTTGACTCTCCAGCAAGTCCCTCAGAGACCTCGGTGCACAGTCGCAGCGGACATTTTCTATTTTAAAGGGAGAGATTACCTACTTGTGGTTGACTATTTCTCCAAACATCCGGAAGTGGCTCCCCTCTCTAACAAAACTAGTGAAGCAGTGATAATGGCAATGGAAGACATGTTCGTCCACCATGGCATCCCAGAGAGGGTAATTGCAGACAACATGCCATTTAATAGCCTGAAATTTTAAAGCTTTGCCAGTGACTGGGAGATTGAAGTGGTGACCTCAAGTCCGCACTACCCGAAGTCAAATGGGTTGGTGGAAAGAAATGTGCAAACGATGAAACGGTTGCTAAAGAAAGCTGACGAGTCCAAGCAGGATGCATTCCTTGCTTTTCTGGAGTTTCGCAATTCTCCCATCAGTGGCATGGAGGTATCCCCAGCTGAATTACTTATGGGCAGAAAGCTGCGGACAAGATTGCCAACTTTTAAGAGCCTCCTAGAGCCCAAGACGAGGCCTATGTCTCAGGTCCGTCAGAAGCTGTTGTTACGTCAACAACGCCAGAAAGCATACGATGAACGTGGAACCCGGTCACTTCCCACACTACGTGAAGTCGAATTAGTGAGAATGCAACAAGGCTAAGAATGGACACCTGCAGTAGTCGTCAAGCAACGCCAGGCGGGTTATACATAGTAGCTACTCCGGATGGAACGCAGATACGTCGAAATCGTGTACATCTGCAGCCACCCAAGAAGGAACCACCTCCAGCCATGGGCCCAACATGGGAACTAACCAACGATGAGACCAGCCCTCCTATTCTGCCACCAGCTGATACTGGGGTTGAAATGAACCGTGCAGAATCACAACCCGACACTTCACAAGGTGACCAACCCGTCAGAAGAAGCCAAAGGATTCGAAGGCCACCTCAGCGTCTTATTAGGGGCTTTAAGCAAGGACGACGACGACGGTTACGAGAACGTTGTCTAAAAATATTATTTCCTGTTACTGTAACAATTTTGCGATTGCTCCAAGTCGCTTTGCAAGGAGAATATGAATCTACATTGCAAGAATAAAATTGGTGAGAACGGTGTGGATATTTAGAGAGAAAATTGAAAATTCATCGTCAAGTGCTCTCGTCCTCCAAATGACCTCAAATTTGATCATTTCACGTCGTTGTCAAGACAAGAACGGCAAAGAAATGTATCAAAATGTAAAACGCACGTGCAGAGCGTGCAGAACTATTGTTTTTGCTAATTAAACCTATAGTCTTGTGCCGTTCTCGTAGCCGTCGTCGTCGTCCTTGCTTAAGCTCCCTATTGAAACTGTACAGACATTGTCAAGTCGGTATTAGTTTTAGGACCACCGAATCCGACTTAGAGGATACTTTGGAACCTTGTTTAATTTCAGTTTGTTACATGTGTCTTGATAAGGGAGATGTCACGTTAGAACCTTGCGTGACTTAGCACGCATGCTCACTTGAACTTTGTACCGGCTGGGCACGAAATTCGGAATTTACCTTGACAGACCATTTTCGATATATGAAGTTCAGTCAAAAGGCATCATCTCGAGGCTCTAGGGAATAAACTCACGCAAATCCTTATATTTATTCCCCAGAGCCTCGAGATGATAACTTTTATACTCTTTTTCTTTGGCCATCTCAGTTATATCAGAAACAACACTCAAACAGCGGTGAAAAACATCAGATATAAACGTATCATTTGTAATTATATTTTCCTTGACCTTTCGTATGCTTCTGTATACGGTTAATACAAAATTGGAGTGTAAATATATCGGGTCACTAACTTACTAACTATTAACTATTAAGTAACAATAGAGGTGACAACAAATAATAAAGACACAGCTTTTCGCTGCTGACATATTCAATTAAATCGTTGATCAACAGTGTCTCCTTTATGTTACAGTAAATGTCGGATCGCGCTTCGCTAAAAGGTGATCCCATTTTAAACTATGACCAGTTGATTTTACATGGTCAGCAAGAGCTGACTTATGATGACCATTAATTAATGCTTTAAAATACTCAATTTTTCTGTCATACAATCTTCTTTTAGTTTTGCCGATATAAAAATCATTGCAGTCCCAACAGACAGCTCCATATACAATCTTAACCATTTGGCCACGGCTAAGTCTATTTTGTAATATAAGGAAAGAAAGATTTAATTCGACGATTGCTTTGAAAATCGCTCTAAGGTCAATGCACCCGTCGAATTTATTTATACACGACATAATTTGTTTACTAATGTTTTTGATTCGTATCACTAAATAAGTTAAACTGAAGAAAATTTTCTTTTTCGGAACTGTGATTGTTGCTGATGGTTGCGATCAATGGTCTGTTTAGTTGCTTTTTTGAATGATGTCTTACAAAAACAACTAAACAAACCCTTGACCGACCTTGACCCCAACCATAACAGTTTCCAAAAAGAAAATTTTAAGCATCCCTTCTGCTTTATTATTTTTTAAAGTATTAAAACCTTAGATTTCAATTTTTTTGTTTGACTGCAGCAGTCTCTTTTTCACGTTTCTCGCACAAATGGGGAACATTTTTGTTTATTGGATTGATATCTTGTTGGTTTCTATTGAAAGTATCATTTCTAATCGTCTAATGTCATATCCATGGCCTCACGATGACATTAACTATGTAACCTGATTCATGGGCCGGGATGGGTGTTCTTACAAACGAGCTCCTCTTAGGGGTTTTGGGGAACAAGGGAACATGCCTAATTTGAAATGCATCCATTTTTGTCCATGCTAATATAAAAATGCATTGGAGTGTCATGAAATTACATCATTTGCGTGACAATATATCCCTTTACTCTAACCCAAATACATTCAGATAGTAACAAACTTCATAATTATTTAACTATTTCTTCTGCTTTTGAGCTTGTCAGTATGATTGTGATTTGCGATAATTCGCAAGTCTGTTTTTGTATCTCATATATGTTTAGATTTTCAAATAAATGGCCGCTCAACATCGCAATTTTGTAAATAGTTCACCCTGAAGTCAAAATAGATACGTTTCTCAGGAACCCGACAGAGAAGGCTCCCTGACCCGAAATGAAAATATGAAAATATTCAGTTAAATATTACAACAAAATAAAAAAATACCAAAGACGGACATTTCCTGGCTAAAAATTACGTTGTCTTACCCTGAAAACGACGGACGATTAACATTCTTTCTCGCACAGGCAGCTCAATCTCGGTGTACGACTTATAGACTTTGTATGGGAAAATATACTTTGAGCTTATAAATGCTAAAGTAAGCTGTAAATGTATTTCCCCTCATAACAACTAACGACATCGTAAAAATTCGTAAACCACAAACCCGTCTAAAACGGACACAGTTTGCCCTCCGATTGCACAGAAAAGACGAGGACAGCTGTACGTTGGTTATTTTTACATTTACAGCTTACTTTAGCAATTATGGAATTATAAAGCGGAAACAACACCTTCAATCCTTTCTTAGTGTGTGCAATAAACGTTTGCTTAGTGCAACTGCAAGACATGCTGGAAAACGTCTGTCAGAGCAACTTGCAGTAAGTTTCTTGCAGACTATTTATTTAAAGAAGAAACGAATGAATTTTACTCAAGACCGTGTTTAAACTGAATTTATTACCAAAGCTTAAAAAAAGACCTCAAAATGGGACAGGACATTACAAAATAATTAAACGTGTGAACGTGTGAGCCAAAGGGCCTCTGCTGGCACGACATGTGGGTGACCCCTCATCGTCTTAATGACCCCCCACTTGAAAAAATTAACTGGAACGCTGCAGTTCAATGCCACCCAATTGAGTGCCTTCTTTTTTTGTGTAACACGTACCACAGGCAGCCCAGTGTACGCTTTATGGAGCGTCTAGTTCTGTAATGTGAGAGTAGGCTCGATTTCCGCCATTCTTTTGACCCTACGCCCCTACTCCGGAAAGCACTACATAAGCCATATATGCCGCTCACAAAGTGGAACTTTTAATAATTAACTCTCCTTTTATTATTTATTTTCGTTATACCCGTTACAGGATCCGTTCCGACAGTGGAAAGAGCGCCGGAAATTTGTTAGCTGCAAGTTGAAAGACTGAAAATCAATTCGCTAACAACAGGACCCAACCTGGGATAATTTATGACATGAAGAAAATTACTGTAACCTCTCGAAAATGACCGGTCTATTGACCGTTTTATGACTGAAATAATCCTCGCCGCGATCGATTCCTGAAACAGTGGGTGGTAATCGATCCTTCATGATGAAAGTCACTCAGAAAAAGCCAAAGCGAAACATCCGTTGGCAGTGATACAAGCGAGGATGAATTTATTAGCAATGTTGGCCAACTTCCATCGAGTGAAAAATATTGGTTGAACGCCATACAACAGGAGATGCATGCTCAAAGCAAACATCCGGTTCGTGGTACTACGTATACGTGACGCCACAAAAAAATAAAATACAAAACTAAAGAGCCTTTTGAGTTTTTATCTTGATCAGTTACAAGAGGTCTTAAAAATATATCTGTTTGCACGTTTTCAGCCAAACTAAATTCCAGATGTTTCTACAGGTTTCCGGCCGCCATGTTGGTGTACTGCTGCAGTACTAAACTCTACAAATTTGAGTAATAAATTTCGCCGAATAAGTACGGTATATCGCACAGCCCTGAGACTTGAATCCGTTCTTTATTTATTCCTCTTCTATAACATTTCCATTTCTTGATTCAATTTCCTAAATGGTAAGAGTTTTATGTTTTCACTTGCGTGACGTGGGGCAAGCTGAACATGGCGTGACTGACTGCGTGGCAGTCGCACAGCCCTGAGACTTGAATCCGTTCTTTATTTATTCCTCTTCTATAACATTTCCATTTCTTGATTCAATTTCCTAAATGGTAAGAGTTTTATGTTTTCACTTGCGTGAC
>NC_090873.1:25375193-25392693 GCF_036669935.1 Montipora foliosa
AGCAAACCTACCCACTGATGAGGCAGCTGAACAAGTACCAACTACAGTGGAGGTTAACAACAGTTTGTTTGAACAACTGTAGGAAGCTGTACATGATGGACCGAAACCTCAAGAAGTCAAAGTGGTTAATGTTCAAAAAGAAGAAAATCAAAGCAAAAAAAAATAGGAGAAAGATTACCCAAGAAGACATTCTTGAGGAGCACTACAAAGCTCTAATTGCCAAGCAAGAAAATTTAAAGTTAGAAAAAAGGAAACTTGAATTAGAAGTCTTCCAACAAAAAGTATCTTCAGTCCCTGGTTACCAGGTTTCCATAAATTTAAGTCCATAAGCCCTTAAAAGTGTACCTATCGCCAAAGTATCTTTTTCACAAAACAAATCTTTGCACTTGTTCAAAACACATTGCACCTTCTTGTGCCTTTCTTAACCATATCTTGACTTTTTATAGGCTGAAAAAGTTTTGAAATGCAGCCATCATCTGTCAGATGACTGAGCTAGTGAAATAATCAACACAATATTTATGTCAATACTGAAAAAAAAACATGTCATATAAAGCTGTCAATGGTAGTATTTTTTGGTATGGATATCTTTGCATAGACAGTCTTTTGTTTGCTATGTAAAGCAGCCTTTGCAGGAACTGTTCCATAAGGAGAATAAGAGCAATATCTAAAGACCCAATATTGCCCATTAAGCGCTGCATGCTGCAATCCCTTGGCGACCATTTTTGTGATGTTGAAAATACTGAGGGCTCTTTCGTTTGCGGCCAGAATAGAACTTGAAAACAATAGACGCCTCACACCCGTGAAATCCAAAACAACAGAGGGGTTCGAAGCCTAATGGCCAATACTGGGTCTTTCACTAGGCAAGGGTAAAGCAAGGAGTTGGAGCATATGTATTTCTATGACTGAATCAAGACTGACTGTTTTTGTTTATATTGTAGCAGACAAGATACTTTAGTTTGAATTGTACTCATCATAAGAGGCTGCACTACAAATTTACTTTGTTTTAGATTAGCAAAAAAGATAGATACATAGGAGCCTTTTTTAAAAGTTGGAATAGCTGAGCATCTTAAAGTGGTACTATGATCAAATTTTTACCCCTTGATTTTTTGAGTGTACCACATAGAATTCCATGAAAGAACAAAAACGCCACTTACCGTTTGCAAATATCTTCATTAGTTCCGGAGATATTTAAGTTTGAAAAATGGGTAAAATATGCAAATGAGATGAGTGATGACGTCATACAATCAACCCAATATTATATTGAGTATACAAATAGAGCTATCTTGGCCAATTTGCAGCGCAGACCATTGAAACTTGGTAGTCTAATAGTTCTACAGGAAACACACCTATGGGACACCTATGGCTATAAAAATTCTGTTCCTATGGCAACTCACTCTTTTCCAGTCCCCACCCACTTGATTTCAATATGTTAGTGATTTTTAGCTTGAAAAATGTTAAAACAAGGCCACAAACTCGAGCTAACATATTTATATGCTTGCTGGATCATGCATATGAAGTGCTGTTAGCAAATATCAAAATGGAACGCCAAAGGTGGCCAGAAAAGCTTTTAATATGGGGGAGGTCTGGAACCCAGTATGATGCCATGGTAACAGAACTGTTAAGCTCATATTGTGTAGAACATGTAGTAGAATCGTACTGCATTTCTGATTCAAATTGGCTGAGATATCTCTTTTTATCATATTTGAACAAAATTTGGTTGAGTGTATGACGTCATCACTTGGCTAATTTGCATATTTTAAAAACTCGAATATCTCTGGAATGAAATGAGATATTTGAAAAAAGTAAACAGCATTTTTCTTCTCACGCAGACTACTTGTTTATGTTTCAAAATGGCTTAGATAGGAAAGATGCGATTTTCCTCATAGTACCACTTTATATACTTCTTAAAGTACTGAGTGATAGAGACAGACTATTTTGCAATCTGTTGGAATTCTTGTGGTTTCTTACTGCATGTGATTGGCAGAGTACACAACTTCCACAAGTCAAAATAGAATAAAAATGCTTGTGGCATTTTGACCCTCACAGTAGATCCTTTAGTTAGACTAAACATAAACAAATGTCATGTGCCACATATAAACAAATGGTCCTGCAGGGATGAAAAAATGTTGTTCTTGTTTTAACTTGATTTCAAATATATGTTCCATTTGCCAATTCATTGGGCCTAAGTTTAAAACTAAACTTGTCTGCTTTTTTTAAACAACAACTTCTTGTTTGAACTGTCTGCCATTACCATATTATGTTCCCAGTGCATGGAGAGGGCAAGATCGAATGACAGTGACGTCAAAGACTCAAGCGTAATCTTGCATGTGTGAACCAAACTAATTAAATATGCAGCACCAGATTTTGTGCTTATAGAAGTTAGTTGTCATTCTGTATAATTTATGTGTGAACACAGCTAATTAATTAGCTGTGTTCACACATAAATTAAAAAAACATTAAACTCGTAAGTCTTTGGCATCATTTTCTCCAGTGTATGACATTTGCAGATTGTAGACTTTAGACTGTACACTTTTTAACTAAATATTTCATTTCCATTCCATTACTGATAGCGAACCATAAACAGGCCAACCTGAGTGCTATTCAGACTAACCTGACAGATATCAAGGCTAACCACATGCACAGTGCTATTTACAATGCAGGCCTAAATGTGGTCTACAGTCTGCAAATGTCATACAGTGCATTTTCTCCCTCGGTCTGGCTCTCTCAGTGTAACTTGACTGCAACATAATATCAGCTTGATTTTTGAAACTGAAGCCCACTAAATGGCTTGGTCCATTTTTGCGATATAAAAAATCAGAATCAGTCAAGTTAGAACAAGAATAGCAGAACGTTCTTTATCACAGGGACACTTTTAAGAGTTGCACCAATAATTGTAAACTTAAGAACTGAGTTCAGCACAGCATATGAAAATCTCAACCAAAAAATGTTTGACAGATGTGGTCCCTTAATGACAGGCCTTGTTGAGGTCCATGGTAGGGATCCACATCTGCCAGCTCATCAACCTCCTCATCCTCCATCGGCTCGTGTAGCTGTAAAGCAATGTTGTGCAACACTGCACAAGCGCCTACAATCATGCAAACTTTTTCGGGTGCCATTCTTATTTCCGAATGCAAAACATGAAAACGCCTTTTCCATCGGCCAAACGTTTGCTCGATCACCACTCTTGTTTTGGCGTGAGCGTCATTGTAGGCTTCTTGCGCTGCACTTCGTGTTGTTGTGTACGGCGTCATCAAGAATGGGCTGCAAGCGTACCCTCTGTCCCCAAGAAGGACGCCATCGTTGAGCGAACGATGGTTGTTTTGCAAATAAGTGCAAATGTTACTTGTACGGAACACGTGACTATCGTGGGTACTTCCCGGGCCAGCGGGCAACGACATTGGTGAACATTCCTTCAAATTAAACAATATTTTTGTTGAGGTTAGAGATCCCAACATACATAGGGGGTCATATATTTTTTTTGGGTTCGTGTTCGAATTTTCTCGTAAAACTGTTGCGCGTTTTGCGTTAGCATAAAGTCTACTCACCTTCATGGTTGCAGACACCTTGCACATTGATGGAATGAAAACCTTTCCTGTTGACATAACTATTTTCGTGTAGTGAGGGCGCTTGTAATCTGACGTGGGTTCCGTCAACGCATCCAATTACACAAGGAAATCCTCCGCGAAGGTAAAATGCGTTTTTAATTGCGGCACATTCGTCGTTCGTCGAAGGTCACTTGAGAAAGCGGGGCTGTTTCACGATTAAAGCCCGGGAGACATCGGTAATGACTCTGGAAACGGTGGACTTATCCACACCGAAGGTGTCGCCTATGACTTGTAGGATTAATTTCCACTGGCGTACGCGTAAAACCTGAGGGCAATTAAAACTTGATGGAGCGGCGGTAAGGCGTGATTCCGTCGAGTGTTGCGACTGATATCACCGGCAACAAGATTGGTAATAAATAAAATAGACTCTCGTCGAAAGCGGTAACGAGCACGCAGCTCTTAGTCTGTGAAATCGTCGATTTCACACTGATTTCCGGCTCGAAATCTCCTTTCTCGTCGCCTTCTGCGTAAATCACAAAACAACAAGTCCGCCATCTTTATTCCTGATTTAACCGGAGTTTAACAATTTAACCCTGCTCGCTCGAGGTTAGTCTTCACCTTCCGTTGAACAATGCAACTAACCTGCGCTTAAAATTTAACCCAGGGTTAGACCTATTTAACCCTGGGTTTAGACTTAACTCTCTTTCGAAC
Source organism: Montipora foliosa (assembly GCF_036669935.1). NCBI lineage: Eukaryota > Metazoa > Cnidaria > Anthozoa > Scleractinia > Acroporidae > Montipora > Montipora foliosa. Next base: position 25,379,450 of record NC_090873.1, read on the forward strand.
AACCGGGCTGTAGTTAACTTAATTATAAAAAAAGGTAGCATTACTGTGCAGATTAAGTAGTAGCATTACTGATAGAGATTGTGAATGTTACATGATCAACAAACAATCAGTATTAACAATAATATTTCAGCCCAAATAGCTCAGCTTGATGATGGGCCACTGACGTATTTTTTGGGGTGTGTTGCTAAGGATGTCATAGTTAACTAATTTGAGAGAATTTGGCATTATTTTGGTCAGTTTCTAACTTTTGTAAACCAATGACCCTAAATATGACGTCATCATGCCACGCCTATGGTCACGTGACCAATAAAAGAAAACTCTAAATTTGTCTACGTGCCACACAATTTGGCCATTTAATCAGTGACTTCATAATTTGTATTCGGTTTTGCATCCAGCCAAGGATAGTTTTCTTTTTATTTTGAAAAATGTTCTTTTTAGAGAGATAAACGATACTGAAATACCCATAAAATTTTCAAAAAAGATGATTTGAAAAAAATCAATGCTTACCTTTATTCTGTATTTGGAGGTGAAACATGCCATATGAAAAAAAATTAATTCAATTTAATGACCGCCGGAAATTTAGGTTTTTCTCAAACTGGAAGTCAGTTCATTTACGGATGCGCACTTGATCTGAACGAGCGCGAGGAAGGGCGAGGAAAAACCTTGGATGGAAACAACAGTTTGTGCGGTGATTTTTGCTTGTGAGTGGGTTTTCTGGTCAGCTCACTATATGATGACGTCAGTCACCGGAAGTAATATTTCACTTCCCTAGCAACACTCGAAAAATCCGTCCGTGGGCCCTTAAGTGCCAGCTCACTACTTAGTGACTCTACTGAAATTATATCAACTAAAAATAATTGCATTTAAACTTATTGACACTAAGGAAGTACCTGGAGAAAAACCTCTAGACTTAAAAGAGAGTATACTAATTCAACTTAAATTAGTTGCAAGTAATTGCCTCAAGGACATTTTTGAATGCAAAACTGCTTCTCGAAGCCTGTGAATGACGGTCTCGCGTGTTAATGGCAAATGTCTTGCTGTGTATTATGAACGCGATGTCCCTATAAACTCTTTTTTTTGTAAGAGTGACATCTACAGGTTTTAATCTGGGTAATGGCATATGATTCAGTCCATCAATGGGACACCTCTCAGAAGTACAGTAAAGGGTTAAATTTAGCTTATCCCATACTGAATCCATTCATGTAGTTGGATTTTTAATTTTTTGTACATTTGATTAATGCTTTCAGATCTGGCAGTGTCATTCCAAGCTATTTTCGTGGCCAGACTGTTGATTTTGTTGAAAACACAGTAAACAATTTTGCTGGGTAAGTTGATTAATGTCCAGTGTATATAGTATGAATCTAATATGTCAGCCTGCATTGACTGTAAGGTTTTCATTCATTTGTTAATTCTAACCCCTAGCTAACCTGCAGATGGCATTTATACTTGTTGTTTACAAAAACGACGCAGTATATTGTACTCTAATAATAGTATTATAATATAACAGGGCTAAAAACTTAGCAGTCGCCAGGTCACCACTGGCGACTTAACATGTACCATGGCAACTAAAAGTTTGAGGCTTAATTGCCCAATATGGAGCTACAAAACAAAATAATCTGGCCCAATGTATTGCGAAGTACAAAATAAAAATGAAAATCAAATAACAAGTTTTATGATAACATTGGACTACTGTTCAATCAATCAAACTTTATTTAAAGAGGGTAACACATGTAAAATAGTAAAAGAAGTAATAAACAGGGGCACCCAATTTCAATTTTTGGATAATATCTTTTCGGAAGACAATTTGAGATCTTGAATTTTCGGAACATTTGTTGTAAAATTTCTTGCTTGCCTGCCTCTCCTAGGATTTTCGAACATTTTTATTCTAAAAAGGTCACCTACACTGTAGAATTTTCGGGAGCCTTTTTTCTGGCTGAAATTTTCGAAAAGGTAAGTTTTGATCCCTATCATTTTTGGATCACTAGACTTTCAGCAAGGAAATCTGAACAGATGAAAAAGTTTTAGGGCATAAAAATATGCCTATATCTACCCTTTAAATACTAAAATACGTTTAACAATGCTATGTTTAAGTGGTTTTGAACTATATTCTTGTTGGGTGCCCCTGAATAAACTTCTCCAACTCTGATTTCCCTGAATTCTATGAACTTTTGGTTCTTAAGTGGCTTATTCCAAGAGGATGAAACCATTAAAAATTAGAATTTAGACTTTGAATTCAAGGAAAGTGGCCTGGCTGACCAGATGCTCAATGCCACCACAAACGTCCTGAGACATTGTGGAACATTGCTGTGACTGGCAGGTTTCTTTTACAGGTCACAGGTCATTGTTTTACTTATACAGAAAGGATCCTAAACATTCATAATAGCTAACCTTAGGCCTAAAAACTTTTCTTTAGGTTCTCGGCTCGACGGTTCTTTTGAGTTGAAACTAAAAGCTATGAGCATGTTGGTGAAAACAACAAACAATATGGACAAAGTACAACTATAATATTTTAAATAACTTAAAGAAAAACTAGCATACAGATACTTCTTTAGTATGAGCGACAGAGAGAGCGACAGCAAGAGCAAGTTTTATTATCCAAAGGATGAAGAACAGGCCAAAACTGAGCAAAAAAAAGGCCATGTAATAAATAACTTTTATAGTTATTATTCTTGTCTGTTCGGTCATTACAGAGAAATCTCAGACCTCAGCCTTGATGTATTGACCTCGCTATTGCTCAGTCCATACATCAAGGCCTTGGTCTGAGATTTCCCTGTAATGACTTCACTCTCGGTTAATAACTGGACAGTATTTATTTTTGGAAAATGACAACACAAAGTCATCTAAACATGATCATCAATTTTGCTTTTGAAATGTGGCATTTGGGAGCATTCTTTTAAAAATGGCATGCTCACAGACACCCCTAAGAGTGCATAGATGTTATTGAAGTAGTGTGAGGTCTGTACTGGGAAATACTGGTTGGAATCCTTGAGGCGAATTATCCTCAGGGAAAACATTGGACATGTGGCAGCAAAACGAATTTCCAGCTAACAAGGCTTAAAATTTTGTGCCAGACTATCACAGTTTATCTTGCACCACACATCAAACAAGAACGTTCGGTACAGACAAAGCCGAATAGTATTAATCTCATCTTTCAGTGTGCAAGTGAAAGTGCTCTGAACAAAACGTTTGTGTACAAGAAAACCAGAGGCATGACTCATACGCCATAAGAGCATGAACACAAGCTTCGCATCGATAATCTCGATAATCTGGGAGGTACATGTAAAATTTGCACTGGAACTCACATGACTAAATAAAAATTAAACATCTCTGGCATTTTTCTTTTTATGTCAAAGGAAATGAAAACAGAAAATGGGAAAAGTTTGGCAACCTATACATGCTGCAAAATTTGGACAGCTCAGAGAACCAATCAGAATTCTCCTTTTCATCTAGGACCAGTTCTAATAAAGTCAGTTATTCTACTTAAGCCAGCTGCCAACTTCACTCCTTGTTGAAACCCCAGTGTAACCCTTTTTAAACTACATGTACCAACGGCTCAACCTTGTACTGCTTGACCTGTGACCAGTCTAGGGCTCGTGGTGGTTAACTTGTTTTAATTAGCATTCAACTAAGTTCAAGATGTACATTCATATCACTTTTCCTATGTTATATCCAGCACAGGTGTGCGCGTGTCGTTTATTACTTTTTCGGAAATCAGTCATACAGAAACTGTATTGAGATTGACAGGTGACAGGTGAGTTTTTTTGTGAAGAAATAGTCAAGGTATATTGAGTTCACAGAATTATGGGGGTTAATCAGGAAATGGTTACATTTACTACAGTCAATATTTGTGCCCTACTTATTACACATGTACATGTACTGGGATATTGCTTTTTATTTATCCTTTGGATTATGAAAACAAGTTACAACAAGGCATGATACTGTACACAAGAATGTCATCAATACATGTACCCACCAACCAGTCAGTTGGTTGAGCACCAGACTGCCTTGTGCGAGGTTGTGGGATCAAAACTCCAGCCAAACCAACACTCAGGGAATAACTGAGGAGAATGTGCTACCTTTATAATGACAACTGCAAATGGGTAGACTCTCTAGTCTTCTTGGATAAGGATGACAAACTGTTGGCCCTGTCTCACGACCCTTCAATGAACATTTTTAACCACGCTGTTTTACTGTACATAAAAGCAGCCACACACTAGATTTTGCAAAGTTTATGGTAAAGTTAACAGGTGTAATGTAGTCTGTCCTTTGTGGACATATTATTTTCATCGTTGGGAGTCAAATGCATGGAGGTACTAGCTACACCAAGCTGCTCTAAAATCCAAGGGCATAAAAAGATATGATGACAATGATGATGATGATGATGATGATGATATGAAAGGACATGCATCCAGACCCTCGCATTTACATAAAAAATCATCTCAATGACATATATGCACAGGGCTATGGAAACTACTTCACAAGTGCATAAATCTCCATTTCCTCAGCGGAGTACAACAGAACACAAGAATGTCAATCATAACTGCAAAAAAGTGTGAAACAAAAATAATGGCCACTGAAATACTGGTGCCTTAGCATCCAACTCAACATTTCACAATACAGGACACCTCAGCCCATTATAATAACACTTGTAAGTTATGGTTCACTTGCTTCTCAATTTTAGAGCAAAGATAAACAAAGGACTGGCAGAATTACGGAAGGTGAATACTGGTGGGAGCACAAGATTGGCTAAAGCTCTGGAAATGGTATGTAGACTCTGATGAGCTGTCAAACAACTGGCAAATATTTTACCGGAAAGCATGCATTAAACAACTTAAAATTTAACAGCTGTGTCTTGCATGACAGTAATAATAAAGGGCTGCATGCTACATGTACCACTAAAGACAGGGAAGAAGCTTTAAAATTCCATTTATTGCAGAAGACGACATGGGCTTGCAATACAACTGCATGTCCAATAAATATATCTTATGAGATGTTTTGGATTGTAGTATCGCTGAGTAATTTTGCGAGTTGGGCTGTATTTTAATGGTCCACTAGGGCGAGTCAATTACAAACAACGAGAATGTGTACAAACAACCGAGAAAGTGTGACAGATTTGTGTGTGTGGGAAGAGTATCAAGTATTTATGAGTCAATGAATCAATGAGTCATGAGTCGTGAGTCAATGAGTTAGTGCAGTTACCCTAACCCATAAGATTTTAAGCTAAAATTTCAGAGATTGCTTAGGCCTAATCACTGAAACAAGGGCTTAGGCTTAATCAATAAATTATTGCCATATTGATTGTGAGTCTCATTGACTCCTGACTCATTGACTCATTGACTCATTGACCATTTGACTCATAAATCGTGGGACCTCGTGTGGGAAGCACTGGGCAAATGTCAGCACCTAAACTAGTCAAAAAGGTTCTCTACTGTACAATAACCAAGTGTACAATAACTAACTGTACAATATCATAGAACAGATGTACTTGTTTTGTGCATTTTCTGTACACATAATTTATTACTTCTACTCACCCTCTGCTAATCAACTCAAAGCTTCTTCCCATCTCAACAGCGGAAATAAATAATTATTGCTCATGTCACTAGACTCTCTCACTCATCTCTGCAAGGGCAAGCTCTTTTTTTGCTGATAAGAAGCCTTCACTTGTAATTCTTGGAAATGGGATGGGATGTCAAAACTGTATCACAGTGACTCTAGATATCATACCATACAATAACTCTATTTTAGAAAGGGAGCCACAATTAACCTTTTACAGTTTCTAACTTACAGTCATCTAGCTATACCGTAGAGGACAGACCACAACACTGGGAACTCCATGCTGTTAACTCTGTGCAAATATTGTGTGGGTTCTTCTGTGCGTCTCACAGGGTTATGAACTTTGAAGGTTGTGAGACAGGGCCTACGGTTTATTGCCCTTATCCAAGAAGAATAGAAAATCTAACCATTTGCAGATGTCATTGGTTTTTGCAAAGGCACAGGGTTCGTAAGGGTCATGGAAAACCTGGAAAGTCATGGAATTGAAGTATTTCAGTTTCCAGGCCTGGAAAGTCATGGAATTTAATTGTTGGTCATGGAAAGTCATGGAAAATCATAGTTAAGTGTGGTACGGAAATTAGTGCAGGAATGGAAGCAAGGACAAAATAAAAAGCAGGCGAGTTACGTCAGAAAATACCCCAAAAACAAGGACGATTTTGACAATTTTCAAAACGGGCAGCTAAACTTTAGGTCATGGAAAACTGGAAAAAGTCATGGAAAAGGTCATGGAAAGTCATGAAATTTCGAAAAACTCTTAACTTAAAGAGTACGAACCCTGAGGCAGCACTAAAGTTCTCCTCAGGTATTGAGCGTTGTTCCATCCAGAGTTTTTGATCCTGCAACCTCCCACACAGTAGTCCGATGAGCCAACTGGAGGGTGGTTAAACCCATCAGCTGGAACCCTTCCATCTCCCTTTGGAGATGCAGCATAAGGAAGCTCCAGCTACAGCATTTTTAGACAAGATTATCCTTGGCACTCAACCTCTACAGCAGTGGATGGGTGAAACCACTAATGAGGAAACCATCATAACAGACTTCTTCCCTAGTCAGCTGTTTTATAACTTGTTTTTAAAACTCATAAAAAGTTTGTAATTAAAAGTTTAAAATCTCATACCAGTAATTTTATACAATTTTATAAAGCAGCTGACTAGGGTTTCTACACTTTTGTTGTTTCATTGAGTCATGACCAAGAGTGATAAAGGGAGCTAAATGTCTTAAGATGCAACTGGGATCGGCGGGAAAGATGCCAAACATATACTACATTATTTTCTTTTCTCCCTCTGGTTGTTTGTTGGGAACATAAGGTAGAGACATAATTTTCATTAGTTAAAATAATTGCACCCTCATTAAAAAATTCATAAATGAAATCACTTGAGATGACAACACACACAACCTCTGATATATTATACCGACACCCACTTCCTACAGAGTAGGTGGAAACAAAGATCTAGTCCTGATTTTTCTCTGCCGAAGGTCTAGCTTTAATAATGTTGAATTCAATCACTATCCGAGATAAATGAAACAATAATTTTTCAATATTCTGATTTCTTTGTCAAAAGAATTGGACTACCATGCAGGGAGTTTGAACCTTTGGTGGACCAACATTCTTAAAATATAACTAAGGAGAAAGTGCTGCCTTACAGCCTTACAGCCTATTACAGCCTGTTTATGGTTATACACTTGAAAGTCTTCTCTGATAAGGACGATATTAACCTTAGGCCCCGTCTCACAGCCCTCATTTAGTAAATTCTGTAGGATGTTAAAGAACCCAGCATGATTGCAAAGAGTGTTGTGTACTCAGGTCTCAGAAAGGCACATTGTACTGTAATAATTGGAGCCTCACCCAGTTGTGTGACAGCCTCAACATGGTAAAACTTAAATCAATCTGTCAATCAATCAATCAATCAATCAATCAAGTTCAACTTTTGATAACAGGGAAATTGAGAGGTGTGTCCATGGTTCAAGCAACAAGGTGCAATTAAATTTTTCTTGACTTCTCAATTGGATTTATTTCTATTTCTTTTCTAAGGCAAATGATCAAATCAAGGAACTTGGTGGTGAGTAAAAATCACTGTTGCTAATCACTACTTTAATTGAAAAAATTAATAATAATTTTGTTCATTCTTGTTCCGAGGAGAGGCAATTTGTTTGGTCTGCATGGAGAATAAGGAACTCCACGTAACAAGTTCCAAGCTAGGAAGTCCATATTATGTCGACTTTCAGCTTCTCTGCTGACTCTCAGAAATTTTAACAATATCGGTTTGTCATGATTATGGTTACAAAAGCATGCTTTCCTGGGACTGCGTATTTTTAGGATTTACCTGGAGGTTGTCATTCTTGGTGCAGACTGAAGGAACCGCAGCCTCTAGGATGAGAATAAATATTGTCCGGTGTGAATAACTTGCTAGGGTTGCATAGTTTCTGTCACAATTTTTATTGCTTCTTGGGTTCTTAAGCAAAGAAAACATGGATTTTTGCTGCTTTTTATTCATAATGGCTTGAACAGCAGTTCTAAGAGGCACTGCAGCCTATATTTAACTTACTATATTTCAGTACTGTATGGTGCTGCTCCAAAACTAACAAACTTCATCCTTTTGTTACATGCATTTTCAAATGGTGGCAAAATTGCGTTTCCGTTAGTTTCTGTTTCTACTTGTACATGTACACCACCATGTCTGCCATGATGAGCAAACCTTTTACATCTCCAACGACACGAAACTACCAGTATGCAACACCCTTTTCAAATTCAGTATTACAGTGTGGTAATAAAGGGATTTGTTCTCTCCCCACTTCAACATGAATAATTATTCTCCTATGCTAAAAGCTGCTCAGTATGTAAACGGCCATTCCTCTACCTGGGCCCTGGGTCCACAAATTGAATTCTGCATACAACTATATATACTTAATAGTGGGGGCAGCTTCAGTGTCAACTATAAAATAAACTGGTACTAGTGTACAGTGTATTTCAGTACTGTATGGTGCTGCTCCAATTGTTGCGAAGGGGATTGTGCATTTCAAGAGATAGGTGATTACCATTGGTGACTCACGCATGCTACCAAAAAATCTGAGTGTTCTGAATATGAGTCTATCTCATGACCCTCCAGTTACAGTATTTGTTGAGATGCTATAATTTACAGAAGCCTTGTAGAAGCTGGACCATTGGACTAGTGGTAGCTAAGGCATCCGAAAGAGTATTTGGAAGGTCCAACAGTGTAGGTTGGACTTTTGTTAGAACTTGGATTTTCTCTTAGTATCCCCTTTGATTGTTATCATTCTTTGTGTGCAGGGACGCAAGCAAGTATTATCATTATAATCACAGATGGGAGAATTGAAGACATCATACCAGCCACTGATCTGGTTAGAGATTGCATAATGACTATAAATTATAACACCATTAACTACCTAACTGTCAATATTATTATGACCATGAGTGGGCGTCGGATTTCAGACAGCAAATAGTAGACAAGTCATTTAGTGTTGAATTGGCTTTTACCAATCTCATACACAACAGGCGTGAATGGAACAAATGCATAGAGGTTAAGTCGCCCATGGTCCTCAGGGGCTTTTATGGCCGGATATTGATCCTGGGTTCAAGTAGCATGAAGTGACTGAGAGTATTGCTACCCCATCCTCCCACCTCCTTGGACAGGGTGCTAGAATAAGTATTATTATTATTGTTTTATTACATTTCATTAAACTCTGGACCATTTCAATTTTATCAAACAATGGCCGTATTCAGATTGAGTGAGCGATTGAGAATGCTAGTAATGCAATATCTGCGATAAATTCAAAAATTATGTAATAAAAGTGAATAATAATATTTTTATTTGTGTATCTGATTAATAAAGTAGTACTTTTATTAAGAACCAGGGGCATCCAGTGAATGGCTGTCTTACAATTGGTCAAAATTACCTAAAATGGTTTCCACAATGCTTTAAAAGTTCGGGAACAATTACAGAGCTTGTTTGGTGAGTTTGTAGCTGCCCTACATAATATTTATCTGTTCTAGGGGAAATTAAGGTCTGTAAAAATTTTTAGGTGGCTTTTTTTCTCTCTCGAAAGTACTAGCAATCATGACAGATCTGATCGAAAATTTTACATCACATAGTCCTCTTTTCCGTACAAATATGATTCTCACACTGCAAACTTTGGCAAAATTGATAGAAGTTATAAATCTTCAAATCTTTTGCTATTTTCAATATCACAGTTGATTCGTACTAAATTTTAGCATTCTTCAATGTGGACGTAATGTTGTTTTTCCAAATTTCTACTCTTCACTACTTTTCAGACATTTCTAGGAAATCCCCTAGTCAGAAAAATGCCCAAAATCTTAGTGTGCCTCGAAAGTCTGACTTCCAATAATTATTTGATAAGTCTATCCCACCTTCCTTCCTTCCGAACAGATACATATATTTTCCTAAAATTACTAGTTGGGTGTCCCTGTCTCTCACTGTCAAGTTACATGTAAGCATCTCCAGGCAGAATAAATCAAGCACCTACAACAGTAACATGGAAAATAGGTCCGCGATGCGTTCATGAGTGGCTTACGAGCTTTGAGAGTTATTTTATCGACTTCTGGTTGCATTGTTAATATCAGTGGTTGACCTTGGCTTTATCCATGCCTTTCGTCTAGCTGGTGAAGTTTCCGACATCATGATTTTTAGAGCCATACACGGGATCTGAAACACTGTTGTTTGATTGGCCGAGGAAATAAAAAGCTGCGTTTAAGGTGGCTGGAGCCGGTTTCAACAATTTGGAGGGAATGTCTTATTGGAAGGATTAAAAAAATCCCCTGGAGCAGATTCAGATCCACCTTCAAATTTTCCAGTTGGGAAGGTGGCTATGAATCTGCTCCAGAGAATTTTTTCAACTTTGCGTAGAGTTTTATCTTAGCCTGCTTTTCACGCCCCAGCAAAAAAAAAATGGGGGTCACCGAATTCGTTTTTGAGATATACACATTCAAAGGCAAAGTGTAGGGTGTTTTGAGATGGCTCTTTTGTTGCCATGGTAACCCACTACGTCACATCATTTAGCGATTATTGGTGTTTTATTTGGTGCCATAACGCGGTCACGTAAAACAGTTGGGAAGCTTCAACCCCTCCAAATAGTAAAGTTGGTTGAAAGTATTAAAACCCTTGCGAGCCACCTTAATTGCCGTAAGAGCAGCTAAATTTCATTGGCTGTTCCGTTTTTTTTTTTTTTTCATAAAATTTGTCGGCAGTGTTTATTTTGAAACAAAACAAATAAAGAAAAAAAGAAATGAATAAAAGGAACAGAGGTTTCCAAGGGCAGCTGAAAAAAAATACATGGTCAACTCACTTATAAACTTATAAGTTTAAAGGGGAACAGTGACAATAAAATTTATTTACATTATGCTTATATTTAATAATAATATTGTCAATTAAATGACGGAGCAAGGGGATTTAAACTTAATTATTGCTCCAAAGGAGCCCATTTGTTATTTTCCTTGCTGATACCTTAGGTAATTTCCCATTTCTCATTTCCTGTTTTGTTTTCTTTTATCTTTGTTTTTTAGTTTAGGTGGGCTGGCTGAAAATTATTTAATAATTTTTGGCAAATTAGCTACTGCAGTCCTTTCAATGCCTTATTAGTCTTTCACTTATTTCATTATAGACCAAAAAAGCAAGACAAGCTGGAGCCGCAGTTTATGTTATCGGGATTGCAGCTTTTGTCAGAAGTGATGTACGTTCAGTTTTGTCCAGTAAAAGCAGTTTTGTCCAGTAATAATGTTTAATTGTAATAGCTTTGTTTTTTTCTTTCACTGAATGCCATTTACCTGACACAAACTGCGACCATTTCTGTACTTTACAGAGATAGAATTATGAAACCAAAGGTTAAGTTCGTTAATCATACATGCAAAATTTGTAACTCTCATGTACTTCAATTTCCGCATTTCAATCATTTCATATACATATATTCTACATGTATACCTTTCAGTTTGTAAGAACATACGCAAAGTCTACTGTGTCATTAGTGATCTATATGTGGGCTGGCATGCCTTGTTCATCTCAAAACGGTCCACGGATTTTGGACCAAAACGACGTCAGCTGTGTCTGACCTTCAATAGATCATAAGTGAGAACTAATCAAAATGCAGGCATTATTGAGCTTATTATCTAATAGCCCATTTCAGAGTTGCTGCATGCCTCAGTTTCAAAGCGAGTCCTGATGCACAACCATTCAAATGGAAATGAGTTGTGTATTCCCATGCAAATCAAGCTCATTTCCCTTTCAATAGTTGAGCACCAGGAGTCACTTCGAAACCGAGACAAACTGCAACTCGGAAATGCCCTATACACCTTATTCCAAAATGGCCGCCATTTAAATATTCTTTTGTTTTTATTCAAATTAGCCCTTGATGCCTCGTTCTTAAGCTTAAAATACAAAAGAATATTTTATCTTGAATGAGGCAACAAGGGCCAATTTGTATCCGCATAAATCAGCGGCCATTTTGGAATAAGGTGTATTGGGATCATTAAAAACTAGATCATTGGGTAATGCAATTCTAGAGTTTTGATTGGCTTATGGTATATGAGCTACTATACCATGCCCTACAAATATTAGTAAAGCTTAGTTCCCACTGGCGACATAAGGATCATAAGCATAATCATAATCATAAACATAAACATCAGCTTCTTATGTTCTAGTGGGGACTGCCGCTCTAAAAACGTGAAGCTTTTCCTCGAAGCTGGCCGCCATCTTGAAAATGAACCGACCCGAAAGTACTGGTCCTAGACTTTAATTGGCCAAAACACAATGACCCTGTTGCGTCATTACTTTTCTCATTATGTCGTTATGATTTTCGCGTTCCCACTGCAAAGAAAAGCGACATAGTCATAGTCAAAGCCATAATCATAATCATAAGAAAATGGTCGATCATTTTCTCATGTTTATGATTATGTTGATCATAAGGGCGCCTATGATTATGTTTCTGGACGTTCCCACTAAGACATAAGCGACATAACAGCATTATGTTCGTGCTTATGATTATGATTATTATCGTTATGTCGCTAGTGGGAACTAGGCTTAACTGTACGCATCACTTTTTTGTTTTTACAGAATAAAGTAAGGAATATTTATCCATAATTTTTGAGCGTTTTTAATAAAACAATTATTCCACTTGCGCTTGTTGGATATCATCTCATATCCAACACGCGCACGTGGGATAATTGTTAAATAGTTGATAAAAGTGCATGGTCGTTCGTGTTCATACCCACGTGATAGCTTGAACTATCATCAACTACATGACCGTTTGAAGGGGGCTTAACTTCAGTTTGTGAAATTCTGTCTTATTTTACGATCACCTTGTAGCTTGAGCGCTTAGCGAACAAACCGCCACAGTACTTTGTGTTTACTGAACCCAACTACAAATTGTTGAAGAATCTCACCGATGACGTAAGTGTTAATTGACTTGTATTATTTTATTGTAGAGGTTCTGTAATAAAGGGAAACCAAATAAGACGAAACTTGCTCTGCTAATCACAATTCATTACGGTGTTGGCGACTGAATTTCAAAGGGAGCGGCTCATTGAAATCGGGTGGAAACCATAGATAAGGCACCTTTGGTAGCCGAAACACATTCCATGTATGATCCCGTCGCATAGCACCGTTAACTGGACAAGTGGCGAAACCGGAATACCCGCGGGAAAACCCTCAGGTCAAGTTGATAGA
>NC_090873.1:25397693-25400193 GCF_036669935.1 Montipora foliosa
CGTTATCATTATTGTTATTTATAAGCAAAGGTTTCGTAAGACATAAACAAGCAAAAATTAGCGATAGGAAAGAACTATGTTTCGGTGACATTGTGGCATCATTTTCAAGTTCAAATGCTTTAAGATAAACCATCAGAAAATTCGCTCAAGAAGAAGTGTCTTAATCTTTCCTATCGCCAATTATTATTATGATTATTATTATTATTATTATTATTGTTATTATAACGTATTTGTTTATTTATTTAATTATTTATCTTCTTTTTTTTTTGCAGCTCCTTTATGTTACAGGTGTCTATGAACAATGGAACAACATTCGTTTCCAGTAACGTGAATATCACAGCCAAAAACTGCATACAGCCAACAGAGCCGGTAGGTCGTTGTAGAATGTTACCGCAATTGCTTGTAATCTCGCAAACTGATTGGCTAATTTGCAGTTGCCGATAAGAGTCTAGACAACGCTCTACACGTCATGCTCGCATTAAAATATGTCACGCAATGTAATAGCCAATCAGAAACGCCCATTTTGGGAAATAAACCAATCATATTGCGAGAAAGTTATAGACAACGCTTGCTCTTTCTTTGTGTCATGATTTTGGTCACGCTCTGAAATAAAACTTTCTTTAGCAGTGAATATTGTGCTAAAAAACTAATCGAAAGTGGTTTAGCGTTGTCTGTACTCCTATCGACAACGATATTCGTCATCACAGTGGTCAAAAACTTGTTGCGAACTCACTCGGCTATGCCACAACATTTTGACCACTGTGATGACGAATATCGTTGTCGATAAGAGTACAGACAATGCTGAACCACTTTCGATTTGTTAAAAGGAGACAACCGCAGTAACTGAATTAATAGAGAATGTTGGCATCGGCAACGAGTGCGAGTATGAGAACAAGTACAACTTGTTCTCGTTCTCGAAGTCGTGCTCTACTTATTCAGGTAAGCGTATAGTACGAGTTCCAGTGTGCGGGAAACCACACTGATGGACCAGCGTGCATGTTTTGTTTTCCCATTTCAGACCACGTGATGTTACTTTAGAGAACACTTTCTTTCAAATGTCGTCTTATGCACGTTGATATGTATGCATAACTTCGGGGCGTCAAGTTTCTTTTTTTTTTCCCTATTTTTAGGATTTCACTTAGTGCAGGCATAGCTAATAGACGGGAATGGTTATGAAACCCGACAACTTTCTTTGTTGTAGGTTTTTGTTCTCTTTTTTGGCCTGGACCGTGCACAAAACACAATAGTTGTTTACTCCGTACTGAGGAACTAACCAATAGAAACGTGTTGGTTACGTAATTCATGCATAGTGTATGAGCGCTAAAGAAAAGATTGTGCACGGTCGTGGACTTTCCAACCTAAATCTTGGCATCTTTGTTTTCTCCTTTGATGTTTGCCGAGCTTCCAAACCAATCCCCTCTATTAACTATGGTGCAGGGGAACATTTTGAAATATTTGAGTCAAATTCTCAATAAAATTGGTAAATTCGTCAAAAAACAAACATGCGGAGAATTTAAAGCCTGTTTGAATGATAACCTTTTGAAACTTGTGTCCAGACTTTCTCAGCGTTTTTGGTAGCATGCAAAGGAGTCTGGGAGGTCATTTGCATGGTTGTGCATCTGCTATGTGTAATTAATCCAATTTCATCCTTTTTGTTTTCGAACAATAGTTGTTTTGTTAGTATGCCATTTCTTTATAGACAACTGTATCTTTGTCTTTATAGCAATATTTTATTCAAAAAAAGTTCAAATTTTTTTCAGCCTCATACGTTTTGTTAGAGTGGTAACCATTAGAAACAAACTCGTGTTTATACACCGCATAACTGTTCGGATGTACTTTAAAACGTGTTCCCCTTATGACCAAAAAAGGACAAGACATGATTTTAGATGCCGTAGCTTTCAAATATCAGCATCGTTAACCCAACACTTGAGGAATGTTTGTATAGGCCACTTTGGAAAATACCATAACACTCTTTGTTTGTCCCCCAAATTTTGCATAAGCATTGTTTCCAGTTGCTCTTGGAACTTAGAATGGTCCCAAGAGAAAACAAAAGCAATACTTATTCAAAATTTGGTGGGGGGGGGGGGGGGGGAGGGGGGGGGCAACAAAAGAGTATTATGGTATTTTCCGAAGTGGCCTTTATGATTATTACATCTCTAAAGTAAAGGACACAGTTTTTAATCAAACGAAATTTCCTTTTGACAAACTCGTACTTACCGCTACGACGTTTCGATGTAAAGTCGCTGCAGACCAACTTGTGGGGACTAGCTCAATCTCGAACCCAGAGCTCATCTCTTGACTAAGGGAGAGAAGAGCTCTGGGGAACCCCTAAACAAAGTGTCTTCTCATTGGTTTTCGTGAAGAACAATCAAAAGCGTCTCTTAAATTGGTGCATTCATGTTAGCACGAGGAGAGAGCAGGCGCCGTAAGCGGGTTCAAATAGCAAATATTTTGCTATAAGAACCCTACCGCGCATGTTCTACCACATAGAGTTTCCTAG
>NC_090873.1:25405193-25410193 GCF_036669935.1 Montipora foliosa
TTCCGTGGCAACCTTTCACATGTGCACCAACGGCGGAGGCTCTGTGTTCTTCAATTAGCTGATGCAGATGACGAGTAGTGTAGCCGATATAATCTGTATCACACAAATTACGTATTGTCGGCTAAGGACGGGTGGTTTCATTCTTCAAAAAGGCTGAATTCAAAAACGAGGTAACGATGACATCAACCAGTCTATCCGCGAAATTCTTTTCATCCGTGAGAGGAAGCCAAAGTTGAACACACAGTCAAACTCAATTCGCGCGAAAGTATTTGTTTAGAGCATTTAATCGCGCGTGCACTAATTCGTTGGCTGGCGTTATAAACAACCACTTAAAAAGACTCTGTGTCTACCGAGATGCTTTGGGCACCTTTGTTTATGTTTCCATTTGGCTTGAAGTAACAAGTGGGGAAGAAATAGGCGACAAAAAGCTACAGAGGAATACTAGAGAGCTGGCCAGTCGAACAAAAAATATATTTGGAACGAATAAAGCGCCGCTGCCGCTCTTGGACTAATAAAATATCGCGTATTTCGGAATGATTTTGTCACCTTACGCGGCTTGCGTCGCCAGAAATACGGGTCGCATAAATAAAAAACTAATTTCGATAAAGCACATTTAAAACTGATGATTTCCGTTGTTGGAAAAAATACTCGTTTGTTTTGTCTTTGACAATTTGAAAAAAACGTTATAAAATTATTCATTGATTATACTCTTCCTGGCAAATTTGTTCACTAAAAACGTAGCCGTCAAAGGGTCACACAACAAATTGGGCATCGGTCAATTTGGGAATGTTTTCAGGACTGCTTGTAGCTGCTTAACAAACAAAAGCACCTCTACAAATTAGAATTCCAAACAAGTCTCGAAAATAAGATAAAGATAAGTCACGGTAACTATCCCAGCTCAGAAATCACAAACTGTACAAATGTCACTCGGCTTACTGCGAAAGGACTTCAGCATACTCGGTGCTGGTTGATAATTTGTGGTATCCCCGTGAATCAATATGGGCTCTCAGTGATCTCGAACTGATTTCTGTGAATATACTGCTTAAAGCGGCTCAGGTCTCTGAGGTCTTCTACTGGGAATTTTCGGAATTCGCCGTCGTTCCAACTGCTCAGTCGTTCAACCCACGTTAAAACGCTTGCAAATTGCAATTAAAGACAAAATATCTACTTCCTGATAAACTACATTAGTATAAATACACAGGTGATTATACAAAATCGCGCGCTCTCATTGGCTCGCTATCTCGGATTATCAGCCGATAATCACCTCGACGGACAAAATGGCTGCCAATAGTCGTTTTGCTTCTGTAAGTGAAGATGATTTCGCGTTGAAATGTTTTTTTTTTTCTCTTTTTCGAAATAATCACCTGTGTATTTATACTAAAACAATTATTCGCCTCAGGCTCAGTGATTATCGGTGAATATTCGCCTCGCCTTCGTCTCGGTGAATATTCACCGATAATCACTTCGCCTTCAGCGAATCATTGTTAAATAACAAGAAGCACTAAGTAAGAACAAATCCCAATGGATGACTCCGATAACAAATGATTTAACGAGGGAACAACGCACCCACGGAAAAAATGGAGGTTTCATATCATACGATACCCCCGAGCCAGCGCGGTGCATCTTGGTAGACAGGCTTTAATTCAAACTTGAAATGACCATTACAAATATCACTTAAAAATGAAGTCAAGATGACTTCGACAGTCACGTCGTGTAATATCGCTCATTTTTGTAATCAAATTAATCACCGTAACAATAGGATAGGATGACTTTATTTAAAGAGGGTGACGCAATTAACCTTTCACAGTGAGTTTGTTCACAGTTTTCTAACTTACGACCCTCCGGCTAAAGAGAACCCACACTTTATTCCCGAAGAGTAGGGCATGTAGTTCGCAATGTTGTGGTCTGCCTGTGGTGTATCATGGTTGGGAGGGTAAATGCTCAAAGATATTAGCCACACCAAGGTACTCTAAAATCCGACGGTAAACAAAAATGATGATGATGATGATGATGATGATGGTTTTCTTTCTTCTATAGATTGCTCGCGTTGAGCTGACCTCTGTTGATCCCAAGGAAGTGTGCTTAGGAGGTAAAAGCGTTGGTACTATACTTACTGCATTATCAATAGGCTTACAGCAAAAGTCAAGAAAATTGGCGATGACTGCGAAGCGCAATGACTCGTAAAACTTTTAGAAGTTTTTACAGCAAAAGTCAGTTTAGTCCAACGCCATTCCCATCTCCAGAGCTCGTAATTCCTTCAGGCAGCACTGATCGACTGATAACGACCTCTTGCTGTTTACGAACCAGGAAAACCGCCAAACTCGAACTTCTTAAGTTTCTGCGCAGTTTCCGAAATTCGAAGCGAGAGTAGTTTCCACGAGTTTCCAAAGTGGACTGATACTTTGATTCTCATATTTCAAAACTGTATGAAGGTCAGAGGTCAATATATGTAGTATCGACCGAAAGAATCGGGTCCTTTTGGGGACGAAAATAAGGCGTTTATTTATATATGTGACCCTATTTGGGAAAACCGGGCTTAACGAAAATAGCGTTGTAATGCATTTTCAATGCATTTTAAATGCGTTGATAATGCATTACAACGCATTGATAATGGTTCTCAACGCATTTGTAATGTTATTCAGTCCATTGTAAAAACGTTGACAATGTTCAACAAATGTTTAAGAATGGATGAAAAACGCGTTGCCAACGCGTTGGCAACTTTTTCCAACGTTTGATACAAATTCTGCACAAAACGTTGAAAACAAAGCTAAATACATTGTCAACACAACCAATAGCGGTTTATTTACCAGCAACAAATTCAATTGAACATCATAATTCTGCATCTGAGAGAATTTGATTTTGTTTGATTAATAAAGAGCAATTTGTCGCAACTTACATTAAAAATTTTGCGAAGCAACAGCCAATATACCCACCAGAAGTATAAACGTTGAAAAAGAAAATGTTGGCGTGATTTGTTTGGCGCTTCGCCCCCGAGCTTGCCACTAATTAGTTCAATATTTTTTCTGTCATAAATTTTAAGTAAACTTTTCGATTTCATTGGCTTCGAAAAGAAAGAGTAAGCTTCAAAAAGTCTTTGAAATGCATCAAGCTGTTCACGATTAAATGCAACCGACGGTATAGCAATTTTCATCGTTCTTAACTCATCATCCCAAGTCACGCACACCACGCATTTGACAAAGATCCTTTTGTATCAATGTAGCCTTGCCTCGCTCTTGGCAAACGATTGCGTTTCAGGAAATTTCACTCCTATTTAGTATTATAAGTGTTTCTGATGACGCCTTCACTTGCTACTCAAGGGAATGGTTATTAATGGTCATTTATTTTCCCTGGTGATTTTATACAAACATTACGAAGCAGACACTGAGGCAGACAAAGGCGCGCTACATGTTAGCTCATGTTATAACTCGATCGTTTTGCGCCTTTTATTTTATCTTTATGGTGTTTTATTGCAATGGTTGGCACACTGATCGTTTTGATAACTTAACCGCAAAAGGGTTTAATCTGCACTGGGGTAAAAGCAGTTTTAGGAGGCCCGCAGAACAAATTTTTTCTGTATCAGCAGTTCAAATTCGTGATCGCTCGTGCGCAACGTTGACATTCCTTTGTTTAATCCATGTGCCATACAAATCATGTTTGT
The DNA here is from genome assembly GCF_036669935.1 of Montipora foliosa. Lineage (NCBI taxonomy): Eukaryota > Metazoa > Cnidaria > Anthozoa > Scleractinia > Acroporidae > Montipora > Montipora foliosa. The sequence continues at coordinate 25,408,852 of NC_090873.1, forward strand.
GATGTTGCGGTATTTTGTTGCAGTTGCCAACTGAAATTCTCTGGATCAATTTATTGGCCCGATTTTTCGTATTGGTTACACATAAAGTGTTCTTTATTTTAAGTCAAATCTATTTTGCATATGTATAACGAGATTCGCGGAACGGAAAGGAGCAGTGGTATTTGAAGCCAAAATATTATCTGTGGACTTAAAGATGAAAACAATGAAGTATCTGTCCTTCATTCCGGAAACAAGAGAACTTGCCGACACATCTTTGCCTGTAGAATGTCACACTTCTACTTGTGGGAATCGTCAAGAAACTACAGGCCCGGGTTGCTCGAAGCATGGTTAGCGCTATTAAACCATCGTTAAATATCATGGAAACCTATAGGTTTTGACACCCGTAAGATACTTTAAACTTGCAGCTATTTGTATGGTGTTAGGCAACAAGTTTTAATTTAACTCATGTCAGGACACTGCATGCATGCAAATCCGAACAACCACAGTGTTGATTTTTACATGTTTCGTGCGCTAGTCAGTCCTTACCCGAGTTAGTAACGTTCCTGTATTCATCCATTTTCGTTGATAACCTACGTACTGTACGGAATGCGAGTTTTGTCCGATGCCCTTCTACAATTTAGGGATTTATATTTTATTTAAAGGCTCTCTCAAACCAGTCGCCGATGGCAAAAGTATTAATTTTGACAAGGATTGGAGCCATTTATTTCTATTATAAAAATCCTACACTGCACAGTAAATGTATATACACGTACACAATATCTCTTGTCAAAACGATAAACAATAAAGCGTAATACCAAAAATAATATTAAAGTTTTTCACAAAGGAACGGTTGATTTGAATTCAGTTAAATTTGAGTCTCGATCGATTGTTCAAATCGAATGTCATTTGAAACACACGCATGTATCAGACAGTCTTTTTACCGCCGTAATTTCGTTCAACACCGTAAGAACTGGAGCCAAAAAGGTAAGTAACAGCAGCCATAGGATAGTTGAGTTTTACACTTAGGCGCGTTCTCTGCAAAATTACAGGAAAACTCCATGTATTTGTTGTTTCTGCTCAAATTCAAACCGATACGTACGTGCTAGAGTTGCGTAACAATTCGTTGTAAAGATTTCGTAGTAACTAATAGTGGCGGTTTCATTAAACGCGTTGTCAATGTTTGACAACGCATTGACAATGTTTTGAAATGATTTTGAAATGGATTTGGAACGCATTTCGGTTCCGTTGAAAAACATTGCCAACGTTTTAAAACGCAATGGAAATGCTCTTCAACGCATTTTCAACGCGTTGAAAATGCATTACAACGAAAAAACGCTTCAACGCTATTTCCGTTAAGCCTGCT
>NC_090873.1:25435193-25452693 GCF_036669935.1 Montipora foliosa
TCAAGTCCATACTTTCTCGCAGTTTACTTTCCTTGAGAGAAATTCCGCTTGTAATGCTCTCGAAGCCCGAACGACTGCGTTGTCTGAGGAGAGGTTTTCTCCAAATAACATTCCCATTTGGACGAGATTATCCGCCTGCTCTGAAGTGATATCTTTAATTTGAACTAGGTGGGCTCTCCAATGGGCAATGGTACCATCGATGTCTGCTTCTCTCTCTCTGAGCGCGTCCTGGTTAGCTTCCACATCACGGCGGAGGCTATCAATAGCAGCGTCCAACAGCTTGAGTTCTGCCTCACGAATTATGTCGTCAAATTTCGCTTGCAGAATTTTGTTATTGCCTTTGGCTTTAACGCTTCGAATTCGAAGGCCTTTGGGGATCGTGCCTTCAGACGTACGGTGCTCCAACACCTTGATTCTTGTCAGGAGGGCGGCATGAGACTTTTTGCTGTCTTGATATGCACCGACTTTCTTTCTAAGATTAGATTTGATTGTAGAATCAAACTGTGGGCCCCAAAATTATGTAAGGCACAAAATATGTTACTCCTTGCACACCTCTCCGCCTGTTTCCTACATGCAAATACGCTATTGTAGGTGCGGTTTTACGTAATGTAAAAATATCTCTCTTATGTAGGTATATATATATACAGGTCCCTTGTGTTGTATTGTAAAACATCCCTGATGAAGTGTGCGTTAGTCACACGAAACGCGTAGGATAAAGTAAATCATTTTACAACTCTTTGAGTTCGCAGACGTGCTGCTCACTAGTTCAATCTTAAAAATAGTGCACCTAATCCACCCTGGCAAGTGAACAAAAAGTATTCTGCTGTCATGTAATATTTTGTATTAGAATATTTACACAGGTGAGTATTGAAAAATCTCTGCGCTGATTGGTTGCACTTGGAGTGATGATTGTGTGATAATGACCTAAGCGTTTTTTTTCAAAATGGCCGCAAGCCGTTTTGTCGAAGTGACAGACAAAAAAATTAATTGTTTTAAAGAAAAAGCGTATTTTTTCAAATCATCACCTATGTAATTATACTAAAACAATTATTCACCCCTGGCTCAGTAAATATCGGTGAATAAAAACCGAGACGAATATCCTCCTCGCCTTCGGCAAATAATTATCAAATAAAATAAAATGGTTAGATGGCATCTGCGATTTTCATAATTCTGCGGAATCTCATCTACAAGTGCCAACGGCCCCGCGTTTTGGCTTCCATCGATAAAACTTCCGACCCCAAATCAATTGATGGGTGACATAACCTACCAATCAGCATCTTTGGTTCCTATGGTACATTCGACGCCGATGGAAAACGATGGAATCTGCATGATTCTTTGTACTGAAGAGCCTCTAAAAAGATATATCATAATGGTAAATTTGAAGCTGTGAACTAGAAGCTGTGAACTCAGGGGGCGGAATCGATCTTCCAGGTTATGTTCGGGAAACGCAGTTTGGTGCTTAGCGCTTGAAGGTGAGATTCCGAAGAATTGTAAAAATAGCAATAAACGAGATTGCTTATGCACAGATCGAATATTTATACGTGCTTTTGGCGACGGATGGCCAAGGAAGACTTCGTGTTGTTACTCACATCAATTTCGGCTTAACGTTTGTTCTAGATTCACCTGAAATCGCGAAAAAGGGGATTTTAAAAACGATTTGTATGCGATAATGTTGTTTAGAGGTTACGCTTTTATCGAGTTTTGACCATAAACTCTGTTATAATGCGCATGCCTTCGTGGTGTATATCAAATTAGAGGGCGCATCGCGTTTCCTGCATTTGTAATGAATTGCCCAACATTTCAGTATTGGGTAGCGAAGTTAGACACGTGCTTATGCGTTGAATGGCCTTAAGCAAAGATTTTTCGCCACATGAACACTGTGCATGATTCTTTTTTTGATCAAACCAATTCCCCTTTTATTTTTTTGAACACAACAAAAGTATGCGACGTTCAGCCGACTTTCTAACATCCAAGATAACATCGAGCAACGTTTCTTCATTCCTGGGGTATCCTCATCCCCAGGTTACCGGCGGGCGCTATGCTCAAATATGAGAACACATAAGCATGTGAGAACATCCCGGATTCATGCTCTCCAACATGCTTGCCCACAAATATAGGAAACAAGGTTTGGGTAGACTTTAAATAGGAGGGGGGAGGGGGTGGGGTTGGAAACATCAGAGCCTTAGCTAAGGAGGACTTCTGGTACCTCTCTTTCAGATGTTAAAAGAAGATGTTTTGATTGGAATCTCGGTAAGACTTAAACACTCTTCAACATTATTTCACCTTTCTCTCACATTTCCGAGTCAATCTTACAAATATATTATTTTCCCGGTTTGCATCCTCAGTATGCTCTCACGGTGGTGGAGGCGGCGCTCAACGGCACAATGACTGCGACACGCTACCAAATGATACATTCCCTGACAGATATCTACCAATAGGCTTAGTGACGGAGGGGAATCAATCTCACTCCCCTTACTTCGTTGAACACTGCAATGTATCTGTTCTATGTATGGGTAAGGCCATAGCACCAAGATGGCCAAAGAGCAAAGCAAAACCGTGCAAAAAAGGTATGTAAATACTTTAGTCAAGTGATGGCAATTGAATTGATTTGTTATAACTCTAAATTCAAATACGTTTTTCGATTGGAGGGGAATGCGTCACGTGCCAGGGGTAAAAACTCACTAAAGAAAAATAAAACAACTTGAACTGTACATGTCCGGACTCGCACTTGATCAGGTTGTGCACCTAATCCACCAGGGCAAGTGTGTATGACAGCCCACGTGAAAAAAAAATATTCTGCTGTAATGTAATATTTTGCATTAGTATATTTACATAGGTGAGTATTGAAAAATCTCTGCGCTGTTGGTTGCACTTGAGGTGATAATTGTGTGATAATCACCTAAGCGGTTTTTTTCCAAAATGGCTGCAAGCCGTTTTGTGAAAGTGACAGACGAAAAAATTAATTGTTTTAAAGAAAAAGCATATTTTTTTCAAATAATCACCTAGGTAATTATACTAAAACAATTATTCACCTGGGGCTCGGTAAATATCGGTGAATAAAAACCGAGACGAATATTCACCTTGCCTTGAGCGGATAATTACTGGGTTACCAAACCCAGTCGGAATCTGTGTTGCATTTCGTCGTTTTTTACTGGGTTGCGGTGTCTTTGTGCGTAGAGTCTTCTGTGCGTATTTTCGTAGGATTTCAGGGGGTAGTAGAAAGCCGTGGATTTTTCTGGTTTGACACAGTAGAATATTTCATTACCCTGCAATGGCATCGAAGATTGAAACGCAAATGGCGTTTTGGAGGATCTTTAAACAAAATGTACCCTTATGGAGCTAAAGAATGGAACGTAATTGGATAAACGAGACAAACGGTGAAAAAAATTTCTGGAATCTTAAAAGGGACGAGCAATGGACTTTGACAACAATATGTCGCTCGTCGAGCCGTAATTAAAGTGAGCTGTAGTTCTAATATTGTACAAGTGTGGTGTTTTGTACAACACTGAAACCAAATGGAAAATTCACTAGTAACTTAAGGGCTTAACAAAGACAGAGAAGGAATTGAACAACTTGGTTGTATGATCTCTGTTGTCTGGCTTATTTGTATTTGTTGTACTCAATTCTGCACAGTCTTCCGGTAACAATTGGAAATTTCACTAATTCTTGTTATTCAAAAATTATTTGAAAGAAAGCTTGTTGCCCATTTTGATAATTCAAGTGAAGGGTTTTCCATTAAAGGGTTTGATGCTGAAGACTGGTGGGAAATTTCTTTAGTTGCATTTTGACACGGAGTGTAATTTGATACAATTGAGTTTCTTGTCTTTACGAACGTAATGAAATAGGAAGGGTTTTTGCCTGTAATAGCAAATTAATATGTTGTTTGTTTCAAAAAATATTTTGCTGGAAAAGGTGGCCTTTATGAATTCATCATGTTGTGTAATATGCGAGCTTAACTGGATAGTTTTTATGGCAATAGTAAAGCATTTTCGTGTCAAAATAAGGTCAGCGTCTTTCTGTTATTCTTATTCTGTTATTCTTGTTATTCTTGTCGGCCGTAAACTTAATTTCCACTCTCAAAATTACCTCCAGAACCTACTTTTTAAGCTTTTAAAATGATGCTCTTGTCTTCTGTGGTGATACTTGACGATTCGGGAACATTTTGTGACAAAAATATTTATAACGGGTCACACGCGCAACTTGATCACCCAAACTTGCATAACATTCACTTGGCCTTTTGACATCCCATTGGAAAAAACTCGTAAAATATTCGCGGACCGGTCGATTTCTCGGAAATTTTAAAGGATGATTGCTAACGAATATAGAAAGATTTTCACAATAACTAAAGATTCCTGTGTTAAGCATGAGAATTCGACGAAGAGGTACATGCAACTAAATTTGTTACGTGCGTTGCTATTTTTGTGATTTGACTGTTGCGCAAATTTTGACAGAGAATATTAAAATTAATTAAATTATGAAAATATATGTACGGATAGATCGTGAAAAAAATCTTTATTTTTAGCGGTTACTTGAACTTAAAAGATGCAACACTTGACGAGAAATAATATTTTTGTTAATACAATGTATTTGAAAGAAGAAAGATGTCGCGGGAATATGGACGGGGTGAAAATGAGTTAACAAATTTGCATACGAGCGTTGAAATGTGATATGCGAGAAGTGATTTTGTCATTGTATTGTAAGAGGAAATTTATTTGGGAAGCCAACAATATTTCTTTAACTTCCTGGCTAATCCAATTTATTGCTACGACTTGCTAGTACGAAGATTGTTTACATGAACCTCGCGCTTTTTGCGAATTTTGAGTGTCATGAATTTACATCATTTACGTGACAGTATATCCCTTTACTCTAACCCAAAAACAATCAGATAGTAACAAACTTCATATTCATTAACCATTTCTCCTGCTTTTGTGCTTGTCACACTGGACGAAAAAACGGATTTACCAATGTTTGCGAGTTGAGCAAATGTGTGGTAAATTTGGGGCTGTAAATTTGTATTAAATTTGCACTGACGGGTAAAGTGCAGACAAATTTGTATGTTTGTTTTTGAGGAATTTATGGACAAACGTAAAGTAAATGTAATGGTTTGATGCAAATTTTCTTAATATTTGCCACATGTGCAAATCTTTAATATTTCTGCAAATTTGCTCAAATTTACTTTCTTTGCAAAGATAGCAGTTCGACTTGACTGCAAATGCAGACCAAAAAGGTTGCAAAAACAATAGTTTGCAGCAATGTTTGCTCATATTTTTCAGGGATACCGAAAAAGTACATTTGCATCTAATTTACTAGTATTTACTGTACGCGAAAAAATAATAAAGTGCTACAAATTTTACTATCCTAAATTTGCACATTTGCAGCATATACAAATTCATACTTGCCAGGGAGCAAATATGGTGATTTACATAACGTTTGCATTACGTTCGAAAGCGCTGTGGTCATGACATATGCTACACTTTTGACTTATTTTGCTTCCATGGTAAATTAAAAATCTTAACTGTTACAATAACAAGAGGTGGTCCAATTGAACTGATGTTTGTCATTAGTCTTTACCGACTGAATAATAATAACTGGAGGGTACGATGAAATACCACTGAAGTGAAATGAATATCAACTGATCAGAAATATAATTAGGCAAATACATGATTAACTAGAGAAAGAGGTGGAAAAACCGTTTTAGCAAAGTTTGTTCTTTATGTAGCTGAAATGAAATCTGTTGGGCCGCTTTATGCCATTTTGGTAGTTTTACTGTTGATCACCAAGGGTAAATAAAGGTTTATCACTATTACCATTATCATTATTGTCACAGTTGATCCAACCTGTTTGTCCATAGTATATAGACAAAACGAGACAGGGTACCCAACTTCAGCCACTATTTGCCACAAAGAAAGCAAGCAAATTAAAATACTTACATCAATTTCTGTGAATTTCAAATTACAGTGTTGGGATATATTGCCTGAACTCTCCAAGATTATCGATTCAAGAAATTTTTAGTTGTCACCAGCAGTTTTTAGATGCTGTTGTTTTCACTGACCACCTAAAGATGACCACATCTTGATGGTGGGTTTCCTAAAAATGACCACATTTTGAAAACCCAACAGTGAATACCACAACAAATGGAAAAAATGCGTTGTATTTTGTAAAACTTTGAATATTAATTCAGCATCAAAATTCATGAGTAACTCAATTTTTTCAGCTCTTTCTTTGCAACCCTGATTCTGAATTGTTCCCGTTAACAACTCAGACAGAAGAGGATTCTGATCTAATACTGTCTGTACAAACGTAAATTAAAGTACCACAAACCATTCAACCCCCCCTCCCCCCCCCCCCCCCCCAAAAAAAAAGAAAATTTAAATAGTCAAAAAATCATCACAGCAAATTGGGCCAATTAACCTGAAATCTTGTTGGTCAGCCTTATCTTATTCGGTTATAGAAACTCTGACCATGTGTTTTCATCCACAATGGTTTATTTATTTATTTATTTATTATTTTTTTTGGGCCAACAAGCAGAATTAGGGTGCCTTAATTCAGTCACTTTGTTGATGATAAATAAACTTGTAAAATAGTATCTTGTGGATTTCCCAAAATCAGGGTTGCAATACCAGAACATTGCCTACCCGTACATTAATTCCTAATGATTATCGATACAAGAAACTTCTAGACATGACTATCAGTTTTCAGTTGTTGTAGTTTTCACTGACCATCTAAATATGACCACATCTAGATGGTGGGTTTCCTAAAAATGACCACATTTTGAAAACCCAACAGTGAATACCACAACAAAATGGAAAAAATGCGTTGTATTTTGTAAACTTTGAATATTAACTCAGCATCAAAATTCATGAGTAACTCAATTTCTTCAGCTCTTTCTTTGCAACCCTGATTCTGAATTGTTCCTGTTAACAACTCAAACAGAAGAGGATTCTGATCTAATACTGTCGGTACAAATGTAAATTAAAGTACCACAAACCATTCAACCCCCCCCCCCCCCCCCCCAAAGAGCGAATGCACAGAAATATCGAGCAAAATTATAAAATCGCGGCCACGGTCAAAAATGAAACCAATCTTTATTTTCGATTTCTAAAGAGGTATTAACAAGTTTTCAAAGGTTTCGGGTTGTCTTTCTAAAAATACGGCTGGATTTTCGAATTATTTAAGAAAATCGATTTTTGCACTCCCGCTCGCGAAAAATAGCAGAATTAATTAGCACAAATTGGCATTCGCGTAAATGTCTTTGCGTAAGTAGTAAAGCCCAAATCATCAGGAAAAAAACTAACTAATTTAAAAGAAGGAATATTTGGCAGTTTATTTATGCCTACTTTTTAGTTGTAGATGACGTTTCTTGCTTCAAGAAAGCACAATACTTGATAGGGTTTCACGGCAGACTCCACAAATCTAGTTTCACCTTATAATTATAATGCGATTTTTTTATATGTGGCCAGTGCTCAATGGAGTTCATATTATATTTATAACGACGGTGTCTAAATGCTCTCCTTAAACAGCATATAAAAATCGGTCTGGGTTTTTAAGCGAGCGCTTTATAAAACGCCTTCGAAATCTGCGCAATTTCATTGAAATTTAATCTCATTTGCATATTCCCGTTTTCTTGATTCTCACGCGAAAATACTTATCTAAGCCGAAAACACAGGTTTTGAATGAAGTTATTGCACTAAACTCTACTTCACAGCTTAAAAACGATGACTTACTTTTACATACCGTCCAGCTGTTGACAGCTATTGTCCATTTGATGCTGCAGTCCAGAAGTAACTAAACGGCTCATTTGGTCAAGGGTCACGACTTCAAGTTAGGGTAACGTCAGTCCGTGACGCTCCTTGATAAACGGCTGTAATGCACAGCCTTCAAGACCAGGAAACTCTTGCTAATACCACAACAAATTTTTTTCTTCCATCCTTTTCGATGGCGACTATTTTCATTTTAAATACCATGTGTGGACGTAAGTAAATGTCGATAAGTTGATAAGTTAATATAGATCTTAGCTCGGGGAGCTTGCCACTAGCATTTTCCAATATCCCTTCTGTTTTTCAAGCAAGTAAAAATTAGCGATAAGAATGAACCACGTTTCGGAGTTTTTATGACGCCATTTTCAAGTTGAAAGATAGGAAGTTAACTGTCGAAGAAGACTAACATAATAAAATAATTAATAGACCTTTCTCGCATTCCACTTCAGTGCATTCGAACAATAGTACCAGAACGAGGTTGGGGTGGACATCTTCACACATTTGCTGTAAGTTTGTCCACCCTGACCTCGACTCGGTACCATTGTTTGTTGAAATGCGGGAAAGATCTATTACATGTAATTTCACGCATGTAGTTTCGCCCGGATTGAGTCTGATTAGGCACTGGAGATGGTGACGAAGCTCTAATTAGCCGCAAGTGCTTAAAGTGCAAGAGCAAAATCCATCTTTTGTAAGTCAGCAGCTTCTAGTCTTTAAACGGGACTTGTTCGGTGCAAGTTATGTCGGGTATACACTGCGGCATTTACACCAGTGTGTGGATAAACACAAGAACCGGACCTTGCCAAACAGTTTTCCGTCTTTGATTGTTTAGTACATGAAATGTTACTTATTTAATAGAGACTTGTCACCATCTCTAAGAGGGTCTGAATGCAGGGGGTCCACATGTCGGTTGTCGGTTAAAATCTTATTACTTTGTCGGTTAAAAATTTCGACCTTTATCGGTTGTCGGTAAATCCCAGTTAATCTTTTTGTCGCTAGTCGGTAATTTTTCCCTCGTTTTGTCGGTAGTCAGTAATATTTTCTAGCCCTTTGTCGCTAGTCGGTTAAGCCCACCCGTACGAAACGTACGACCTTTACGCAGCGCTGCTTTAGCGACTGACCAGCGTTGCCCTTATATCTGCAGAAAGGTTGCATGATGGCTGCATCGATAGCACTGCGGGAGTTTCGAAAAATGACTGCGCGTAAGACATCTCAAAGACATCTCAAAGTCACTTAAGCGCTGCAGCAGGACGTGCTGCACTTGAAACAAACAACCGTTTAGTAGCGCTGCTTTTGCGACTCACCAACGCTGCTCGAGGAGACTGTTTGCTAAGCACTGCAGGACTTCTGAATGGTCGCTGCATCAGTGATGCATTAGCGACCCTTTCGTTGCAGATGTGTTGCAAGATAGCTGCTTTAATAGCTTCGCGTTGCTTTAACGCTGCAGGGAGGATGTCGCGTGATGCGAGAGGTTTTCTTGGTCTAAGAAAAGGTACCTTGAGAAGCCTTTTAATTTAATGGCCACCAACAACAAGCCGATCAATCGAAAAATGGGTACAAGCAAAAGTATCAAGAGTATCAATTAAATTTATTTTGCATAGCGGAGGAGTTACAGGCAAGCTATATAATGAGCTGTATAATGTACAAAAATATTCTACCCAAAGAGTTTCTTCACTGCTGCGTTGTTACATTAACGGGGTCATTTAACTGATCATGATGCGAGCAGGATTCTTTAAACCCGTCACGAAAGATGATATTGTTCACACAGCTATCTGATTTAATACATTGCAGTTCTCTGATCATTCCATGTGTCTCTATAGGTAGCCCAAGCTCGATATATGAGTATCCTTACAGTGCTATATTATGCGAGAGTAGAAATATAAGGATTTGTATCGGTAAAACGGTTTTCCTCGAAGTTCTGAAAACTACTGACGATTTAAAATAAAAAAAACACGTTACCTTGCTTCAGTCTTATATTTATTTGATTCTGGTACGGTTTCTGGGTCGATTTAGAGCGATTTAGGTGGTTTTTGGTTCCTCTTCTTTCCCAAGGTTGGGCACAGAGACGAAGTTGCCGAACGGAATCATTCAAGGAAAAAGGCCATAAATTCGTTCCCAAGGCTTCGATTGCCTCGAAATTCCACGTAGATCACGGACGATTCCTCTGCTACCCATTCGTCTTCTTTATTTGAGCCTCTTGTACACTGAGAAGGATTTAAGGGCCGCCAAACTCTGCAAACATTTGCTTTGAGAGCCATCAAATGATGCTTTGTTCGCAACTCTTTTTATCCAAACCGTTGGAAGATCGCTTAGCGACCCGCGATTGGTCAATGGGCACAATGGTGACCAATCGTAAGTCTTATCGCGGGTCGCTGAAGGGGGTCGCTAAAACTATCGCTCCATTCGGACCGAAAATGCGAAATAATCGTGGTGTGCATTGCTGGCGTCGATTTCCCTTGACATTGAAACCTTTTTGTATCGATCAACATGATGGGCTTATATGTAAGCTCCGGCCATATAGTACGAGGTTTGAAATCGCAATTTTCTACGGAATACAACATTTTAATGAGAATGTATTTGTGACTTGAGTTGTCGAAGTTTTATAACCTTCAAGACTGGATATACCTTACGTACGTATGCAGCCGTTGATTATAGATATCTTTCAGTTACATGTATAGCCCTGACGTTAAGGGAAATTAAGATGCACAAAGCTGCTTATTAAGCGTTGCTTTTACGTTGCTAAACACTGCAAACTTTTACATACGATTGATCTTTTAGTCGAAGCATTTGAGCAACGATGTACAGCGCTGCGTGAGAATTGCTTTGTCGCTCTTAAACATTCCAAACTTTTCCTCGAAAGTATTTTTCAGTCGCAGCTTTTAAGCAACGATATACAGCGCTGCTTTACCATTGCTTTTTCGTTGTTAGGCATTGCAACCTTTCTGCAGCGCTCGATATTCTGCTTCTGAAGCTTGTTGAATGCATGAACGTCGCATAAAGGACGCATAAACACTGTGCAACCTAAAATATGAAGTTGCGCAGCGCTGCAAGAGCGTTGCGCTGTTCGTACGGGCATTCACTCCCTCCTCTAAGGGCGCGTTCGATTGACCGTATTCCGGAATAGGCATACATGGAATAGAAGTTAGAAATCCTTCGTTTTTACGGAGGTTCACATTAAAATTATCAAACACTTGCTAAAACGCTATTTTAAAAATACATTTATTATCCTTGTTGTTTTAAAAGTGCCAGACATACGGTTTTAAATCATCACTCCACGTATTCTTATTCCGGAATAGGGCCAATCGAACGCACCCTAAATGTCCAATCTGACTCAATCCGGGCGAAACTATTTGCGTGAAATTACATGTAATTAATTATTTTATTATGTTAATTTTGTTCTGACAGTTTCTTTCATCTTGAAAATGGTGTCATAACGACTCCGAAACGGCCTTCGTTTGTACTGCTAATTTTTACTTGCTTTTGCATCACAAAACCGTTCTTTTCTATTTTATTGGAATTTTGCAGCCCCAGTGTGACCGCGTCACGTTTATGCTTTAAAATTCTCTACATGATACCCCATTATACAAAACGAAAAAGAGATACATGTAATTATGGTGAACAACACCTACATTTCTTCAAAAACTCTTCAATTCGACTCAGGTAGGGCGCTTTCTTTCTTCCCTTTATATCACCTGTGGGGATTTCAAAGTGGTCGCATATTTTGTTAAGCATTGAAATCGCGAATGTTGACAGTTTGGCTTGAGCCATCAGTTCACATAAATTGTACTGTTCGAAGCTGATGGGATGGAGAGGTTGGACGTGTTCAAAAACTTCTCCCCTCAAGTCGCTTAAAACCATTTCAGCTTCTGCGATTTCGTCATCAGACTCACTTTGGGAGGAGTGGCTGCTTTGGAGCGCACGCTTAGATGCCAGACGGGAAAAGTAGCTCGCGATCTGCTGGCCTGTCAAGAGTTCATTGCTGGTAAACAAGCGGTCACCATTTTCATCTCTTGCGCTCATCATTGAGCGGGCAACTAAAGAAGCGTTCAATTTTTTGCCTGTTTGCTCTCCGATAAGGAACTTGCTCAGTAGATAGTTCTTTTGCTTGTCGGTAAATCGCGGGCCCATCCCATAGGAAGGAGAGACCGATTTGGTGCTGTACGACTTTCGGAGCACTGCTGCAGTTGGGGAACACTTGCAGTTTGCTTTTCCAGTCTAGCTGCATAGCCATGAACAGCTTTGTCTGGCAAGGTCTCACGTTCCAGTTTGCGTTCGTGCTTTCCGCAATCCAAGTGATGTTGCAAAGAAGGAAACCGCTGGTAGGACTTCATGCAGCCCTCTTCAGGACATAAAAATAACTGGGAAGAAGCTGTATCATCCGGTGACTCGTCTGAACCTGACATCGTCTCAGGTTTGGTCGCTCGACACTTGAGGGAGGTAAACTTATCTTCCACTACGTCTTCCGCGCATCTAGATAGCCTTAGAATTGGAGTTTCGTTGTTACTCCTGATAAATTTGCTTAGTTTGACGGTCTTACCAGGTCCAATACCATATGCCTTCCATGTTGTAATACAATCTTCGCCATATTCGACGTTCGACACCCCGCTTACGCCATCAAACTTGACATTGGTAGAGGTTCTTGGGTTTGCCATTGCGCACAATGTGACGTGAAGACCGGATACACCTCCCGACGACCTCATAGCGTCAACCATTTGAGAAGCATTCTCGATGTCGTTACCCTCATTGAGGTAAATTCTCATATGGGCCTTGATGGTTGCCGCCTTCCTGTCGCATGCACCTTTTCCAGCTTAGGGATCTGAAAAGTCAAGTCGTTTTAATGTCACTCCGTGGAATTGACTGGCTTTCGAGGCGCTGATTATCGTTGATCCGCCTCGGTAGCACCCAGCGTTGTCTTGTCTGTAAATGACGGTTTTCAGAGTTGGCATAATTGCCTTAAGTTTACCGATGACATCTTCCATGATCGCTAACACAGCGTTGCTGTCTTGGCTGCATGACTGAAATACATGAACAAACGTCTGGGTTACCGGGCTTGTGTACTTTGGGAAGGATGTAGAAACGTCCTGGTTTTGCGTCAGGTTGTATCAGGTATTGTTTTGTCTTAGGGTCAATGAGGTCGTCGGTGTACATTCCGACGTCGCATGCACCTTTTCCAGCTTGGGGATCTGAAAAGTCAAGTCGTTTTAATGTCACTCCGTGGAATTGACTGGCTTTCGAGGCGCTGATTATCGTTGATCCGCTTCGGTAGCACCCAGCGTTGTCTTGTCTGTAAATGACGGTTTTCAGAGTTGGCATAATTGCCTTAAGTTTACCGATGACATCTTCCATGATCGCTAATACAGCGTTGCTGTCTTGGCTGCATGACTGAAATACATGAACAAACGTCACCATCTGTAGTTGCTCAGTAGCCACCATCTTACGCGTGGCCACAGTAACGTGCCAAGAAAGGCCACGTTTACCGAACCAGTCGTGCTGGCTTTCACGGTACTTGCGCGGCAAGAACTTCATTGCCCAGTCTTCAACCAGAAGTACACTTCATTCATCTAGCTCGTCTATAACATTAAGACGCGCCTGATCCTGATTGAGGCTGCGTAAAAGATGAGCTTTCCAAGCTTGAATGTTGGAAATCGCTTGGTCAGCAATAAAGGTTAATTCTTCCTTGGCATCTGCGCCGATGTTCTCTTCTGTCATCATTGCGAGGGCATTTTTTATGTCTAAAAGAGCTTCTGTCATCGCGTCACAGCGGTTACATTGATCTGTATGTTGGTGGTCACAAAGAACCTGGAAATCCCGATCTCTGGGGTCACTCAAGGCGTACTGCCGGCGGTGGTCTGCGACACATGATTCTTTGGACACATGCACCGGCCATGTTATAAAATTCATTATTTATTTTATTCATTTCTTCCTCTAACAGAAGCAGCTAATAGCAGTTAGTGTATCGCATCTTGATTCCCTCTTTCTCACAAACGCAGGACAAGCTCAAGACTAGATCATCAATTATCGTCTTTACCTACTGATTGATTGTATTTTTGTTTTAATTATTGATTCATTCATGGGGGTGATTTTCAAGGAGTCAGAGGTGGATGGGCGTTGTGAATGCAGCCTCGACCTGGTTTCCAGGGCTTCTCAGTCTCTAAGGGAAATTCCCTGGGAACGAGCTTGTTGCTGCCTGCGTTGTCTGATTTCGTTTGGTCTTATGCAAGCCTCTAGCCTGGCTTTGTCAGAAATCACGTCAAAATAATACAGCGTCTGCTACACAAGCTAGTTGGATGGTTTAGGGGTCAATTAATGAAAAACAGAAGCCTATAAATAAAAATTGCAGGCTTTTCAGCACACCTTATTCAATACCCTCTTACCTTGTAGTCACTTTGCAGATACTGCTTAGCAGACATGAGGCGTTCTCGTTGTTCTTTAGCCCAAGTCATTCCCATTAGATGCTCTCCCAAGCGTTTTGCTACATCGGTGAGATCCTCAAAGGCCTGAGCTCCTGCCGAACTAATATAGTCTAGACCTTGTAACGACTTTCTTGTGGAGGCTGCACAAACAGAAAGGATGTTTAACAGAGTCCTGCGGTTGAGAGGGGTAAAATTGGATTCCTCTGCATATGCAAGGTATTGCTTTACGATGGACTCTGGGATTAACATACGAATAACGTTGGGAACTGTCACAACCTCATTTGTTGACAATGTGATGGTTTTCTCACCGAATGGCAAATCCTGGATTACGTGAGGACTAGTAATGAAATCCAAAAAGTGGTCCACCTGTGTGACTGACACGAACAATTTTGTGTGGGCTGTCTGTGGTGGTGGAACACCTCTCCCATGAAGCATTGTATGCTTTCTTGCAGTACTGAATCTGTATCTAGTAAGATCAGGTATCCATTTCTTCAGAGTTTGGTGACCTTGTCCGCCATTATCGAAAGAATCTGCCGCCGGGTGTCCCAAGCACTCGCATTACTGCAGCACTCTGTAAGGGCATTCATGAGCATGTTATCCACATCCTTCTCCTCGCTTTCACTGTCACTGGAGAATTGTTGATTCAAAGATGGAACAAGGGAATACCACAACTTTTCTGATTGTTTGGGCGCAACTTCCTCCAAGACAGCGCCTACTGCCTGTTGTGCCTTGCCTTCGATGGCGACGACGTGTTCTTTCACTCGCTTCATCCCATGGAACAGTTACAGTATGCCTAACTGGGCTAACATCCCTGGTGTTTAAGAATTCGTTCAGTTTGGTCAGAGGCGTAGAGTCATCGAGCCTCGTGCTGCGGGAATCCCTTGTTACGTCAAGGCTGGACTCTAAAGGCAGATACAAGCTTCCCCCTGGCGTCTGGACGTTGGAACCAAAATACAGGGAAGCCGGTGTACTTTGCGCCACTGGGGAAGCCCCGATAGAATTTTCCTGCAATAAATGTATGATTGAAAACTTGCTTAATTAATACATGTCATTGAACTAGCGTGAGGCCTTTATTGGGAAGGTCAATTTATTTTTGGGAAGTTTGGGGCTCGGTCCATAAACTTGCAAAAAAATAACTCGACTAAAGCCCGGTTTATACTACAGAAAATTTTCGGCACGGCTCGTGTGAAATTGGCACGGGTGCCTAAAAAGAGCTCGGCAAACTTTGTTTACACTACACCAATTTTCCCGTATCAAAAATACCGTGCCAAAATTTTTGGGCCCGGGTAAGTTCTCTTATAGACATGCGCAGTTCAATTATAATCAAGAACGTTCGCGTGATTTTGGTGGAGAATGAGCAGCCATCTTGAAATATACGCAAAAAAACCGCTAGCCTATACGAATTGAGGCTCAAATTTGGCCCTTTAAAGTGTTTACACTACATGTTCTATCCGAACCGTGCCTATTTTTTCAGCAACCGTACCATTTTTACCCGTGCTCGGACTACCTCTCCGAAGGTCCCAGCACGGGTAAGAATTTTGTTTCGGCACGGATGAAATTTGGTACTGACAGGTTGTTTACACTGCAAATTTTATCCGAGCGGAACCTTTTTTTTCTAACTTTTTTTTTTGGGACCCGTGCTAATTTCACCCGAGCCGTGCCAAAAAATTTCTGTCGTGTAAACCGGGCTTAATATTCCCAAATACGGCCGAACATGTTAGTTCATTAAATTTCTTATCTTAATGACTCCTTTACAACAATGCAGCGATTCTCGGTAAGCGCGCACGCCAAAGTTAAACATATATTTGCATTTTCCTGGCTGCTTTCGTGAAATTTTAAGTGAAATTATTCCCCAGACATAAAGGAAATATATTTGTACTTAAGAAGAGATTTTTGTCTTTTGTGAAATGTTTTGGAAAAGCAATTTACCGATTGTAACTATTTCTTAGCGATCCGTATTAGCAGAATTTGCACCGCTAAGGGGACCAATCCCCTCGTGGACCAGTATGCAATATAATAAGTCCAATAAATATAGCTTCTTCTAACGTCTAGTATGGAAAAAAATCTCAGTTAATGTAACTTCCGTTTTACCGAATGAATCATTACTGAAAATCGTTCACACTTACCAGTGACATATTTCCCATGAGAATAACTTCGCTTTTGATACCAGGCATCTGGGCCGCGGTCTTGTTTTCAGCTTCCCTAAGAAGCTTACGGCAATTAGAACACACTCCTGTGAAAGTGAAATGCTATTGCTTCAACCCCTTTCAAACACGTGTCATCTACTTTTCATCTATGCCTGGTGACCTCCCATGCTGACTGGTTATAATATATTGCCGTTGTAAGCATTACTACAAATGTACAGGCTGTATACTCCAAAATCATGCTAACGCTCATTTGTAGTTCCTGATAAAATCGGGTATCAAAAGCTCACTCTTCTACCTTATCATTAACCTAATGGTCGTAAAAAAGTCATGACTGACCTGCACCGACTGGAAGAAAAATTCCTGTCTCCTTCAAAACTATCTGCGACCCAGATTTGCTCAGTCCTCTCTCTGCTTTCGGTTTTTTAGCAAACGTTGCTTTGTGCATTGACAGGCTGACTGGTATGGAGCACTTAGGAGAACTGTTTCCAGCTGACGCCCAGAGATGCACGATGTTGAGGACATATAATCCAATTTTCTACATTTCGGGGTGGTGCAAAGATTGACACTCTCGCCAGTAAAAGCTCTGCTTCGTTTTCTATTCCGATAATGGAAAAGAATGACTTGTGTCTTGAAATGTCTCGATTGCAGCTAAGCAATGGAACCATTTCTACTGATCCAGTCCTGTCTTTCGTATCAGAACCGCAATGGCCCCCAACAATGTCAAGAAATGAACACGTACTGTTCTCCATGACACTTTCAAGACGGACTGTTCAATTGCTCTTGATCAAAAGTTGTTGATTTCGCTGCTTCTTTTCCATGCCAGGATGGTTACGCATTGTACTGACAGCACGTGACCAAATTACTAGATTAGAAACTAGCTGATCTGGAAATATCATTCTTTTCAGATTGGGGCAATGGGTTGCCTAATACTTAGGAAAATGGACATTTAACAAAGAATTTTTATGAGTTGTTTCCGTTCTGAGCAAGAGTCCTATAGCACTGAGGCCAACGAATCCACTCCCCTCCCCCCTCCCCTCCCCGCTTAAAGGTGCTTTTTTTTCGACGTTACTTCCAAAACATCAGACATTTAAGTGATTATTGCATTAAGGGCAAACTCTCTTCTGCCTCTTCTGTTTGCTCTGTGTTGGACAAGTTTTCATGTCGAATGTAAAATTTTCCGATATTT
>NC_090873.1:25460193-25465193 GCF_036669935.1 Montipora foliosa
AAAGGTAGACTTTTGACCAGTTGCATGGATAGGATGGAGTATAAACATATTTAAAACACTGATACTTTGATCAGTAATTTAATACCATGACATTTGTTGTGACCTCAACATGTGAATTGAAAAACACAAAGAAAAAAAAGGGTTTTGTTTGTAAAGCCAGCCAGTGGACAAAGTCAACTTGAATCTTGAAGGAAGCACCAAATACTTCATTAATGCTGACCTCAGTTTAGCAGTTCAAAGTAGTTTACTAAATACAACTTTTACAACTCAAATACTGCTATACTGCTATTGATTAATCATGTCTTGCTATTTGCATAACCTAATTTGGGGGGGGGGGGGCACATAGAAAATTTGACATGCCCAACATTTTTCTCCCGCCGGTCCCCCCCCCCCCCCCCCCCTATACATAAATAATGACCGGCCCCTTACAAAGTCATCGCACTTAGACTCGCTTTCAAATAGAGGCTCAAGCGAACTCACGAATAGCCTATTCCCAAAGCTCAATAGGCTATTTCCGAGTTCATATCCGCCTCCTCTTTAAAGCGAGTCTAAGTGCAAAGTTTTTGTGATGGTAATTAGTTCTACTTTACATATGAATGAAAACTAATTTTTATAAGAAAAACTTCGCACTTAGACTCGCTTTAAAGAGGAGGCAGACATGAACTCGGAAATGGCCTATTCTCAATGACCAAAGCAACCTTTCTCAAGTGCTGTTGGTGTATTTCAAAACCAAGGGAAAAGTTCAAGTTTAAGCACCTTCATGCAGGCGAGTGTCTTTAATTCGAGCTTACCTTTGTCTGCGTCCCAAATCGAGAGGTCGATGTTAGCTTTCTGCTTTTCTCCCTAATTAATAAATCTTTGTTTGTCCTCCATTTTAAATAGTATTTCCGTGCAAGGAAAAGCAGTCGCCGGTTTTGCTCGGATTCTTTCCGCAATCGTCGAGCGAGACCATCGATGATTGCGTTCGTCTTCAGCTTAGATTCATCATTTCCTTTTCTCCTCTGAAGCCGTTTCCTCTTCTTTCTTTGGTTTCTCATACGACGACGCTCGCTAGCGGTATTCTCTCTCCATTCAAACGGGCTTCTCTCTGAGGTGTAGACAAAACATGGACCCCCCCTTTCTGGACCCCCGTTCTGGACCCCCTTCTGGACCCCTTTCTGGACCAAGGAAAAAAGGTGGAAAAGGATCGAAAATAACAAATGAAATAAACGAACAACTGCTATATAGTTTCGATCGCACGATACTGAATTACCTTCGATTTATCATCCAACTCAAAAAAGAGTGTTCCCCTGTGTACACAGAGTCGTAATTAATTTCCGAGTTTTCATTATCTGCGAGAAACAGCACCTTTTACCCAACAAAGTCGACTGTACTTTGTAGTCAAAGAAGTCAAAGGCTTTCTGGGTAGGTACGTTATGTATCGGGACATATATTGTACCGTATACATAAAATACAGTAAGCCATACATAATACGTACCCTACTTAGGGGAGATACACTGTACCGTATCTTACTTACCTTGCTTAACTTACTTAGACGCTTGGACTGCTTGAAGCGCTTGGATTCCTTGGTTTGCTTGAAGAGCTTAAGTGCTTGATGTGCTTGGGTTGCTTGAGCTGCTTGGATTCCTTGAGAGGCTTGAGGTGCTTAGGTTACTTGAGGTGCTTGGGTTGCTTGTGATGCTCAAGCAACCCAAGCACATCAAGTAATTTAAGCTCTTCAAGCAAACCAAGGAAACCAAGCGCTTCAAGCAGTCCAAGCGTCTAAGTAAGTTAAGCAAGGTAAGGAAGGTACGTATTATGTATACGGTACAATATATGTCCCCATACATAACGTACCTGCCGCTAAGTGTGGTATGTATTATGTGTACGTTACAATATATGTCCCCATACATAACGTACCTACCCGGAAAGCCTTGGACTTCTTTGACTACACAGTACAGTCGACTTTGTTGGGGAAAAGGTGCTGTTTCTCGCAGATAATGAAAACTCGGAAATTAATTAAGACTCTGTGTACACAGGGGAACACTCTTTTTCGAGTTGGATGATAAATCGAAGGTAATTCAGTATCGTGCGATCGAAACTATTTATCAGTTGTTCGTTTATTTTATATAATTTTGTTATTTTTGATCCTTTGCCACCTTTTTTCCCTGGTCCAGAAAGGGGTCCAGAAGGGGGTCCAGAAAGGGGGGCTCCACGTTTTGTCTACACCCTTCTCTCTGCTTGTTTGTTTTCCATGTAATGAAACAATTTAAGTTACGAGCTTTCATCAAGACACTCTATAAACACTTTCCCGCTGAAACGTGTCGAACAAGCGTCAAAATTATGGTAGGACGTTGTTAGGAATTTACGACGAGACACTGAAGGGTAACACAACTTTAATCCACTGGACTCGGCTACACATCGATTTACAAGGGTGTCTGGAAAACCCGAATAGCGAACAGTCGCGAATACCGAACAGGGAATAGTCATGAATAGTACGAATAGTGGCGAATAGTCGCGAATAGTGACGAATAGTAACAAATAGTGGCATATAAGGGTGGAGGGGGGGTTGGGGGGTTGTGACGAAATGACGAAAATTTGGTACCCAGTACTTCCTGGTCAACCGCGCAGCAACGTTGGATGGGATTTTCCCGCTAAAAAAGCAGAGATATGTCGGCGAAGGACAGCTTGAGCCCTGAGAAGAAAAGGTAATAAATGCACTGAAATCCTGTTGCTTATTTGTATAATTAATTAACGCAACGGTTATCAGAGTAGCTCGTTTGTCTCTTTAATCACAAACCACTTGCCTCACATTTTGATTTTATTCCTTTTTACGGAACGTGTCTCGCCGGATCGGACAGCTCAGATGAGGATGATGAAATTTATGTTGGGACACCACTGTGCGAGGAGATGATCATGAGCTTGATGTATTAATGAAAGTGATTTATATTTTTGCATTTTGATGTTTGTTCTTCTTTAGAGTGTTTGTAAAAGCATGCACGAAACTCTCTTTCGACGACAGGTGAGCATATTATTTGCTTTGATTACGAGATTGTTCAGCATAAGGCGGTGACTATTGAAGACTATTCGCCACTATTCGCCACTATTCGCACTGTTCGTACTATTCGCTATTCGCGATTATTCGCTGTTCGCTATTCGCTATTCGCTATTCGCTATTCGCTATTCGCTATTCGGGTTTTCCAGACACCCGATTTACAAAGGGGATGTATACGAGTGAAATGCTACGACGTACAAAACCTTCGATAACAAGAGTGGGAACAACAACGAAAGTCACATGACACTCTAAGTCCTACACACTAGGGTGGGGTTAGTATAACTATTCATAGGTCCAGTCTCTCAGGCTTCTTTATCACTCTTCCAGAACGAGTACGGGCTGTAACATTTTCCCCACCTTGTCCTCCTTCGGGGAGGACAACGCTCAATTTAGGCTTGGAAACAGGTATACTGGCAGCATGAACAGTGTTCGTTTGTGGCTTCTCCCCACCATGGACTGGATCCTCTGCTTCCGGGCTTACTTGTGAAGCTGCTGACTCAATCTCTAACTTGTGTAAACGTTGAACGGGTCTGTTGTAGAAACTGTTATGCGCTCTAACTGTAGCGGTCCGTACAAGCCCGTTGTTACCTGGATAAACCCTTTCAACTTTAGCCAACAGCCATTTGGTGCACGGCACATTGTCGTCAGAAATAAGTACAATGTCGCCTACTGGAATAGAAGGGATCTCTTTATGCCACTTGTTTCTTACCGATAGGAGATGTAGGTACTCTTGTTTCCAATGCTTCCAGTAGTGATTGAGTAGTCTGCAGGTAGAGATACCTTTCGACAGTCCTCTTACTGGTCTGCTCTAAGCTACTTTCATTCCTTTCGGGTAACTGGTTAATTGGCCTACCAATTGCAAGATGAGCAGGTGTAATAGGTAACGGGTCTCTGCAATCATCACTTACTGCGGTCAATGGCCGCGAGTTAATGATACCTTCGATTCTGACCAGCAACATGTTTAGCTCAGAAAAGGTGAGAAGTGCCCTTCCAAGGACCTTACGCAGTGGTTCTTTTATCGCTCTGCAAAATCGTTCCCACCATCCACCTCTCCGTGGGGAACGCTCTGTGATAAATTTCCACTTGATCCCTCGTGATGAGAACTCTGACTTGATTTGATCTTGATCCAGCGTACTCCACATTCTTTGACTTTCAGTAGTGGGTTCATCGTATAATTTCTGAATTTCCCTGCTTGCTGCCTTGAAGGTTTGTGCATTGTCTGACCTCACTGTATGGCAAAGACCTCTGCGACTCGTCATGCGACTAAAAGCTTGAAGGAACTCATCAGTTGTCAAATTATGTGTAAGTTCCAGGTGAACCATACGAGATGATGCGCATGTGAAAATGCACACGTATGCTTTCTTAATGTTTAAGTCTTCTTTCACATACGGTGGTCCCACAAAATCAGTTCCAACATGCGCGAAAGCTTGTGAACAGGAAATTCTCTCCTCTGGCAGCTGACCCATTTTCTGGGCACAAGGTCCAACTCGTTGTCTTTGGCAAGCTACACATCTTCTGATAACACGTTTAACCTCACGTCTTCCTTAAGTTAGCCAAACTTTTTGCCTTAAAGTTGATAATACCGTTTCTGGACCAGCATGCAACATGTTCTTATGTACATCTTGCACCATCTTGGCAACTTCAGGATGTCCGTGAGGCAAGATTATTTGATGCTTGCTCTGTTCGGGAAGATCAGCAAACTGTAGTCTCCCACCAACTCTTAATACCTGATCATCTCCAGTTTCAGGAGGCGGCTGTTACTGGCAAGTACCTCTCCAGCTTTCAGTTTCTCGAATTCTTCTTTGTAGACCACTTCCTGCACCCACATACAACATTTAATCTCGGCTTGCCTCACCTCGTCCACCGACAGTTCCCTTTCACAAGACCTAGACTTAGTCTTAAACAATTTGACCGCTCTCAATACACAAGCAGTTACTCGAATCAACTTTAACCATGTCCTGTAGCG
>NC_090873.1:25475193-25477693 GCF_036669935.1 Montipora foliosa
TTTGGATTAGTTTTATCTGCATATACTGGAAACAGATTTGTCATGTTGTGTGTACACTTCATTTTGCCCACTATAAAAACAATACATGAATTATGTCACTGTTTCAATACGACAAGAAATAAAATGCAGAAATCTTACAATTTAATTTTGAGCACTATTTGTCATTAAATTAATAAAATAGTATTTTGGGATTAGTGTCTTGTAGCAATTTGTTTTGTTTTTCCATATCAAGGCATTCTCACTGAGTAGTACAGGGGAAACTTAGCACCATTCAGGAGTTTTTCTTCTGTAGCGCACTTGCTTTTTTGCATGATGCTGTAAAAGATGTTTAGGCTAGTTTCACATTAGTGGCAGTACAAGGATAGAGTCACGAGGGTGAGATCAGACTGTTAATTTTGACATACTCTGTCACAATTCTTACGTATCTACTCTTTTCAATTTCGCTGATTTGACCCAAGAGCATATTGGGGTGAAAAGGGTTGATCTTGCCTACTTTGTTGCCTGCTTTGTTTACTTTTATTGCCACCATGCCCGAAATTTTAAATTTCAGTTGCTTTTGTTCTTGCTTTCTGTTTTCTTCCAACGAAACTTGTGAAGTCTAAATGTGAATGAATTCAAGTTTGCACAGAGAGTGGCCTGGGATGAATGATAGAGTATTTGGACAGAGAGTGGCCTGGGATGAGTAGTAAAATGTTAAATTATAAATGATCATGATAAGTTAGAATGATGTGCTTGTGTGGTCAAGTGGACAAAAGATCCAGAGGTAGGGAGTTCAAGTTCAAGTTTGGGTAACTAAAAAGGAAAGTATACTGTGAAAAGTGTGTTGTAGAGGGAGTGGGCATGAGGGTATGGAAGGAGGGGACCACCTGGATGTTAAGGGGGGGGGATTAGAGGTGTTGGGGAAGATGAGGGAGGGGTAGGAAAGTAGAAGGGAAGAAATAATTACCATGTTCTTTTTTAGATGCCCTAAAAAACCCAAGCCCCTATTTTTTAACAACACCCCAAAAAAAGAAAAATCCCTTTTGAGACAGTTGATAAAAATGAACCAGTACAATTAAAATTGTACCAGTTCAAACTATTTTCTTCCAGTTCAAACTATTGTGTACTACAGTAGATCGAAAACAAATTGTGCTAGCAGTCAAAATTGAACTACAACACATACAAAATGGTACATTCTACAACAAGTAACAGAACACGAGATTCACGTAATCAAAATTCAATACATGCCCATGAACACAAGGCTCAGTTTAAGTGCTGTCTAGTAGTATGGGACAATTAGAATATTAATTTTCTTTCTGGGCCAGGAAAGTCATCTTCTGAATAAATCATAAATGAAGACATGCATTCAAATACCTCAGGCAAGTAAAAACTGGAAACAGCTTGTACAAATTAAAGGACAAGCTGGAAAATCTTTTTTTTTTTCTTTTCTCAGTTCCTGGAATAATGTATCACAGTCAAGCCAGGTCAAATTAATAGGTAAAAAATCCATCTCAGCTTAAACTAGAATTTCTTTTGTCTCCTATTAATAATCATATAGGTAAGAAAAATAGAAGTTCTGAATCAAACTAGGTATAATACAGGTTTAACCTGAGAATGTATTTTACCTAAAACATTCCTATCTTGACTAAATTGATCAATAAAATCAAGGATCTGCTCTAAAAAAATTTGAAGTGGCCCAGTGCTCTGAACCTGTAAAATAATAATATTATTATTTATTTATTTTTATTTTATACATGGAAAAACTAAGAATTCCTATTCACCCAAGAGCATAAGTAAGGTGCAAGGGGCCACCAGGCACTACTACAGCACAGCCCTGAAAGTCTATTACTGTAGTCTTTTCTTCACATGTAAAGAAAGCAAAATTCAAAAGCAACCCTCCAAAACTAAGATTCCCTTGATTCATGATTGTGACGGTGCAGCTAACAAGTTGTACTTTTGGTTAGGCCAATAACATTCATTGTCAGTTACACCACAAAAATTTCCTATACAGGTAAAAAGACCCAAGGCCCAGAATGCCATCCATGAAGCAATTTTTGTACGGTCAGGTTTTTTTTTTTGCATCAGTCGTTCCAGCCGCGTTATTCATTGCGCGATACTTACTTGTGATTGACATATTGACTATGCAAATTGCACAATGCAACCTGAGTAAAACGACTGTGAAAGTACTCCTACGATCGGACCATTAAATACACAATGAATCTGAAATGGGTGTCGCGTGAATCTTTACATGTAAACAGGTCCTAATATAAGGGTCATTTGCAATGAACAAAAAATGATTGTTTGACTCTTCTTTGACATGCAGACGCATCATACACGACTCGAAGCTTTGTTGTTTCCGCACCCTCACGAACAACCGCACGATGCGGCAAATAGAACTCTCTCCCGGAGACTTCGGCAGGTGCCCGTTCTACTACGCCTTCCGCCAACTGTTGTCTTATTACATCATCCTAGTCGTCCAACATGCTCTTTCGGTGTAATTTCCGCAAGAGGGAATTTGGTC
>NC_090873.1:25482693-25490193 GCF_036669935.1 Montipora foliosa
TGCAGGGTAGTGTGGCGTAGTCAGTGCTCGGTTACATCAATAATTAAGGAATGCCTCCTTCCACGTTGCAAAACTACTGTGATTTATTTCTTGTTGTTATGAATAATTTGATCACAGGGAACACCACACTGCTTCCATACTCAAGTCAGCGACCAACAACGACACCAAGGCCAAGTAAGTAAAAGTCACACTCGGTTGTGCAGAAAAGACCACCTTATAAATTTGATTGAAGAAACTCGTTTACTTTGTTATGCAAGTAACATTTTTCTTGCTAGAACCCAATCAGGGAGACCGTCACGACCCCTGTGAGGCAAGGCTTGTAACAACACTACTCGCACATTTGTCGCTCTAGTGTTATTGGATGTCATAACACGTGTCTATCTAAAAATTTGTAGTCAGGCGTCTTTAAGATTTATTCGTGATGTAGTTTTAAGTTATTGTTACTGTTATCATCAAGAGCCAGTTATTTCGCAGTTTGAATATAACAAAGATAAAGATTGCATGAGCGCATTGTTAATAGAAGGGCAGAATGGCGCGACAAGTTTCGTCATGTCACAACTGCGAAATTTTTACTAGAAGATATTTATTATGTGGTGTATTTCGTATTTTGTGTTGCTTATCCTTGGTACTGGGTAATGATGACCATTTTGTGTGGGGTATTCCAACAACTCCTCCTCGAACGCCTTCTGCACCATCTACGTACAACTTTGCCCGGTAGAAGGGCCACCAAATAAGAAGAAAAAGCAACCTAAACTAGGAACTTAACCCGTTTAATACTCAAGCTCCAACAACTCGTCCATAGTTTTTTTCATACTTTAACTTTAGTTTTTGAATTGAGTTAATAACAATTATGTTATTTTACTTTCAGGCATTTTCTCTTCGACAACAGTGGCACCAACTACCACCCCTTCTGTGATCCTCCCCTCTGGACCAAGTGCACTAAACTCGACTTCTATTCAAACAACTCCTCCTCAAACGCCTTCTGCCCCAGGTACGTACAACTTTACACTGTACCTGTAGAAAGACAACAAATAAGAAGGAGAAAAAGCAAACTAACCCAGGAACTTAACCCCGTTTAATACTCTGCTGCTTCCAACAACTCGTTCTTGGTCTTTTTGATGCTTTGACTTCCGATTTTGAAATGCGTTAATGACAATTATTGTATTTTACGTTTAGGTATTTTTTCTTTGATTACGCTAATACCATCAATCAGCCCTTCTCCGATCGCCTTAGGACCACTAAACTCCACTTCTATTCAAACCATTCTTCCTCAAATGCCTTCTGCAACAGGTAGGTACAACTTTACTGTAGAACTAAGCAATCCGATGAAAACCAAAAGCAATCTAAGTAAACCCAATGACGATGACGATATTACTGCCGTGTCCTAGCGCTTTTTCCTTTTAACTTTTGTTGCAAACGTATCGATTTTAAGCTTTGCATCTTGAAGTTTTGGGACAGCGAGCTGTAACGTGGAGATGAAAGATGAATTATCATTGAAACACTGGTAACATTTTCTGCCCCATAAACTTGAGAATTCATGAAATCGTCCTCGTCCAGCACACTCTTCATCTCTTTTCGGAAGCTTGTTCGTACGATAAATAGTTCTTTCATGGCTGCCGGCCTTTTCCCTCACCGCGTGGGATCTAAAGGCATCAGAAAGATCTTAATAAATTCATTAGAGAATCTTTGGTTTTTTTTTCCATTGCTACGGAATTTCCCTTTCGAACACGTGTTAAGGTTTTCCCCGAAACACCCTAAAATAACGTGACATGGCCCCTTTAAGTTTTGCTCTCAAATTGGTAATACCATATAGTCCGTATTCATAACTCGCGGCCAATAAATCATCCTTTTGCCTTTGTGCTGATCATCCTCACTAGCCTCACCCGTCCAAATTTGAATCGACAAACCAGCACGCTCCAATCCCAACCGTCAAAAGGGTGCTGAACGACCCCACACCACTACTGTTAAATTTACTTTCCCAGCGATTGGTAACCGGAATTATCTTTATATTGTCGTCGAAATTTTCCTTTTGTTACCACTGATTTCATTTTATTTGAGCAATGGGCTGGGATTTTGTGAGGATATTTATCTCACCGAATTGTGCCATTTTAATCTCAGAACTTCCCACTGCTGAGATATATCCAAACCCATATCCCACAATGCTGGAAGGGGATAAACTGACATTGACTTGCAAAGCCAATGAAGTTACATCGCGAATCAAGTGGAAAAAGAATAACGTTTTGAATATTCTAAGGGCCAACATCACTGAAAACGGTGACAGCAGCATACTCGTTATTGAAAAAGTTGAAGTTTCTGACAGTGGTGAATACTCATGCCATGCACTGAACAAGGCAGGCTCTGTGTCCTCTTCTGTTTATATCGAAATAAGAGGTAATTTTTTTTTCGATGCAGAATTGTGTAGTTGTCCAATAGTGGTTGGGGAATGTAAAAGTTTGCTTTATTTAATTAATTAAGGTGACTGAACACATGTTTAATCACTTATACTTCCATTTCTGCCATATTTATTCAGTTGGAAGCTCAAACTTGATCACTGATAAGTGCTAAACGAAAGTTTATACTTTTGACAGACAATGTTATCTGCAGGCTCCTACCATGGTAACGCATCTACAATCGGCGTCAAAATGAGTTGACACATTGTGTCTGTACAGCAGTTTTTATGCGTAAAAGAACAGGGCTGTTTGTACCACGCTTTAAATTTTCCAAAAGATCCCCTACTCCATTCAATGTTGTCTTTTTGCAGTCAAAGATCACACGAATTACGACACAACATTGTTTAGGGGAGGGGAGAATTGGGTAGCCTAGCAAGGACAAAGAGTTAAGAGTGACAGCTAATGACGGAATAGAGGGTTGAAAAGGTCAATGTGTAAACAATTTTGTCCCCGACTGTAGAATAAGACAAGGCCTAAAGGATGGTTATTCCCCAATGAATGAGTTGCCAGTAATCGGATCCCTGCTTTATACGCAAAGGGTCCTGGAATCGCCAGGGGGCCAACATTGCAAGTCGTTGTAAGGAAATGTATAGCGTAAAATTCTTTCGACGTCCAAAAAACGATTTTGGAGAGAGATCAACGCTTTTGTTTCCACATGATTTTATTCAGAAATTGATCTGGGCAATGTTGATACGTGTCAAGTGTAAGTTTTTGTTTGAATTACCTTGAAATATGAGATATAATTTGCTGATTAACTTCCTTGCTAGCGTAATGGTCTTGAAATATTAAAAAAAAGGGTATAAATCTGGTGGAAGTAACTCAAAAAAGCCTTTTAAGTTGCATTTACGTATGTATAGCGGGCTGGCTTTTCTAAACTCAGCAATTCAAATAATATTGCAAATGTGCCTAGTGGCAATCATTGTGCTGTGTTGGGTTGTGACAAAGATCGAAGGTACCTAGAAAAGCAGAATATTCTTCCTCACGTTGAAATATTAAGATTTTACTCGCCCACGAATAACAAAGATCAATTTGTCGTGGGCTGCTGGCTAGAGCTATTAATCCTGACCAATTCAAGGTGTCAATGCGTACAAAGGTATGTTCAAATCATTTTGTACGTGGTTACAGAACTTCTGAATGTCCTACCGACCAACTTCGTACATAGAAGAGTCCGATTGTGAGAGTAAACCTCAAAGACCTGCTCCAAACATCAGATCTACAGAGAACTAGTATATGGAGATGACGCTTTTCACGAATTGTTTGAAGTTGAAGCTTGACAAAATTGCTTCGATCCAGTCACTGTGACTTTACTTCTTGTAGATGGTAGTTTGACAGAAGCAAATCTTTTTTTTAACAGTTGAGGCATATCGAAACCAATTGAAACATAGAACCTACCTCGAGGCAGATTAGGAGATTGAAATATGGTTTGCTGGAGTGTAAGCATCATAAAACATTGAAGTGATTCAGGGATTCATGTACCCACAGAGTTTGAAGAAAATAATAGCGGCTCAAAAACCGTTGGATTTTTCTCAATCAAACTGTAACTTAACCTATGGATTTCCTCATGTTTCTCATCAGTCCTTTCATCCCTCCAGAGAGCAATAGGTCTGTAAAGACAATTTCCATCTCTGACAACGACTTCCCTGTTTTAAGGTCGTAAACTTTCTAGAAGCCGTAATTCGTTTACGCAAGACGTAACTAATCAGAAAACACCCTATAAACACGAAAATACAATTTAATGGCTTTATTGAGTTACTTACTTCAGATTTATATCAAATTTTGTTATATTTCGAGACCATAACGTGATGTCAACATTTCAAAATAAACCTTATGCAAGCAAGGACGTTAATCAGTAAATGTTATTTCATATTTCACGGTTATTCAAACATAAACTTACATTTTCCACGCGTCAACATTGCCCCAATCGATTTCTGATAAAACAGGGTCGCAAGAACCGTTGATCTCTGCCGATAATCGTCTTTTTGGACGTCGAAATAAGTTTCGCTATACATTTTCTTACAGCTCCTTGCAATTTTTGTCCCCTGGCGATCCCAGAACAGCTTTTAGTATAGAATTTCAACAGATGGATTTTTCATAATTCGCTGATAGACGTTGTTCGATTCATCACAATCCCAGCAACTAGATTTATAGATAACTTTGGACATAAAAGATCCATCTAATCTTGCCAATGGCCAACCAATTTTTACAGTTTTTAGATAATTGCCATAATAACATCAAATTCACAATTGAATTTGAGGAAAGAATTTGAGGAAAGTAGCCAAATCCCTTTCCTAGATATTCTTCTTAAACGTAATCAACACAATTTATCAGCATCTGTTTATCGTAAGAAAACTTTTACGGGGCTCTATACCAAATGGTATTCACACCTAGGAAATACAAAATCAACCTTATCCGCACAGTTGTTTTCGTTGTTATGGTATTTGTTCGCCTCTTTTTTTACTCGTGGATATATATCCACGAGTTTTGGTGAGGTTCTTTATGCAAATGTGTCACTCCTGCGTAACCGGAAGTTCGATCTAAGAAGCCAATCAGGATGGATAATCACAACACAGCTTAGCGGATGGCTGCGACTTCCTGTTCGCGAGGTTGTGCGCCGCCATTACTGTATGTCGCTTTTGTACTGAAGTGTTTGAGCACCTTCCGCTGCATTTAGAAGCAAGAAACAAAAGAATTAAAGAAATGGCTTTCTTCGAAGGTGAAGCAAAATATTCTGAACAAGTACAGATTGGTGCAAAAATTGTGCACCGCCTTTCACTGACCAACGCGAAGACTTTAATACATCAATTAACGATGGCCAAAAATGATGCGAGTGTCAGTAATAATTTCTACAAAGCAGTGGCAAGAAAGAGCTTCTATGAGAGACTGTATCAAGCAGAAGAGACAAAATCACTTGAAGAGTTCAGGGAAAAGAAAAACATTGCAAAACGCCAAAACAGATCTGAAAATATTGAAGCCGCAAGGGAATAGGAAAAGAAAAGCAATCCAGAACATATCAGAGACCTAAACAGAAAAGCATAAAACATTTAAGGAAAGCTATGCAGAGCTCAAGGCTAAACCAAACTGAAATTTGTCAAGGTCAAGGCTCTATTAGACATTCCATGTCAAAAGTGATTCAGTCTTTTTTGTGATAAGATAACACATGGCGCTGAATATATATGCACTTGCTGTGATTAGTTATGGTTCAGATCATCTGTATCTAAGTGTATCAAATATAATGATAAATATTCACAAGGTTTGTTGGAGGAACGTATAACTGGCGCAAAATGTGTTAATATTACTGAATGGATCTGCTCTACTTGCTAAATCTGTTAACATTATATGACCTGGCAACAAAAATCAGACCTTACTGATTCAAAATTACCCTGTCATCTGTGCAACGAACTTTGAACACATGGTAGAGCTCTTTATAGAAGATGTGTTGAAGAGTAATCTTATGCCTGTTGGAGAAATGGTATACTTATTTCACAGTGTTGAATTCCAGCAAAGGGGATTACCTCACATACATGCAGTATCTTGGGTATCTAGTTGCATGAGAGCCCACCGTGCTGTTACACAATTATCCAACTATCAATGCTAATGCATAAAGAAAACTTCAGCCTGCCAATTTTAAACAATCGCGGTAACTTTCATATCCACGAGTAACGACAGTGGCACTTTGATTATTGCAATCAAACTGTGCCTTTCACTCTTGGATGACGTCATAAGAACACGTGATGTTTTTTTTTTTCTTTTTTGGAGCGAGTTGAGTTTCGAGAGTCGAGTCACAACCATCTAACGTTGCGTTTATAATACAGTCCTGTGGTGTGATATAACGAGCCAGTGCAATAAGAATGCCATTTGAGCACACATACAGAATGGTTATCCAGTAGGTATCGCAAGCTATAATGTTAATGATGTTTCAGGAAGACAACAGCAAAATGCTGAACGTACCTAAAAAGATAATTTACATAGTCCAACCCTACTTGGGTTTACAAAGTTATGTCATCGTTAGGGTGCTTAAATTTTGTATTAGTAAATTTTACTGTTGCATCGATCTTACAGTACTTTTTAATAGTACGCTTGACATCACGTCCTTTTTTCCGTATAAGGACAGCTCAGCTCGATCTTGTATGTACAAAGTTATCTACAAAGCTAGTTGCTGGGATTGTAATTAATATTACATTGGTAAGACCTTGTTCAGTTTTTCCAAAATTCAGATTTTTTTTCAATGTTTATTATTATTATTATATTTTTAAACTATTATTATTATTATTTTTTTTTATAGACGACGCATTTGTAGTTGGAACTATTTTAATTCCAAATTTCTTCGAAATCTAGTGACGTGTACGGGGTTGCGAAAAATTTAGCAAAATAACCAGGAGCTGTCGGTCCCTTGAAAATTTTTGTATCTTCCAGCGCTTTCCTATATGATACTTCTGGATGCATAATCTTTAAAACTCGCTTCTGAACCCTCTCGATTTGATCAGACAAATAAAATGAAATGGAAAGCTTGAGAGGCATATTTCCAGACAGAACGAATAGATGCGCAGTAAAATTGAATCAGAGAAATGCGGCCAATACCAGCGCTCTTAAGTTGCCTAAGCAAATAAATTCTCTGTGAGGCTTTCGCAGAAATTTTTTCAACATGGTTATGCCACTTTAGGTCATCCCTTTTCGAAACACCTATTATTTTAGCCGATTTAACGATTTCACAAAATAACTGGGAGTTTTGACAATTTGTTCTCCTCGTTCACGATCGTCCAGATGTTTTAGTTCAAGCATTGCCATGAGTTCACTGTATACTGACAGAATTTTTGCTCGGGTTGGAAACAGTTATAAATATGTAAAAACAAAGGGTTGAGATTAGAGTTTGTCAATTATGGTTGTAGAGTTCATTAATGCAATAGCTGTTTCTTTGGAGAACTCACTCAAAACAATACACTGAAAAGAAAAGTTGAGTTTTCTGAATTCTTTTTTTTGATATGGCTCCAAGAACAAAGACCAGGTAGGTTTTTTAAAGTGCTGTGAGCTTCTTTGTTCCTTTGAAAGATCT
>NC_090873.1:25495193-25500193 GCF_036669935.1 Montipora foliosa
ATCATACACCAACATCATTGCTTCTGCAATTCAGAACGTCATTTTGAATTCTCTTGACCTCCTGCATCAAATAACCAAACCAATTACGCTTTTGGAAACTTGCAGTGACAAAATGAAAAACAGTTTTGGCGAGCGGCAACCAACCCACCATTGGAAAATGAGAGAACTAACACTCAACATTTCTGGATTAAAGATCACGAGGTGACGAGGAAGAACATGAAATGGAGGTGTTGAATGTTGAAGTGGACTCATGGGAAATAGCACGTCGCCAGATTGCACTTGAGGAGGTCATTGGTTCAGGAGCATTTGGAACAGTTTGGCGAGCAACCTTGAGTCGTGAAAATGGAAAACCAGGCATACGTTTTGTTGCAGCAAAGTGCTTTTCTCGTAAGTACGATTCGGCTTTGTTAATTTATAGTTTCCATCGGATACCTTTCAGTTAAAGAGGTATTACAAGTGCTTTAATGAACTGCCTGTCACGTAGAATCTTACAAAGCCTCGTTCAACATGCACGATAAAAATGTGTCGTAACAGAAAGAAAAACAAATCTCCATTACTATGTTTTATGAAAAGGTGCAGCAAAAATCATCAATTCTCAATCAACTCTTTCATAATCTACCCACCTTTATCTTAACCTTGAAACAAATGCGGAGATTACCAAAATAGATCACCTTCTCCTAACAGGTTCCTAATCCTTCATTGCAAGTGTAAAAAGATATTTAGTTCTTTAACTTTTATTTCAAGCTTCCATGGCGACGTCTTGCCTCAAATACACCAGATTTTTACCCTCGCTGCACATTAAGGGATAAAGTTCCTCATAAAATTCATAAATAAATAATGCTTTTAACCATTTATAGAGCCTATTTTCCATTGCTAAATTGCAGTTTAAAATTGAATACCGTATAAGATGGTTAAATACCCCCGACTGGTTGACATAGTAGAGATTTGAATCGATCAAGCATATTCGATTCTCCCTAAGCGTTGGAGCCCCAAACACTGAATCAGGAGCAGGGGTAGCTTAATTGACTGGTGCGCTTCTTTGACAGCCAAACGTCACAACTTCGATTCTCAGCGACTTAAAAGTCTGCATGTTTTAACACCTTCCTTTAACTTGTGTAGCTGTAGCTCAAATTATCTGTAAAATGGAGTAAGAAGCGCACCATCGGCTTCCATTGATATCAGCCTCCTATGCGAATGAACTACCGGCATTAAAAAGATGGACTTACTTTTATCACAATGCTTCATGACGTAAAGAAAATGAGACAAAGACAAGTCTGGGAAATGAAAACAACCGTGTTATTAATAGTTCAGTTGAGGAGGTAGAAATACATGAAACACCTCAACAAGTCATGTGTCCAATCTTATTGTGCCCTGGTGTCATTTATTGTAGCCACATCTGGAGATGAAGGAAAAGTCGCTCTGATGAGAGAAATCGGGTTGGGCAAACTTATTGGAGACAGCCCTCAGCCGAATATTGTTCAATTCATTGGCTGTGTCACCACCCAAAGTAAGGATCTTATTGCAACTGCTAAACTGTAGAAACAGCTGTGAGAAATTTGCAGCAATAACAAAAGACCGCTAGTGAAAACCTTATCAATCGATGATATTCAGGGCTAAATTTGTCTATTTAAGCAAATTGTTTGGGTAATTCTAGCCCATTTTTGGCGTGTTACACGAGTAACGAGATAATGGCCGTTTTCACCACATTTCCCAAGAACAAATTAAACCCTCTTAACGTCAAGTTCATTTCCAACAATTGCATGGCATAAGGTCAAGAAACAGAAAAACAGAACAATTTTCAAAATAGGTGAATCATCAAAGCAATGCCATGGAATAATGGCAAAAGATATGAACTTTGTTTTTTAATCTGAAATGCAAACCCTTGAAGCTGATAGTTTTAATAAAAATGCGAATGGTTGGCTATCTAAAACGGTCACGTGCCTGATTTCACACTTCTAAAGAGAACCCACGTGGAGCTTCTTCATACAAGAAAGTTTTTGAGGCTTTGGTTTATTTATTTATTTTTATTTGCAATTATTATTATTAATTTATTCTTTTGTGCAAGAAACTGGCTCAGGCTGTAAAGACCACCAGGGAGAGATAAACAATTTAACGGAATTGTACATTTTGCATGACAATTGTATATTTTATCTTTAAAAATATGTTACAAATTTTTAATCATCTCTTACTCACTATACTTTCGTCATATTAAAAATCCAGCCCTTAGTATTTTTATTTTTTTTTTCATCATAGAAAGTTCTTCACAAATATGTGGAGATTATGAGTAACGCTGATTAATGTTTTTTTTTAGTTATTATTTAATTCATGTCTTTTTTTCTCACTTTTACATTCATTCTTGGGTAACATGACCTTTTACTTGTGGAATGTGTAGATAGTCGCCCTTTTCTTCATTCTCATCCCCTCTGCTCATCGAAGGTGAGCCGCTAATATGCGATGCTGACAAAGGTGGTTGGCTAAACTGTGATCTTCCAACACAGAGCCACGCAAATACTGCTTTATTTGTTTACTTCTTAAAAGCGTCTAAACGTAATAATGATACAGCCCATATCCACCTTTCCGAGAAGCTAATAGTTTGAATGCAGCATTATAGAAGTTGTCCAAACTCTGTGTAACCTTTACAGTACAGCCAATTTTGATCATGGAGTACTTACCCTGTGGGGATCTTCTGGGATACCTGAGAAAAAGCCGTGGAATTTTCGACAAACATTATTGCGGAAAACTAGCAGTAGCGCCACTGAAGACCTATGACCTAATGTCATTTTCAAACCAGATTGCTACTGGAATGGTGTTCCTGACATCCAGAGGGGTATGTGACACGAAACAAGCATGGCATACGATATGATACTATTGTTGCTTATTGTAATCTTTCACAGATTAAGATTGTATCTACGAAATGCATCATGCGATATGCTTACTCCTTGTAGTGTTTGACATTATGTAGACAAAAATGTGTGATCATTTTGCTATAATATTCTTATATCGAAAACCAATGGATTGCTGTAGGTGACACGTACAAGCGCGGGCTTTAAACACTGGGTTTTCTACATTGGGATAACGCTGGAGAACCATGCACCGACCTATGCCTTGATATTACATAGTGTGATCTACCCCCGCCGTGGTCGTCATGATAATTCAACAGTCATCTTTTTAAGTCAGTAATCGGGGAACATTGGCTACGTTATTTTCTAATCATATTA
Source organism: Montipora foliosa (assembly GCF_036669935.1). Taxonomy (NCBI): domain Eukaryota; kingdom Metazoa; phylum Cnidaria; class Anthozoa; order Scleractinia; family Acroporidae; genus Montipora; species Montipora foliosa. The sequence continues at coordinate 25,498,412 of NC_090873.1, forward strand.
GTTAATTAACAATTATTGGATTCGGTTTTCCCATGATAGCGGTTTTCCCATGATAGCGATAATTATCAAGGCCAAAGTTTGTGCTGCAACAAACTACAAACTGCAAAATACATATTCCTGAGTTGCATTATTTTTAAAGACAAGAGGACTGACTCATCCATTTCTTTGGATGAGCGGTAAATCAAAGAAAGTTTCTGCGGTTGGCAAAGTTTCTTTCCTCTTCTCTGCATGCATAAAACTATTGTCTCTGTGTATGACGTCAATTCTACGTATATAAAATCTATTGTCAATAGGTATGACGTAGGAGAAACAGAGCAAGCAAGAATTAGCAGCATGCTTATAGCCAATCAAAATCGAGCTTGTGACACCAATGTATAATAATACCTACTAACTAACTTCCTCTGAGTCATTTCGAGTAAGCTTTAACTTTGGACCCGCTTGCAGCCCTCTTGTTGATAGGGAAATGCAAATCGCACCTCTTCACTACAGGTGGGATTACAGAACATATTACCCTATACGCGAGCATGACTAACGTTGATTATTTGCTTTTTGTAGATTATTCACCGTGATCTTGCAGCACGAAATGTACTTCTTGATCAAAACCGTGTGTGCAAGGTCACTGATTTTGGGTTAGCTTACCAGAACTTTAAATATGGACATGGCAATGCCAAAAAGGTGGGTTACATTATTGATGGATTCCCGTTCACTTTGTTCTCTGTGTACCTCTTTGACGTTCTGTTTTTAACACTAAAATGCAATGCTGTTTTCTCCCTAGGGCTGTATGCCAATAAAGTGGACGGCACCTGAGATACTCTTTGGAGATCCTGCAAATCTGTCAAGCAAAAGTGATGTGTATGTGCTTTTGACGATTAAATTTCCAGACTTTTGATGTATTTAGTGCCTAAGACACAATTGTATCACTGTAGACTGAAATCAACAATCAAGGCATATCAAGTCAAATGTTGGTTTTTGAGGAGAGCCAGGGAAAACCGGAATGTCTGGAGAAAAACCTCTCTGTGAATAGTAGAGAATCAACAAACTCAACCTACACATGATGCCTGGATTATTAGTTTTTTGACAAGGAGAAAACAAAGAGTTGTTGTTGATGGTGTTGTTACGAATCATTTAAACATTAATAGAGGTGTCCACCAGGGCACTGTATTAGGCCATATATTGCTTTCTATCATAGTCAGTGATATCAAGGTCATCGCCCCGAATCAAAATTCGCTTGTAAAATTTGCTGATGATTTAATGATTTATCTATTGTTGAATGGGCAACTGTTAATCGCATGCAACTAAACTTCAAGAAAACGTGTAAGATACTTCTAAAAGGCAAACCCACTAAGGCTTTACCAGTTCCTCTGACTTTTATAGATAGAAAACCCAGTCTGAAGTTGCTGGGTGTAACATTTCAGTCCGATCCGTGTCTACAGTAACTGGGATTTACATCTAGATAATATCCTATCGAAAGCTAGCAGTCGTCTGTATATCTTAAGTGTTTGTAATTTTAATGGAGTACCGTTGAATCATCTTCATCTTCATTAGTCTTATTTCACCTATATTATTATTATTATTATTATTATTATTATTATTATTATTATTATTATTATTATTATTATTATTATTATTATGTAGAATTGAGCACAGGGTTTTTTCCTGGGGAGAAATATCCAGTCAAGTCTCATCCCGAGACCTCAGACTTCCAGCATTTTTCTGAGGATATGTGCCGATCCGAGGAGTGCCGACTTTTGCATCGTTCTTGTTCGGTCCTTAATTCCTTGT
>NC_090873.1:25502693-25505193 GCF_036669935.1 Montipora foliosa
ACGACGTTTCGACGTTACCGTAACCGTACGTCATTATCTAGTCAAAAATGTATAAAAACTAAGTTCTATAAATAATAAGGCGAACAATAAGAGATGAAAATAGTTTACAAGTTAAAAAGTTCCGAACGTATGGAGTCCGTTTGGACGTTCAAATTAGGTTTGAATTTCTTGATGTAAAGCATTTCAAACACTAAACGATCAAATTTGCCTTGGCACTTTCTCATAATCTTGAAATGGCTCTCATTCAAAAGATCGCCCCTACCATGCGCTTCATGAAAATGCTTGCCGGTTGTCGAATTTTTGTGTTCAACAACACGTTGAAAAAGGTGTCGGGCTTTGTAGCATCGCACACATCACATAAAAAATGATAAACAACGCATTGCTGATTGACAATTGATGGTTTGACTTCTTTAGGCTTGGGATCTAGCTGAAACTTGATCTTTATATGGTAGACAAATTATGACTTTCAACCTCGTTCCCAGGGCTTTTCCATGAGGTTGTGACTACGTTGCTCTCGTCAGTATTTCTCTCCACTATGCTTCCTGAATACTGACGAGGTTGACATAATCAGAATTAGTCTACCATTCAAAGATCAAGTTTCAACTAATGGATTGGCCCCACTTTGCAACCAGATTTTGTAAGCAAGAAATTAGAACAAGGTCTCAAACCTAAAGAAGGGTCAGTTGTCAATCATCCAAATGGACTTCATACTTGAGAAACTTTTTGTTTAACTTTTTTTTAAGAAACGTTCTGTCGCAATTTTTTATTGTCAAATGTTTTTCTAAGGCACTTTTTTTTGTTGTAATAACCAAAAAAATTTGCAGTCGTCCTTCGGTTATAAGCAATTAGTATTATTAGAAAATTTCTTTCGAGTTTTTATTTATATCTATGTGAAAAGAACAAAAAAAGAAGGTGGCACACGCTAACACCAACCCGCAGTGGCCAACACCTGGTATGTTAACGTTAGCCACGCCATGCTGATGAGGCCCAGCAATGCCGAACCAGCTGTCCATGGCTGCTAATTGTCCGCTGAAATGGTTGTGCGCATGCGTTATTTGTTAACCACACCGGACGACACCGCGGCAAAATGAGTGCGCATGCTCCGCTTCGAACACATTTGATTCATTTGATTCGAGCTTTTGAGCTCTTTGTTTTTGAGTTTATTCGGCGGTGAAGGAAAGTTCTATTGGACCTTTTGATGATCAAGATCTCACGCTCAGCATAGACTCGACAGAAAAACTAAACAGTAGTTCCGAGTTGTTTCCAACGAGAAAGTCAAAAGAGGTAAGCTTTTTTAGGCATGAAATATTTATTTGTGTATGTCGTTTCCATGGAAGTTATCTTTGCCAAACCATGTTTGCTCGACAGTCTGTTTGCTCGTGTTTCGGTCACACCGTTGAAGACCTAAAAGTTGTAAATTTTAAACTGATAACATTTTTCGTTTACTGTTTTTCGCCTAAGGGCAATTCCTCTAAAAACGCGGAGAGTTTTGACAAAACAGAAGTTTTAACCTCTGACATGTGATACGAGAGCCATGGATTTTTCTGTGACCTGGTTCTCCACAGCAAGAGCAATGGTTTGTATGGTAGATGGTGATGCTCTTTCTTTTCCAGCTCTGTGTTGCTTTGCAGGACACACCAGGTTGTGGTATGATTAAATTTAATTGATCTCTAGATTTCTGTTGATTTCATTGTTCCAGTCATCTGACCTGAAGAAATCTTGTGGAAAGTGTTGATATCTGGCTGGCTGTCATTTTGACTGTCATTACTTTCAAGATGTGAGCAACTGTTTTTATCTGCATTGTTAGACAAAACCTCTTATTAAGGGAGTCAGTTAAGTTGTTTAGTTTTTTTATAAAGGGATCTTTACAAATAGGGCACAGATTTCCATGTTTTTTTTTTCAAGTATCTTAAGTGACATCTGTGCATGAAAATGACCAAGTGATAATATTAAATATTATGTTTTACTTTTATCAGTTTCCTGTTGTTTCTTAAACATGTCATTTATTCTTATTCCAGTGCTTAAGTCTAAAACTCTTCCTGGTGTGTGTGTGCTGATCTGGTCAAACCATGCATGGCAAGCAACATTCCAGATTGTTTTCAGAGATTGTGATGAGGATTTCAGCGTTGAATATTTTATTGGTTTTGTGATGAAAAAAGCCAGGGTTGTTATTCATCTCTCATTTTTTCCTGCATGAGATCCTGCATGATGACAACAGTATTACTGCAAATTAAACATCACAGATGTGAGCATGTCAGTGATTAATACAAGATGGTTTCCAAACAGCTCTTCAAAATTGTCTAGAAAAGGGACGATAATTATTTACTTTCCACACCTTCTAAGTCAATGTTTGAACAAGCAAATATAATTTGGTTTTTTAATCCAAGTAAACTGTCTTACTTTCATTAATACAGCTGTATGTTATTCTAGTCTTTCTCTTGCTAAGCATTGGTTTGGATATTAACTTCTGAGAATGCTCCTACTTGTAATAGTCTTAATA
>NC_090873.1:25512693-25537693 GCF_036669935.1 Montipora foliosa
GTGCATAAACTCGAAAGCAATAGTTTATGCAAACTTTAGGGCACAAAAATTGTATTATAGGGCATTCGTAAATAGATAATAAGTAATTGCACTGTTAATTGTACTCAGACAACGGAATTATGAATAAAGGAAAAAATAGCAGGCTCTTATATAAACTTACTTACTGCAAAAGTTTCAGGGGATGTAAGATCCAAACAGACCTGTGACGATAAGAAAGCACCTGTGAGAATAATATTACCATTTAAGGACCAGAGATCAGCGAATTCTGTGCGAAGACAACTTGGAGAATTAAGTCGCAAAATCGGAAAAGATATACATCCCGTGTACACAAGCCGAAAGATCGGATCTAAAATCAAGACAAAAGAAAGCAAACCCCCTATTGTTAACCAACAATGTGTTGTTTACCATTTCAAGTGTAATCTGTGCGATGCGGATTATGTCGGCTACACATGCCGACACCTGTATCAACGCATTGAAGAACATAAGGGATCTGCCATCGAGAAACACGTCAGAGATCAACATGGGAGGGACCCAAGGGACATATCTCGTAGTTTCAAGATCTTACGGAAGTGCCAGAGCAAATTTGACTGCTTAATTTATGAGATGCTTTTTATAAGAGAACTAAAGCCAACTTTGAACACGCAGTCTGACTCCATCCGTGCAAAGTTATTTTTATAGCTCTGAGTATTTCATATATTCTTTTGTAAAGCTTTAGTCCTATTGTTATCTAGCCTTTTTTAATTTTTTTAATTTTTATCACTTACCTTTTGTAACGCTTAGTACATGTTTCCACATTTTTATCGCTTTTAATATTCTCACGTGTGATTTTACTTCTTATAGGCAAAGTTTTATTCACTTTTTTTCAAACTTGAAAATGATCTCAGCGAGATCGAAACGTCGGAAAATTTTATCGCTTGTTTTTATCGTAAAATGTATTTCGAAGAAACTACTTACTTATATAAACACAATTTTTATGTCGCAGGAAAATCTATAAACGGGTCATTTTGTTAAACAGAAAATGGTATCCTGTGAAGGCCTTACATATCCTTGCAGATAACTTCGACCAAACGGTTTTTTGAATGCCTCTACTAGTACTAAATACAACAATAGTGGTGACTCCATAATACATGTACAGTGCATCACTGATTAATATGAAATTAGAAATAACGAAATTTTAATATGTATTTATTTGTATGACTACTTGCACTTGACTTTTATCATTATAAATGAAAATATAGACCAGTTTTGATATATTAGAATTCTAGCTTGGCTACAAGGGGATAAAAAAAACGGAAATTTCCTCCAGGCTTATATATAAATAAGTAACCGATATTTTTTTATTCCCCTGAGTTTCGTTGCCAAGCTAGATTTCATACATCGAAATTGGAGTAAGAAACAAAGGACGAGGCTCATAGGCCTCTCCGCAAGTTCTCGGCAACTTTTCGATTTTCGAGCATTTTTTCCATCCGAAGCGAATTTTTCTGCCTTTTTTAACTTGATCTCTATGAAACGAGAGACATTTTCTGTTGTCATTGAAAGTCACGCGAGCAAAAAGCACAGAAATGTCCTGGGAATTAAGCTTACGCTTGATTGGTCATTGTCTCTCGCTCCATGCCGGAATGTATCGCGGACCTTCCGCCGGTGAGTAACTTTTGAGCAGCTTTAATTTTTTGAAAAAAAAATCATCTTTCGAGGCACTTTGAGCAAAATTTCGTGCACCTTGTTGATCATTTACTGGCAACTTGTGGACAGGCCAAGAGACTGGAACGTCTCTCTACCTAAGAAGCTGATAGCTTACTTGGATAGAAAGGGCTCCATTTCGGTCAATGTACCGCCGCTTTGCCTCGTCTAGTGGCAAGAAGTCTTCCCATCCCAAAGGTGAGTTGGGATGTAGCCATCTTTTTTCTGGTGTCCGCTTCAGGAAGACGTCCCTCCCATTCCGCAGAGCAACACTGTCAGATTCAAGAGACAAGAAATAATGCCTTTAATAATAACGTAATTAAATGGTTGCTTTGTTGCTGATGATTATGTATTTATTTATTTTTTGACTTTATGTTACGTCTTGCTTTGATTTATGATGGTTTTGTGGTTATGAGCCATACCTCCCACCTCTGTGACCCAGCTTCCACTCTGGCCTCGGGGTCGTATGTGGGCTGAGTTTCAGTCGATCTCAATCTGACTCCGACGATTTTTCTCCGGGTACTTCTGTTTTCCTCCCTCGTCAAAATCGACTCCAGATCAGTAACATCCGGGCGGATACCCTCGTATAGGGATAACCTCTGGTATTTCTCCCTTTCATTGTATTGAATGAATAAAGTTGGTATTATAATCTCAAACGTTTTACCTATACAGGTCTGTCATTTCTCTGAAACATACCTTATGTTTAGACAAAGAGGAGTTGCCCCTTGAGAGCAAATAAACACTCCCATGCTCCCAGTGGCAGACATCTTTGGTACCAGGATTGCTCTCAAAGGAGAGAAAACTGGACTTTAAATCCCGACCGCTGGGCCCAGATCGTCTGTCAAATTTTGAAAGTTGTAAATTTACGACGTAAATAGGGATAACCATAGAAATTGAACTTTGTACTCGCATTCAGCTAATTGAATGAACGGCGTAATATTACGTTGAGATTTTACGACGTAATGTTACGTGACTATAATTTTACGTTGCGTAATTACGACGTGAATTAGGTTGCCTATGAAAATTACGTCGTAATTTTACGAATTGATATTTACTGCTTATATTCTCGGCACGTCCAGGTGACGGTAACAAACTTTAATAGGAAGCGCAAAGATTACGACGTAACATTTATGGCGTAATCTTTTCTACTGTAATATGACCCCCTGGACTTGTCAAAGGTATCTGTACGTCCAAAATGTGCTCAAAGTGTTTTGAGCAGTAATTAACGCCATAGTTTTCTACGGATAATGAATGTGACTAACTAATATTTATGAAAAAAATGGGACCAGAAAAGCTAGTCCAGATAATCGCGAAATCCGGATAATCGAGGTTAGTTTAACAGGGCTATAAGGGAGAGTACAGTTATTTCTATTGTAATTATGCACCCTAAAATAAAGTGTTCTAAAGTGTTCGAATGTACCATTTATATTTTCTCAAAGAAACAAGTCGCACATAAATTCTATGTCAAGAACCTCTTTTATCTGTATAAGCACTAACCGTCCCTTACGTCAAGTCTGGGATAACGAGATATTTTCTCTCTGTCATGTTTAGTGTTTAGTGCTATACTTTACCGGAAAACTTTATATATCTTTCATTACGTTTTCAAATCAACATCAGAATGTCCGATCAAAAGCAATGGCATTATATCCATCAAAAAATGTCGCAAGACCTTAAACGTAGAATCAATGCATTTTGCAGCGAAAAAATATCCAAACATAAACTTTCTTGCGAAAGGGTTGAAGGAAGAATTGCTGGAGATATAGGCTTCTCACCTCCTCCTTTTTTTATCATCAGGTATAACTTGATGGAGATGTGCTGGCAAGAGATCCCAGTACTCCGCCCTGATTTCGTAAATATTTCCAAGAGGCTGCGCTCGTTCATCGAAGGAGAGGTCAGTAACAAGACGTTTTCAAAGTGCTATTTTTTTCTTTCTTTTTCTTTTTTCTTTTCTTTTCTGTTTTTTTTTTTTTGTTTTTTTTTCATGCGCCATGCATAAAGACTGACATTTTTGCCAAGGCGTTGCTTGGAGCGAGCTCCGTTTTCTTGGAAACAGATATTAATACCACATATGTTTGGGATATTTTTGTCGAGCCCTGCTGGGCTAGGCAGTTTATTTAAAACCAGCATGGTACCTTCTAAGAAATAACCAAATGTAGAAGGCATGATTCCAGCAAAGGTGAGGGCACACCCGCCATCCACAAGAAACTAAGAAAAGAGGAGGGGAAAATGATCTTGACTCTCTTGAATTAGTTACTGAAGGAGGCCCTACGCCTGTCTTCTGCACTGGATAAGAGCTAGAGAAAGTCCCGGATGACAGGAATGCCCCAAGTGCATCGTGGGAAATGATTAATTAAACATGTCACACTCCACGTAAATCCATTTAATTTTCTCTGGGCAATAAACTCCTTTTTTTTTGAATGTCCAGTTTTAGCGATTATTATAATAATAAGGTTGCAACGGGTTCTAGGAAGATGATAAATGAAGGGAACGTTGGATGGGATTTTTTTCTGAATGACAAACCATGGTTTCATTTTTACTTTTATGAACGGGAAGAAGGGAAACTCGGCGACATCAGTGCAATTGCTAAAGGTGGAACTGAGAGATGAAGTTGGCTTATTTGGAAGTTGTTTCTGTACATGTAAAATGGTGTAATAAATTGAGTTAAGTGCTACGTAAAGTCAAATTCAAATTAGAATGCTACTATTTCTTTAGGGCTACCCACTCTGACAGGTTTTCAAAATTCTACAAAAAGTATTTATTCCCTGTGGCGTTATATATCAATTTTTACCTATTCACACTGGATCGTTCGAAACCTATATAGGCAACTTGATTCAATATCCTATCCATGTCATCATTTTCCTCTTCAAATATCTGTGTGTTAACTCTTTACGAGAAACGCGTGAGGTTTCAAGTGTTTTATCGTCGGAGTTTTTGGTCACTTTGTTGTGGGTGATGGGCATAAAGACGTTTCTAGGATGAATTTCAGTTTTGTTGATTACAATTTATTTCAAGCCAAAAAAATAAAGAAAAAGAAGTAAAAACTAATTGCATGATACTGAGGAAACCTTTCTTATTTCTATATGTTGCAGTACCTCCCGTTGGTGGACGAATCAAAGTACGATGGAGCAAAATACTCAGGAGTTGAGGACGTGGGTGCAGAAACTGAAGATGACGCAAGAGCAGTTCGTGGGGCCACAAATGCAAAGGCCTCAACAAGAAAGTGGTCAAGTCTGAAATTATAAAAGCTAGCTGAAGTAGTTGTCATTCAGTAACAGTACTAGTTTTTAGAGTCAGAGAAAATGTGAAATTCAAAAGCTAGTCCTAATTCATATTTGGGTCGATTAAAAAAAGGCGTAGACAATCAGACAGACAACCCTAACACACAATTTTGTTCTCATGTCGTAAACTCCAAAAGACCACGGAATCGATCAGTCTCAGTTTTATTCCAGACTAACTAAATGAGAAATTATTGTGACATGTTTTGTCAATCACTATCGACATCTGTGCTAATGCAGAACAAAGCAATATCTTTTTGCCTTCATCAGTCAATATTGTTTAGAATATTCATTAGTACAACAATTGCTACAATAATTAATTGCTTTGCGAAGTAAAATATAAACAAACCCGACAAGGTTTGACAATCGTTAGCTAGCGATCATAAGCAGAACGTTTTCCAAGATTTTGTAGGCACTAGCAGTAGTTTATTTTGGAAACCTAAATCGAAATCCAGTGTGATCATCAACGAGTATTCGGTATGATTGATGCTGGCTTTTTAATCCTACTACAACAGCGGCATCGAAAAGTGGTAGAAAAATATCCTGTTGATTGAGGAGGAAACAAAATATATTCAGGAGAGGAATCATACGGCAAGGGGCTTAAGATTACATCGAGTCACGTAGGTGTGGCATGGAAGAGAAGATGCTGGAGTATTAGTAGGCTTTATCAGGGTGTAAAAACACTGGTTAACTCAGTAAGTCCTTGCTTAATAGTGGCCTAGCTAAACATAATCGATCATTTGGCTTCTCCTCTTAATTGAGGGGGAAACAAAATATATTCAGGAGAGCAATAATACAGCAAGAGGCTTAAGATTATTTCAATTCACGTATGTGTGGCACGAAGGAGATGTAGGAGTATTAGTACGCTATATCAGGGTGTATAAACACTCCTTAACTCAGTGACCCCTTACTTAATAGTGGTCCAGCTAAACATAACCAGTCATTTGGCGTCTCCTCTTAATTGAGGGGGAAACAAAATACATGTAGGAGAGAAATCATCATTTTTTAGAAAGGAAGCTCGCGAACCCTTTTTATGTTTAGTCAAACATACTATAGTTGCAAAAGAAGAGTTGTCATTGTTGCACTTTAAAGTGCTTTGCTATTAACCTTTAGGGTTTTGAGATGTTAATCTCCGCTTACTTGCTTGGAACGTAACCGCCATTTCAGCTTTTGCTTACTCACGGCTTTCAAAAAGACCTTCGACGATGCGAGCAAAGTGATTTCGTTCTAAAGTTACCTACATATAATTTCAAGAAAGAAAGTACAAAACTTGAGGAAATTCCCAAAAAAATGAAAAAATATATAATTAATATAAATAGTGGGACCTGATAGACAAACTGACGTAACAGTGTAAACATTTCTTAGAGTCAATCAGTCAAACTAAAGTAAATTTGGTAAACGAAACGGTCTTGTGCTGTCTTGTCTGTAAATGAAACTGCCCTATGAAATGAATTTATATATTAAATGCGGGTTATAGACAAAAGAGGGAAGTGACCCTCGCTCTTACCTGGACAATTTAAATTAAAAGATCATTTTACAGTTCTGTGCTAAGTTTCCAGGCCTTTGAATGAAAGCCAGGCTGGAGTTGACCTTCCTTTGATACAATCCCCGTTGATTTCTTTATTTAAATCATGCTGTAATGCTGACGAGTCTCTATTTACATAGGAAAAGCAGTTAGGTTTGTATCAAAGCAAGGTCAACTCCAGCCTTGCTTTTATTCCAAGGCCCTTTTCACAGTTAGTTTTTCTCATTTGCATTACAATCTAATTTAACGTGGAGGCGAGGCAATTTCGGGCTATTTTGTAGTTTTCAACCCGAAATTGCCTCGCATCCAGGTTAGATTGCATTGGAATGCAAATGAGAAAAACTAACCCTGAAAAGGGCTAATAAGGCCGATTTACACGGTACGACTTTGTCGCATGCGACAACGGCTTACGACATGATTTACCATTGTTGTGTACGACAGAAAAAATGTCGTAGCATTTTAAAACATGTTTTAAAATGCTACGACATTTTTTCTGTCGTACACAACAATCGTAAGTCATGTCGTAGGCCTGTCGTGAGCTTGTCGCATGCCACAAAATCGTATCGTGTAAATCGGCCCTTAGACACCTCAAAGGGATCCGAACTCAAGACCTCTGCGCTAACTAACAGAGCTATGAAGCCATTCAGTTGAAAGCAGGTCAATTTGTTTGGTTTAATTGTTTCCATGGGTATTTGAAGTACCACTTTGAATTAAAGGATCTTGTCTAACTGGAAAGAAAGTACTGCAAGCATTCTAAGGACTTCGATGTATTTTTTTTTTTATCAGATTTTCTGGGGCATCTATTCTTATATCTTTTTGGAGCATTTAAATTTAGCGGAAAATCCAAGTAGCTACAGTTGAATGAACTCAAGCAAAAGTACGAGGGAATCCACATGAATTAATAACCGCAGTTTTTTTCTCTGTGGCAACTTAGCACAATTCTAACTCTTCTGCCAAAATCACTTCGCCCTACGAGAGAATCACGTGGTCCAGTTTCTAACACTTCGTAATTGGCTTTAACACCTTGATTCCGTTTCCATATCAACAGCGACTGATAGCTTTTTTCAACTCGTCAGTGAGACGACTTACATTATATTGGGACTGGCTCATGTGAGCTGAAGCACCTACCTCGATATGACTCATCAGTGGGATGACTTGCATTATGCTGAGATTGGCTCATGTGAGCTGAAGCACCTACTTCATATAACTTATCAGTGGGATGACTTGCATTATGCAGGGTTGGCTCATGTGAGCTCAAGCACCTACTTCATGTAACTCATCAGTGGGATGACTTGTATTATGCAGGGATTGGCTCAGGTGAGCTGAAGCATCTACTTCATGTAACTCGTCATTAATGGGAGGACCACTTGCATCTTGTTCAAATATTTTATTCTCAAACAAAACGTGGACAAAGTTCTCGTTTCCTACTGAGTCCTACTACTCCCATAACAGACCATCGGCCACTATTGCGGGGTGAGATCTTTTAGTCTTTGACAATGATTGGAGCTCCCAAGCACAGAAGACCACTCCAGCTTCCTGTCCTTTCCACTTGTGTCACTTGTCAGTAGTTTATGCGTTTGAGTGTCTCTTTGGAACTCTAATTTCAGTTTAAGTTTCTCAGGCCCAACAAAGCAATAAGGTTCCAAGTCCGTGGTAAATTCTTGTTTTTTGTAAAGGTCTATAAGCAGTAAGGAACTTCTTCGAGGAAAGCGAAGCAAAACTAAACCCTCTGGAAAAGACAACTTATGACCAAACGTCTCAACGGTTGATGTCGAATAGATTGAAGCCGCTTGTTTTCCAAAGCGTTTACTTTAAAAGTGATTCATTTGAGCTGTTTTGTTTACGTGTTTAGTTAAACCAGACCAAGTCACAAAATGCACCACTTCCTTGTCATCTTTTTTGACGTAGACAGAACAGGCCATTCCTTTACTTTGGTAAATACCTTGAATCTTCTCCTTCCTCACGCCATAAACAGCCATGAACGGATCCACGTTTTCTCCACAGACTTCACCTATACCAGACAGTGACCAAGAGCTCCCGGGCCCATGCCTTCTGTTCGTCGTTGCCTTTAATCTTTAATAGGTATACTTCTAACAGTCAATCCAGAGAAAATTAGGAATTGTCTATAACCGTCATTTCAGAGGTAGAGGACATGTTGTGGTAATGGGTTTCTGATCATGGCATGGCGTTTTTAAATCAAATTTACATTGGCTCTTGCTCAAAATATTTCGTATTTCAATGTTTGTAAAACTCGAGGCAAAGAGTGACCAGAAACGTTTTTAAACAAAACGAAAAGGACCTAAATTTTAGTACCCGTTAAGATGGCATCCAACATGGGCATGTGACAAACAGAGAAATCAAAGGACGATAGTCAATTGGAAACTCTAATAGAAATAGCAGTATCGATAGGAGGACGTTCTCTCACACCATGCTAAAGGATTTACCAACATTGCAAAATTGAAGGAAAACAAGAGTAAACAAGTAAAAACCGACATCCTAATCATAACAGTTCCATAAAAGCGAAAGCGTTTATTGCCCATGCGCATGCTAGGTCAAGGCTTTCCATTCTGTGTGCCCGGCAACGCTCATGTCGAAGCTAAAAACGTTTAGAATCGATGATCCCCTACTCTCCTGGTTTTACTCATACCTAACTGGAAGGCGTCACGGAGTGGTTACAAATGGAACTTTTGGTAAATGGACTGGATCAGGTGTACCCCAGGGGTAACTTCTAGGACCCATTCCCTTTCTATTATTTGTAAATGACATGCCAAATGTAATAGGCCATTTCCGAGTTCACGTCTTCCTCCTCTTCAAAGCGAGTCTAAGTGCGAAGTTTTTGTGATGGTAATTAGTTCTACTTTGCATATGAATGAAAACTAATTTTCATAAGAAAAACTTTGCACTTAGACTCGCTTTGAAGAAGAGGCGAACATGAACTCGGAAATGGCCTGTTAGCAGTGCGTCGCTGGCTATGTTTGCTGACGATTCTAAATGTTATAGGATCATAAATAATGATTCTGATTTTTTTGAAATTACAGCAGGATTTAGTTTCCCTTACAACCTGGTCCTTGTCAAATGAATTGTATTTTCAGCCTACAAAGCGCAGTAATATGCGTATATCTAGGAACCGTATTAGTCCATACCGTAGCTATAGTATAAATGTTAAAGATGTGGAGATTGTCTCAACTGAAAACGATTTGGGGGTAGTGACCGTAAATGACACCTCTTGGAAGGATCATATACTCATGATAGTTGTTAAAGCAAATAGGTTACTGGGCTTTATTAGAAGGAGCTGCGCAGGAATTGTTGAAGTGTTGCGCTGTTGCGACTTTACTGTTCATTAGTGCGTTCGCACTTTTGCTATTGCTCTCAGTTATGGGCACCTCAGTCTGTTATCAGCAATTTATTCCTAGTTCAAAATGTGCAAAGACGAGCTACACGCTTTATACTAAGAAATAGTAGTAACTTGTCATATAAGGATCGCTTAATCAAACTGAAGTGATTGCCTTTAATTACTGGCTCTAATATCTCGACTTAGTTGTCTTTTTTAAATGTCTTCATGATGTACATATTGATCTAACTCGTTCGTGCTCATGCGTGCTCAGGGCTGAACTTAAAGATAAGTAATAACCGTACATCAATTTTTCGGGACTTCTATTTTAATAGGATAGCAATTTTGAGGAACAATATACCTGATGATGTTAGGCAGGCTGAGTCTACTGACTCTTATAAGCGTAAACTTTAATCGTCTTATTTCAAGAGACTTCAACGTTTTTGATGGCGACAACTTTTGTACCTTTAAAATAATTTGTCCTAAATGTCCCCGGGTAAATACCTTTGCTGCGTGAAACTTGTTAATAAACAACCTATTTAGGATATTTATAATGTTAAGTTACTATTCTAGGAGAAGGTTGGGTTGGTGCTTAAACCTAGTAGGGACTTATGTCCTATTGTTTTTGCACTGCATAAATAAATAAATAAATCAATCAATCAATCAATCAATCAATCAATCAATCAATCAATCAATCATAAATGAATGAATAATCAGGACACGATCATACTTTTGCCTCTGGTTTTCATACAGATCTGCTTCGTACAGGACGTTTAGTTTGTCCTGCACTCATCAGTGTGTAACCAAGAGTGATTTTATTCGTTGAAGATTACCGCTTTTTAGTCATACATGGCCGTTCGTCACTTGGCTACACACTGATGAGTGCAGGACAAACTAAACTTCCTGTACGAAACAGATCTGTATGAAAACCAGAGGCAAAAGTATGATCGTGTCCTGATTATTCATTCATTTATAATCGCCCTACCGCATGGTATAGAGCACTCTTAGTACAGCAAATACAAGCCTACTTTACGTAAATAAATCATGAAATCATTTAAACTTGGATCAACGTCGAGATTCCACCGTGCTTTAATGACCTCAGTGATGATTGAACGCCTTGACAACGCGAGTTTAATTAATATTAGATCTTATAAGCACTCTATAATTCATTACCAATAGTCAGAAGCCTCATGTTATTATGGCTCTTACTTGGGCATCGGGCTGCCATGCGGCAGGACGCTTGGCTGGAGAAATTGCTGCCTTTGTAAACCGTAGGTCCCGCTCTGTAAATATCTTCCATGTTCATAACATGTAGGGGATGGAGTTCCCGGTGTTGTAGCTGTCCTTTGCCGGTGAGTGTAAATGGGTGAGTGGGTATAGCAGGTCCACATCAGCTAAATAATTGCTTTAGTTAATATGTGGAATATTATTGTGAAAAAGGAGGAACTACGTACCGTGAACCAAAGTATTCTATACCTCAATACATAAGCACTCATGCCACTGATTCTTTATTCAGTTTGTCACTTTTCTCATAAGTAACATGAGATATGACTGCTTAGTTCATCGTCATTCAGATATTTTACAATGGAAATTATTGCCTACAAAACGACAGTATTTAAACAAGGCTAGTCTTTCTACGACATACACATCATATTTTTCAACTATGTTTAATCTTCCATTCCTTAAGGCAATTAAACACCAGAAAAGCTGATCTTGGTGAGCGAGTTCCAAGCTTACAGTTCATCGCCATGTTTGAGACCCCCTGTTGCACCACCCATATATTTCAAATCACCTGAGACATCTTGAAATCCGCCAATCTTTGAAAATATTTTAATCTTCATCATTTTTCCAGATGGTTGCACGTTGTCAAGATACACGACACGGATGGTTAAGTAGTTGTAGTTACGGAAATAAAAAGCATTGTTCCTTGGCCACCGCCCAAACGGTGAAATCTCCAATCCTCTGGACTTTATGATAAGATATTACCCCGTGAGGAATGTCGACAGAATTCCGCACGTGAAAAGCCAAGTTGACGGCGGTTATGTTCGTCTTGGGCCTGGCAAATTCCTTTAGCACCGCTGCACGAACAAACTTTGATGGAGGTGTTAAGTCAACGGGCATGCGCATTCCAAGGACCCCACTTCCTTCTCCAGTCGGTGGAAATTTAACTGGGCCCAATACCAATGGTTCGTTATTTAACTCTGAGAGTTGAACGTACTTACGTAGGTTTAGCATTTGGAAGTCTTAAGGAGAGGCGTTGGTCATCACACCCAGTACACCTGTCTTTGTTTCTCAGTGTATTCAATGACAATGGCATCGCCGGTTTTGTCCATCACCGAAAAGTGCATCTCAAAAACGACACCGAAAATACTTCCACCGAATACTAACGGAAAGGATTCTGATGACATGCTCTCCCTCACTTCCTATACGGATCCAGAGTCTGCCAAGGGCCACAGGATTAACTGTAAAGGCTCTATCGCCTCTCCACATCTGCCGGAAGGAACGTCCTGTTGTGTGAAAAAAAAACATAAAAACACGATTTTTAAGTTTGATTGGAAATTTAAAACCCGCGTTTCAAGACCAAACTTAAATCGAGATTTTCCAAACGAGCGAACCATTTTTTTCTCTATAAAAATGAGTATACACACTACAGTTATACGGGACTATTCTAGTTTCCGGTTATAACGTTGCGTTTTGTATGCCCCAAAATGTCTCTTCAAAAGTATTTTAAAATCTCGAATAGTAGATTTAAATATACACTGGAAACTAGATTGAGCACAAAGATTTTAATAAATCAATAAGCTTTTGACATCTGGGCCTGGTTGTTCAAAAGCCGTTAAATGGTAATCCCAGATTAAAGTTGACCACGGTGTTTGTTTTTCTGTATTACCAAATGATGGTCAACGCGAACATTCGGCAAAGTTTTACATTAGAGAAAAATCAATCTTGAAAAACAAATAAGCAGAAAGAAACTTTCCCCAAAGAGTTGAAAAAAGGAAGCAAAGTTTACACTAATCCAGGTAAACTGATCGGCTTTCGAACAACCGGGCCATGACTAATAAAGTACATTTTTTCACATTTTTCGTTTGGCTTGGTTTCAACTCTCGTATACAAAGGTTATTTCACGTTGGGTCATCGCCGCCATGTTGGTGGACGAAAACATATAAAGATTTATCATTAGATCCTTTTGCTTCATTACAATGTTACATGTGTCTCTCGAGATTGGTTGCAACCACCAAAAGACGATGCAAAAATGGCCACTTTTTTTTAAATTTGTCTTTGTGCTAGCTATCATGACCATTCACGTTTTACAGCCAAATTTTTTTCACTTGCGATATTAGTGCTAACAAGGACTTCTTAAGAGTAATTTGCACGAAGATAAGCTAATTAACCAATCGAAAGTGGTTCAGCGTTGTCTGTACTCTTGTCGACAACGATATTCGTCATCACAGTGGTCAAAATGTTGTGGACTTACGAGGCGCAGTCGAGTGAGTCGACAACAAATTCAACATCATGACACAAGTCTACAACACACATGTCTACAACTTTCTTGCAATATGATTGTTTTATTTCCCAAAATGGACGTTCCTGATTGGCTATTACATTGCGTGACAAATTGACGCGTACAGCGTTGTCTGGACTCTTATCGACAACGGCAAATTAGCCAATTAGATTGCGAGATTACTAGCAATTGTGGTAAAATAGTATATTACTGCCCTCTTTTTTTGCATTTTCAATAAAGTTTCCTTTTTCCTTGGGGTGCAGGGGTGGCGCAGTAGTGAGAGCATTCGCCTCGATCCATCCCACCAATGCTCGGATTCAATTCCCAGACTCTGCGTTATATGTAGGTTGGTACTCCGGTTTTTCCGTCTCTTCAAAAACCATCATTTGATTTGATTGGCGTTAATTTGTTAATTTCAATTTACAGTATCCCCAATTAGTGCTCCAGCGCTAGATGATTAGACACTTAAATTAAAACCCGAACCTTTCTTTTCCTTTCCTTTTTCCTTTATACAAGGAAGGTTTGAGATCGAAATTTATTAAAACTTTAAAATGGTCGCAATTGGCGTTGTGACCTGTTTTGATTGAGTGAATTCACAGTCACGTTGACCGAGATTTTCTCACACCCTTTCACGCGTTAACTAGATGTGCTTAGAGTGAGCATATTCACAGTTCTGAGGGCAAATACTGAAATATTCGCAGAGATTGAAACTGGCGGATAGTGGCTCAGTATCCGCCAGATAAAGTTATAATGGCCTTCGAACAACCAGTTCAATTCAAAAGGTGGATACTGCAACCGGATAAATCACTATCCATTGGATAGTGCTATTGGTTTCACTATGACTTATCCACCATTTTGAAATACAAAAATAAGGGCACTCATGATCTATTTATTTTCTAGCGGCGGTACCTGATATTTCGTGAAGCCAGGGAACAGAAGACCTCCCACTGATCTGCTCCCATACGCCACAGTGTATTTGATCGACCAAGAAAAATGATCTCCATCTGAATGACAACCTTCTGGTAGTTTTGCAGTGTGATTTTATCCCACGGGTTCTACGATGAGGTACGAAAATGAATCGAGACTGTACTCCATTGTTCGACCGATGATCGTCGATTTATCTTCGGCTGTTACTCGGATCTCCGTAAAGGCGTTCGTTCCGAGAAATAAGTGAAATAGCACATGAATCACACTTAGAATTCTCATATCGATCAGATTCTTGTTGTCAACAATCTAAAAGATAAAGAACAATTATGTGGGTTAAAAGGAACAAAATTAACCACGCAAGCTTTCATTGCGACTCAAGATCCCGTCTCTCACACTGCATGTTACAGTATTTGGCAAAAGAAAAAAGAAATTAATTAATTAATTAATTAATGGCTAGGTACGCAATGCATACATGTGGATAGCCACTTCGACACCCTACTACAGTGGAGTGTTTTCAATTAGTACGATGTCGTTGTCATTCCGGTTCTCACTATTCACTAATCTGCATAGACTTTGAAAATCTGAACGAAAATCAGTGGCAATAGTCCATAATCGTGATAAACAAAATGCACCTCAACATTGCTCTACTTCAAACTTTCATCAATCTTAATGCTTGATATAACCACTAACTCTGCACCTCAAAATATCTGCAATCTTTTTACTCGTACACAAGACGTACATCAGTATAATACTCGCTCAGCATCTTCTGGTAACTACTATATTAATCATTCTAGGCTCAATCATCATAAAAACTCTTTTTCCATCGTTGGTGCTAAAATTTGGAACAGCATTCCCGAAAGCTATCGAAGACTACCAAAGCACATATTCAAAAAGAAAATTCAGGCATTACTATTTGTAACTTTAGAAACTCTGGACAGTTATGCTGACACTAGCACTCTTATCTCTGAAATAAAAAAGGCATCTTAATTATAATTCAATCATAAATTATTATATTTTTCTTCACTTTTTATTACTTTTTTCCTCTTTTGGCAAATTATGTATTCAAAATCGACTTTTTTAACGCCTTCAATTAGTAATTCGCGTTTGTATGTCCTTAACACCGCCTGCCTAGATTAGCTCGCTATTTGCAGGCGGTGTTCACTGTAAGTAATTTTCTGGAAGACTTAATAAACTTGGAAAGCGTGGTTGCTTATAGACCAATTTCGATATATTAAAATTCAGTCCCAACCAAGAGGCATCATCTCGAGACTCTGGGGAATAAATATAAGGATTTGTATGAGTATATTCCCCTGAGCCTCGAGATGATGCCTTTTGTTTAGGACTGAATTTTAATATATCGAAATTGGTCTATTTAGTGTCAATTTTGTATCAAATGTCATTATGGATACGAGGTGCCTTATGCAGTAATCATTTACATAAAACAATTTTGATTATCATGAATTAAGTCCAAAAGTCTCACTTTTACCTCTGTCTGGTATTAAAAGTATTAAACTTGTATATACAGTTACCGCAAACAAGAAGATTTCAAAACCGAATGCAAGTAAATGTGTTTAATACGTATATTAATTTCATATTCAATTTAAATTATGAAATGGTTTAAGTACAATTGCAGAATTTTGCATGAAGGAATAAGGGGTCTTGTATAGAGATATCCATAATCAAATTTAATTGGCATTAATAAAGAAGGCTTGCTTGTTTGCTTATCATCCAAAATTATAACAATCTTCACAATTTTATTCATAAGTTAAATAATATAAGAACCTATCACCAATTATAACCTGTTTATAAGTGTGGCAGTTTCTTGATATAATGAGCACCAAAACGTGTAGCATAACCTTTGAACAGTTACGCTGTACCCTCATTCTGTTCCCAGCTTCTCACACTCAAAGAAAACAGCCTTTGGATCAAAATCAAAGCTGAAAATTTTGCTAGACAGGTGTTAAAGCAATCATTCTTTCGAAATCTGAGGGGAAAAAAGGAAGGTTTCTTTTTTTTTTTTTTTAACATAGCACATTAAATAGTTTCTAAAAAAGAAACTGGGGGGGTAAACTTTAGTGACGTTCAATCATGAAAAATTGGCTTTATAAAATTAACGAATTCGAATTGATGAAGATAAAAGGATTTGTGAGCTGAAGTTTTGTGGGTTCGCTCATTCGCTCTGACAAGTACTAACGCTCGAAACTGCATGGCGAAAGCTCACAAATCCTTCTCACGCTGAATAGGCCCCATTCAACGGTCGCACTTCCGCCGTGTCGAACTCAATTGAATTGAGTTTGACTTAAGTTCGATAAAATTTCGACACCTAATTCAGACGTCGAGTTTAATTGTGCCGCATTTATTTCATCAAAAATTGTCTTGTTCAATGCTAGCTAATGCTGCTTCAGGGCTTGCGTAGTCAATAAGAAATTATGTCCATGTATTACAATAATATATTCACTTGATTTGACACGGCAGAAATTCGACGTTTGAAATGCGCTTTTCACGGTTAGTTTTTCTCATTCGCGTTACAATACAATCTAGCATGCAGGTGAGGCAATTTCGGGCTATTTTGTAGTTTTAACCCGAAATTGCCTCGCATCCACGTTAGATTACATTGTAATGCAATTAAGAAAAACTAACCGTGAAAAGGGCTATTGGTGCCGCTTTTTTGCGGCAAGTTCGACACAGCCTTTACTCACACACCAAACATGCATGAAGAAAGGCTGCTTTCTTCGGCAATGCTTTCACCGTCTTGAGAAGTACAACCAAGCACTCACAAGAACGGTAATTGAGGGAAATTTGATGGATCAGTTCGATCTTTCGCCAGAAGAATTGAATAAGTAAACTGAGAGTATTCATACAAAATACTAATCTATATACCAATAAATATGAATCTGCTTTATCACCAATGATTAAATACTGGTTAATTCGTTACAATGATCTTCTGTTACTTGCATCATGGTCACAGCAAAGTTTTGGGAGTGGCATGCACTACAGGGAACATTGCATTGCAGTTGACCTCTGAGGTACACCTAGAGCGTTGAAAAGCTACTATATTTGACATTTTTGTGGATTAATCGTCACCAGAATTCAGTGTCTTTGCCGGCAAGTCAAAGACAACGTAGAGTTTCCCAGCGAACTAAACACGGATAGAAAGCAACGAATTCAACGAGCGCTAAATCGCGTTCCCTCCAATTTCCAACCTAAATAAAAAGACAAGCAAAAGAAAATACACTTTCCGTAGTTTGGTAGCTCTTATCTTAACCCACAAACCAGACAGGGTTATGATTTGGGAAGGACAATTACCATGCCAGAAGACTTGAACCCTCCTTACCTAGAAATGGGTTAATTCCTGCTCTACCCGATGTGATGGTCCACGGGAACTGATTTCGTGCATTCCTTTAGATGCATGGATGGTGTCACGCTCCAAGGCTTCGCGACAAAAAAGAAACCCAAACGGGACACGCCCTATTGGTCATTAGTTCTTTCACAAGGAACAAACAAAGATTGTTTAACATTTTGTAAAAATACAAAAGAAACCCGAACGCAAAGAAAAAAATTCCCATGCAATGGGTGCAAATAACAAACTACTGTTTCATTGCACTTCTTTGTCACAGCGCTTTGAACTCAAAATAATCAGTTATTGCATGGAAATCGTTCAATGCGCGAAGAGAGAGTAAATCGTCATTTACTTTCACAAACAAATCCTTATTACGTCCTTCACTATTAACAAGATTTATTTAAAGGATACAGGCAATAAAAAGGACACAGTAGTAAAGGTTTTTTTCCCTGGAAAAAAAATGATATGTTGATTTCACTTAATGTTACTGGATTTCATCCAGTCAGCGAAGCCCATGTTTCTGATATTCTCTCTCATCTGAACATAAGGAAATCAACTGGTCCTGACGGTATACCATCTAAGCTGCTTAAAATAGCTACCCCCGTCATTACTGCACCTCCTACAAAGCTTTTTTAATCATTGTATTGGCTTCGGCGAGTGGCCTTATCAATGGAAACTCAGTAGCGTTACTCCTGTCCACAAGAAAGATGACGAATCATCCAAATCAAATTATCGTCCTGTTAGTGTCATATCAGTGATACCGAAGGTGTTTGAGAGAATTAAATATGATCAGCTATATAGCGCATTCACTCCAATCTTTTCTGATAACATGTCTGGCTTCCTACGCGGACATTCATGCTGTTCCGCCTTACTTAAACTAACTGATGATTGGCGCCATGCTCTTGACAAGAAAAAAGATGTGGGGATGGTTGCTATCGACCTATCGAAGGCATTTGACTCGATTTGCCATAACTTGTTACTAGCGAAACTAAAAGCTTATGGCGTTCAAGACTCTGCATTAAAACTGATTCAGTCGTATCTATCAGGCCGTCTTCAAAGAGTTAAATGCAATGGGAACGTGTCTGACTGGCTCCCCATTCGCTGTGGAGTGCCGCAAGGGAGCCTTCTTGGCCCGCTTCTCTTCAATATTTTTGTGAATGATGTTAATTACTCAGCTGGGTTTTCCTCCATACGTCTTTATGCCGATGACACGACGCAATATGTCTCTCACGAGTGTCCTGCTTTACTAGAATCCATCCTGAATCAAGACATAAAGAAATTAACCATTTGGTTCTCAGCGAACTATCTTCAAGTTAACGCCACTAAGACTCAATCAATGACACTAGGTTAGGTAGTTCTCAGTATACTTACAACGTTTTATTCGATGACTTGTCCATCGTAATTGAACCGACTCTCAAAATTTTAGGTGTAACATTGGACCGTGACTTGTCTTTTAAGCCCAATGTTACGATCATGCTGAAAAAAGCATACGCTATGATAGCTGCTCTACGTAGGATTAAGCGCTTAGTTCCATCAAATACTATGATCTCTCTGTACAAAGCCTACGTGTTACCGCATATTGAATATTGTAACCCGCTATTGCTAGGGATATCTAAATCTTTGAAGAATACCATCGAACGAGCCAACCACTATGCGATTAAGTCTTTACTTAATCTGGGTAACTCAGCTACCTATGATCTATGCTTAGCTACGACCGCTATGGGCATGCTTGAACAAAGACGCATCGTACAATCGTTCGTTTTATTTTTTAAGTGTTATAGACTTAACAGCCCAAATTACATTTCTCAGTTTTTTACACCTAGGATAACTAATTATAATTTACGAGGTAATAGCCTAAATGTTGAACAGCCATCATATAACAGCCTCCTTATGCACAACTCATTTCTGTATCAGATTGACCACATGTGGAATCAATTACCAGCCATAACAAAATCCTCGACCACTTTGGCTCAATTTCGTTCTCGTCTAAATTGTGTTGAATTTGCAGGGTGCCAGTGTACGAACTGTATACACTAGCTATTCTCGTATCTTAATATTTGTACTAGTTTCTTTTTAAATTATCTTTTAATATAGTTCTGGATTCTTCTAGAATTTTTATTTTTTATATGTAAACAGTAATTAATTATGGTATTGTAAATAGTCGTGCGTTTTTAAAATGAGCCATTGGCTCTTACCTTACCTTACCTTACCTTGAAGCCAGCTGATTCATCATGTTCACGAAAACGAGTTACGTGAAATTGGGTTAATAGACCAAATCGGCTACCTCAACGTTGTACGAAATTCAATCTCCCGGGGTTAAGATTCTTGGTGCATTTTATTTGCATTCACATTTAAAGGGTTTAAACTGGGAACAACATTGAGTTGGCCGATTTGGTGTGTTATGTTAATCGTTGAAACTTTGCGGATTTAACATTGCATTTCAAAACTAAGCGGGTGTAGTTCTTCCTTTCTTTTGCATTGCATTTTTGTTGGCACAAATTTTTGTTGAAAAAAAAAATCAAATTAAACTTCACCTCCGAAGGACAAAAATCACAACGACGTGTGTATTGTGGAAACACTTCTTTTTTTCAAAACTGTGCGGTCGCTAATCCTGTAAGCGAAAACAATCAATAGTCCTAAAATAAAAATAGCTTCTGTCTGAAGAACTTGAAAATGTTTCCATGTTTCCCTTGCCAGGGCGCTTCCAACAACAATGTATATTTTTTATTACACTCACTCACTCGGAACACATTCAAAAAGTAAATTAGAGTAAAGGCTACATGTAATAACCAAAGGGGCTAATCGCGACAAGTGGCTTGTTAAGCATGGATGAAATATAATATTTAATTGGGAAGTTAAAGAATTGGACCCAAAGAAAAGATAATTATAAATCGCCCGGTGTGAAGGAACCCGGAATGCAGTAAATGGGAAGCTTGAGAATCCGGAATCCAGAGCGTGGAATCCGGAATCCATTTCAAGGTTGAATGGAATCCAGAATCCACGCATTTCGATGGAATCCTAAGGATCCATTTGGGTGGAACCGTTCAGTTTGGAATCCGGAATCCACGGCTCGGGATCCGGGATCCCATGGACTAGGATCTGGAATCCAAGGGCCACCAGGATTCCTTTACATAGGCAAATCTGAAACTAAAGTTACAATCATAATTCTTACACACAAGACATAAGAACAAGACAGCATACAATGAGTGAAGCAGAAATAGAGACAGGAAAAAGTTGCGTACGAAACTTGTGGTTTCCAGAAAGTTTTCCTGCCCTTCCACTACTCAATTGGAGAGGTAAAAATCTGTTTTGAAAAGTGAACTTGCTTCACGTAATTTGACAGTACACCCCCGATACAAAAGCATTTAGAACAATTCGCTTCTTTGAGGCTGTTCACATGGAAAGAGGAAGATCCTGACACCATGTTAACTAGATGCACCCAAAACGCCCATAGGAGAAAATGAAAAAAAAAAAGAACAACAACAACAACAGCATGGTTGCGGCTGGTCTTTCAGTAGCTTCATTCTACCATTCATATAAACTATAGCCCTAACATAAATTTCTGCAGGTTAAAACAAAAGGAAAACTAACCATCTCAGTACTACGAACTTTCTTTTTCACGCAAGAAGCCCCTACAGCTTAGTGTTTTTTCGCTTTTTAACAAAATCCGTTCCCGGCCAACTCCTCGTCAAGATATTCATCTCATGTTCAAGATTCTATTGTGACTTTGCGGTTTGAAAGTACTTTCGGTGAAGTAGCACTGTTGTGACGTTTTCTGCGTATTCTTGTTCTTGGAAAACGAACCATTAGTAGTGTTTCTTCCATCATTGTGGTGTGTATCTGAGGCTGCTTGTCATCTGGTTGTGCGACAAGGACAGCGACTAAAACGTAAAGCAGAAGAAGATTCGATGAGCGTCCATAGTAATTATCTTTATTTAAGTGTCCACTGTGTTTAGTTGTGAAAATACATTTTTCGTGGTTAGTCTTACGAAGCTCGTTTCATCCCGACCAAGGGACTCATCAGAGACCTTTCTGCTTGGCAAACTCCTTGGGCATCACGCCGAAAGTCCCGTTCGCTAACAAAATGATGACAGCAATCTCACCTTATATGGCATAAGGGTTCCAGACCGTGCAAATTCACGAACGATGTATTTTCACAAGTAACTGTCAACTTTTTTGTCGATTTTTACTCGTGAATTTGTGCGGTCTGGAACCCTTACGCGATAAAAGGCAAGATTGCTGTCATCATTTTGTTAGCGAACGGGACTTTTTTTGTCAACTGTGTTTAGCGTTAGGGAACTTATAGGCCATTTCCGAGTTCATGTCTGCCTCCTCTTCAAAGCGAGTCTAAGTGCGAAGTGCACATATGAATGAAAACTATTTTTCATAAGAGAAACTCCGCACTGAGACTCGCTTTGAAGATGAGGCAGACATGAACTCGGAAATGGCCTACTGAGGACAATAGGCAGAAATCAAATCATATCAGAGGTTGGTTTTTGAGGAAAGGGGAAAACCAAAGTACCCAGATAAAAACCTCGCGGAGCAGAGTAGAGAACCAACCCACATATCATGCCAAGTCTCGGAATCGAGCCACGGGCCACAATGGTGGAAAGCGAGTGCCCTCATCACTGCGCAATTCGTGCATCATCTAACAGAAGAGGCATCCATGTACGAGGTATTATTAAGTACTTGTAATGACACTAAGCAAGAATGATTATCGCAGGTGAGAGCACATACATAAGCAGTTACCAAGAAATCTGACAAAAGTCTGCGAATAAGTGTGACACGAGCTTAACGACTTGCGATTGCGCTACACTGCTCTACCCTTAGTTGTAAGTAGGTACACGTGAATGAATGATGAAATATAGGAGAATTTTTGTGTACACTTTTTTACGTCGTTAGAATAGGGCTCTCGTTTTCTAATCAATCAGCCGAAAGGGTGAGAGGGGGAATTGTGGGAGTAGTGAGGGGTCCAGATTCCCCCTTCCACCCTATATAATTGATTATTAATTCTCTAAGGGGATAGGACTGTGCATAGCCGATCGACTGGGGGGTAGTGAGGCAATCCTGATTTGCAGAAAATGTGTGTTGAATTGTCTCCCTGGAGCCAGCCACAATAACGTTAATATACAGCCAAGTTGCCAGCGTGGTTGGGTGGCCGAGTGGTTAAAGCATCCGACTAGTAATCTGGAGACCCGGATTCAATTCCCGGCCGAACCACATTTTCATTCATGCAATCAGTTGTCCAGATTCCTCTCCTCAATCTACTATTAATTAATTCTTAAGTGGATAGGACCGTGCATAGCCGATCAACTGGGGAGAAGTGAGGTGATCCTGATTTGTGAGGCAATCAGTTGTCCAGATTCTCCCACCCACCCTAATATATATACATATATACATATATATAACTTCAGGTGAGTTCCACACTGATAAATCCAGAATAGTGCTCAACAATAATGGAGCGGTAATAACAATGTTTTTCTACTCAATATAGTTTCATATGGACTTTAATACAGGTCTGTTTCGTAGACCAACAAGGAGTTGGGCCATTTAGTAAAAATGTTCAAACCAATATAGGAAGAGAATTCCGAAATTTGATCGAGAGGTGCTTCCCACCGAACCATAAATTAAGAAAACTGTTTAACGAAAACAATCTTAAGCTAAGTTATAGTTGTTCACCAAACATAAAACAGATCATCGATGGACACAACAAAACCATCCTAAGCCAGAACATGCCACCTCCACAACAAACACCCACCAAACTCTGCAACTCCAGAGCACCAGACAAATGCCCTTTGAAAGGACAATGCTTAGTCAAGGAAGTAGTGTATCAAGCCACCATCACGACCGCTGAAAGCACAGAGACGTACGTCGGCCTCACCGCCACTGAGTTCAAGACGAGATGGCGAAACCACCAAATGTCATTCAAAAACGAAAGTAAAAAGAATGACACCGAATTGAGCAAACATCTATGGCAGCTAAAAGATCAAAAGAAAGACTTCGCAATCTCCTGGAAAATTCTAGCCAAGGCCAAATCTTATAGCAACCTTACTAAACGATGTAATCTATGTAGTACCGAGAAATTCTATATTGTATATAAACCGGACATGGCAACGCTCAACAAACGTAATGAAGTCGTATCGACTTGCAGGCACTAGAGAAATTTTCTCCTTAGGTTCAATCGCATCCTCAACAACCAATCATAAGTTTACAAATGCTTTTTTACTATTGTTTTTCAAGTTTGAATCTTGTAACGATCACGCTACTGATGTATATAAACCCCAGCGATGCTACAGTGTACATGGAATTTAACTGATGAGTGGCCCAACTCCTTGTTGGTCTACGAAACAGACCTGTATTAAAGTCCATATGAAACTATATTGAGTAGAAAAACATTGTTATATATATATATATATATATATATTTTTTTTTTTTGAATTAACAAGGCTGGAAATCCAACGATGTAGTCCCAAGCTAATAGGATCCTACTAGCTTGGGACTACATCGTTGAATTTCCAGCCTTGTTAATTCAAAAATATAATTTGTTATTAGCTGGTAGCCTGTGAATCATCGACATTTCCGGCTTACAAATTATGAAATATTTTTCCCATAGGCAAAGATTACATTTTTTGTTGGCATTAGAATACGACCTAGCTTGCTTTACTTTTTTCCACTTAATCTGATAATTGATGTTCTGTTCTTTTAGACTCCAAATATACTTGCTGAGCTCGGTTACATTTTTGTACCGTTCGTGCCTGAAAGAACATGTATGGTTTCTGTAGCGCTCCTTGAATGTTGTATCACACAGACCGATGTATGTCTCTTTTGTCTGTGAGGTCGTGACCTATGGGAAAAATATTTCATAATTTGTAAGCCGGAAATGTCGACACTTAACCACAGAAACGAAATGACATCAACCTGTAGACATTCTAAGAAATTTCTGTTAAGTAGCGCGTTCATCTAAAATAGTCTTACCCGATCGTTTAGCGCTTTTGCCGTCCAATCACACCTTGACACGTTATACTAGTAAGCATTGTTCCCCAATTTCAAATTTGTATATCTTTACATGTAACCGTTATTGTTGTCAGTTGCCTGATAATTGCTTCATTAGAAGCATGAAACTCCGAGTAGCAATTAAATGTTTTTGAACTAGTCCGACTCCAGAAATTCATCTTTATATATATATATATATATATAGCTGAAGTTTTGAAAACAAGGTCAAACTTGGCTGCAAAATCCAAAGTGCAACTGCTGCCTTTGGCAGCAGTTGCACTGACGGTGAGCTTTAAATTCCTAGGGGGGGCTGCGTCATGGCTTGTCGCATGCAAGTCTAACAAGTGTGAGGTGTTAGTCCATAGCCAAAACAAGTCATTAGACCTCTCTATGGGAGGGTGAGGGAAGGAAATCTCCACGTGTTGGG
>NC_090873.1:25547693-25550193 GCF_036669935.1 Montipora foliosa
CAACGCAGCTATCGAGACAGTGAATTGGCCTTCGTGAGTATCCCGGGATTCTTTCACGGGTGGGATGGGAAAGCCTAAACCCCTTCATAGCCTTAAACCTAAGGATCGACTAACGATTCACAGGCAAACACCAACTTAGGCATCAGCTAATCAGAGGGATCAAGTTAATGATGCAGGCTTATTTATATAGACCGTAGAATGAAGAAATGAAACCCATCCCGTTAATCAACTGATTAATTGTAGTGAATGAAAAACATGAAGAATTGCCCTGAGCGGGATTTGAACCCACGTCCCCCTGAACACCGGTAGGGTGTGATGACCACTACACCATCAGGACAACCACGCTGGCAACGCAGCTATCGAGACAGTGAATTGGCCTTCGTGAGTATCCCGGGATTCTTTCACGGGTGGGATGGGAAAGCCTAAACCCCTTCATAGCCTTAAACCTAAGGATCGACTAACGATTCACAGGCAAACACCAACTTAGGCATCAGCTAATCAGAGGGATCAAGTTAATGATGCAGGCTTATTTATATAGACCGTAAAATGAAGAAATGAAACCCATCCCGTTAATCAACTGATTAATTGTAGTGAATGAAAAACATGAAGAATTGCCCTGAGCGGGATTTGAACCCACGTCCCCCTGAACACCGGTAGGGTGTGATGACCACTACACCATCAGGACAACCACGCTGGCAACGCAGCTATCGAGACAGTGAATTGGCCTTCGTGAGTATCCCGGGATTCTTTCACGGGTGGGATGGGAAAGCCTAAACCCCTTCATAGCCTTAAACCTAAGGATCGACTAACGATTCACAGGCAAACACCAACTTAGGCATCAGCTAATCAGAGGGATCAAGTTAATGATGCAGGCTTATTTATATAGACCGTAGAATGAAGAAATGAAACCCATCCCGTTAATCAACTGATTAATTGTAGTGAATGAAAAACATGAAGAATTGCCCTGAGCGGGATTTGAACCCACGTCCCCCTGAACACCGGTAGGGTGTGATGACCACTACACCATCAGGACAACCACGCTGGCAACGCAGCTATCGAGACAGTGAATTGGCCTTCGTGAGTATCCCGGGATTCTTTCACGGGTGGGATGGGAAAGCCTAAACCCCTTCATAGCCTTAAACCTAAGGATCGACTAACGATTCACAGGCAAACACCAACTTAGGCATCAGCTAATCAGAGGGATCAAGTTAATGATGCAGGCTTATTTATATAGACCGTAGAATGAAGAAATGAAACCCATCCCGTTAATCAACTGATTAATTGTAGTGAATGAAAAACAGGAAGAATTGCCCTGAGCGGGATTTGAACCCACGTCCCCCTGAACACCGGTAGGGTGTGATGACCACTACACCATCAGGACAACCACGCTGGCAACGCAGCTATCGAGACAGTGAATTGGCCTTCGTGAGTATCCCGGGATTCTTTCACGGGTGGGATGGGAAAGCCTAAACCCCTTCATAGCCTTAAACCTAAGGATCGACTAACGATTCACAGGCAAACACCAACTTAGGCATCAGCTAATCAGAGGGATCAAGTTAATGATGCAGGCTTATTTATATAGACCGTAGAATGAAGAAATGAAACCCATCCCGTTAATCAACTGATTAATTGTAGTGAATGAAAAACATGAAGAATTGCCCTGAGCGGGATTTGAACCCACGTCCCCCTGAACACCGGTAGGGTGTGATGACCACTACACCATCAGGACAACCACGCTGGCAACGCAGCTATCGAGACAGTGAATTGGCCTTCGTGAGTATCCCGGGATTCTTTCACGGGTGGGATGGGAAAGCCTAAACCCCTTCATAGCCTTAAACCTAAGGATCGACTAACGATTCACAGGCAAACACCAACTTAGGCATCAGCTAATCAGAGGGATCAAGTTAATGATGCAGGCTTATTTATATAGACCGTAGAATGAAGAAATGAAACCCATCCCGTTAATCAACTGATTAATTGTAGTGAATGAAAAACATGAAGAATTGCCCTGAGCGGGATTTGAACCCACGTCCCCCTGAACACCGGTAGGGTGTGATGACCACTACACCATCAGGACAACCACGCTGGCAACGCAGCTATCGAGACAGTGAATTGGCCTTCGTGAGTATCCCGGGATTCTTTCACGGGTGGGATGGGAAAGCCTAAACCCCTTCATAGCCTTAAACCTAAGGATCGACTAACGATTCACAGGCAAACACCAACTTAGGCATCAGCTAATCAGAGGGATCAAGTTAATGATGCAGGCTTATTTATATAGACCGTAGAATGAAGAAATGAAACCCATCCCGTTAATCAACTGATTAATTGTAGTGAATGAAAAACATGAAGAATTGCCCTGAGCGGGATTTGAACCCACGTCCCCCTGAACACCGGTAGGGTGTGATGACCACTACACCATCAGGACAACCACGCTGGCAACGCAGCTATCGAGACAGTGAATTGGCCTTCGTGAGTATCCCGGGATTCTTTCACGGGTGGG
>NC_090873.1:25560193-25565193 GCF_036669935.1 Montipora foliosa
GCGTCCGTTTCAAGCTCCTAAATATCTCAGCTATCCCTGTGGTTTCTCCAAAATCATAATGACCACCCGTGACCACAACGAAAACGTTTTCAAAATGGCCGCCAAACGATCGTGGAAAAAAATTTATTGAATAGGCCATTTTACCGAGTTGTTTGCTCAGCGACCAAGCCTATGAATGGCTGCGAGGCTGCCGGTGACCTTGCATTGATACAGCCCTCACTGCTTTTATCATGTAAATTGTGTTGTTGTAACGCTAATTAGTCCATATTATCATTACAAAAGTATGAAGGTTTGTATCAAAACAGGGTCCCCGGCAGCCTCGCTTCCATTGTTAGGCCTGGTAACTTAGCCACAACTGTAAAATGGTCTATTCGCTTTTGCTTATGAAGTCAATCTTTTGCCAAAAAGCGAGTATTTGTACTGTAAGGGCTGATCAAATCGACGATAAAAAAATTTACGATTTTTTCCGTCATTTGCCCTTTAACAATACAGCATTTACCATAAAATCACAGTAATTAATATAAGCTTACCGTATACCTTCACAGGCGAACTTTTTGCAACGTTTTTCTGATCTCAAATTAATCAATACTACTTTAACTAAATTTTTCAGAAAAAGCGACTCCAAAATGTTAAACAAAACGCGAGTAGTGACGTAACTAGTGTCATGCCATGGGGAGGGAGGAGTGGTTAGGAAAGTTGAAATGACCTCAATTTGTTTCTTTTTCATTTCTTAAAGCCAGGGAAAAGCGCCCTGGGGACGAGGTTGATCTTGAAGATGATTGCGGGAAGGGCTTCTCCCTAGGAGTCTTTTTGCATAGTGTAAGGGTGAAACTCTGATGGTTAGTTCAAGTTTGAAAGAATAGGCCTTGGGTGAAAAATATGTTAAATGGAAGGACCTTGAAAGCTCAAAGTAAGACAAATTTGTTAATCACTCCCATAAGTTGTCTTTTTAGCAAAAGGGACTTTAAGATCTAGGACGCGGTCGTCAACGAGAACTCCACGAAACAACAGTTATCATAGACCCTATGCAAAAATGGCTGCCTTTAAATTATTCTTTTGTTCATATTCAAAATAGCCCAACTAACCTCGTTTTTTGAGATAAAAATTCTAAAGAATTTGTTATCCTGAACGAGGTTAGTTGGGCTATTTTGAATATGAACAAAAGAATAATTTAAAGGCAGCCATTTTTGCATAGGGTCTATAGGTTAATGGAGGACATGCGTGCACGTGCGGCACGCATTTTTGCACAAATTCGAGCGGTACTCTGCACAACAACGACGTGAAATCACCAAATTTGACGTTTTGACGAGAACTAACAAATTTGAATCTTTCTTTCTTCATTTTTTAATCTGAAACCGCTCGTATCAAGTTATTTTTGGGATACTTCGTCCACACTGTACGACGTGACACTAGTGTTAACAATACTCTAGTGTCAACTCTCGAATGCGATCGCAGCGTTTCTGCTTTTTTGAATCCCTAGGGGAACACTTGATGTAACACTAGTGTTAGCTCTCTAGCAACCACAGACATATTAGTTGCGGAAACATTGTTTCCAGAAATGTTTCCTCGGCGCGCAAACGAGGAAACATTTGCTGAGGAAGTAAAAATGTTTCTGATTCAGAAACATATCCTCCCTAGTTACTTGACGTCTGGGCAGCTTCCAATAACTGTACGCCTGATTTCAGTCATCAGGCACAAAATGATTTTCAAATGGTGGATCGAGTCAAATACAAATTATACTTTGGTATAGAACAAATGTATTGTACTTTCGTTGTTGGAAACAAAACTCAGGCACGTTATTTTTAGGTCTCAGAATCTGGAAAAAATTTACTCATGTTAATTTTTGCCCTATATTATAAAATTCCTTGCGACAGGGTCACGTCACAGGTCAACTAGGGAACGTTTATATAGAAGAAACAAAAGACTTTCTGGGCCAGTTGTTCGAAAAACTTACTAGACGCTCTCTCTTTAAAATATTTAAGTACCAGTCAAATTGAAGATTCAACATCCCCCCCCGGGCAACCCCCCCAGGTATTTGAATTTTTAGACATTTTTTGTTCAAATGCTCCACCCTCCCCGGGCCAAAAAGCTATTCCAAAAGCTATGCTTGCTCATGGAATGATCAAATATCATGAAGGAACATTTGTATCTGAAACAATGGCAATCACCCAGGTGGGAATCTTATTAAGACCTCACCAATATACTTATTGTTTTCTTAATAAGATCTTATCTTACTTCTTAACTAAGATTTTTGCAAGAAACTTACAAGATCTTCTAAGATTCCTACAAGATTCTAACTTGTAAGATACTAGTTTCTTGCAAGAACTCCTTTAGCTATATTATTTTATTTAGTTTCACTTACAACGGAGGATTATGAATGTCAAAGTGGTGTGCCACATTGTTCATCAAAATGAAATATATAAATTGATTGATTGACTGGTGTGAATGTTTTCTAGGGCCTACATGTATCTCAACCACAAGATGAAGTGCTGAAGGAAATTGTGCATTGAAAACTAATTGGAGAGAATTTCTTGAGATGCAAGAAACAGACAGTGCTGATTGTGAATTGTGATGCAAATGTAAATTGAAACTTGGAAGGGTACAGGCTTTATTGCCATTTTGGATACACCTTATGAACATGATTAGGTCAAACTGTTGACCATAACTGGGTCAAGGGAATTTGTTCCAGAAATCAGGTAATCGTGGCAGAGTCGAATGCCCTCGCCTTGAACTGGTTAAACGCAACAATCGGTGACTTCTCTGTTCATATTGTTTCTCAGTAATTTTTTGACGAAAATCAAGAAAGGTTTCACTATCCCTTAGGTCTGAGGAAATTGTTAGTCATCTTGAATCAGTAGTAAATACATCAAACATAAGTGATATATTTCTAATAGACATATCTGCACGTGGCAACAATGATTTAAAGATCATGATTGTAATATAAGCACTACTCAATTGATTTTTTGACGAAAATCAAGAAAGGTCTCACTATCCCTTAGGTCTAAGGAAATTGTCAGTCATCTTGAATCAGTAGTAAATACATCAAACATAAGTGATATATTTCTAATAGACATATCGGCGCGTGGCAACAATGATTTAAAGATCATTATTGTAATATAAGCACTACTCAATTACATGCACTAAATTTGTTTTAGGAAACTCTGTAGTATTTTCCATCTGAACTGGTGGATGGCACGCCTCGCACAGTTCGATGTAACTTGAAAATGAGGTCTAACCATACAGTTAATTTGTTATAGTATGCTCTGTAGTATTTCCCATCTGAACTGGCGGGTGATGTGCCTCATACAGTTCAATGTAACTTGAAAAGTAGGTCTAACCATACAGTTAATTTGTTGTGGTTTTCTATGTAGTATTTTTCATCTGAACTTACGGGTGGCATGCCTCATGTAGTTCGATGTAACGTGAAAAGTAGGTCTAACAATGTAGTTCATTTTGTTATAGTATACACTATTTAGTATTTCCCAACAGTATTGGCACTTGGCACACCTCACACACGCACGAACTGAAATTATTTAAATATTTGTTCATTTATGAAGACTTAAGTATTATCAGATAACTTATTACCAGTGAAACCTTTTAAATACGGTGAATAGAGGTAGAGAAATTGGAATTCAGGACTCCTCCATACTATTCTTTAGTGAACAGTACACGTTCATATAGAATAGTAGAGTAAAGACAGTTTACTGTAAAACTATCATTGAGAGAATTAATAATATTAATGGTTACATTGTCACACTAGACGCTTCCCTGAGAAGGCACTCAATTTTGTGGTATTGAACTAAAGCATGCCAGTTAATTTTTTCAAGTCGGGGGTCATTAACACCATTTGTGGGGTCACCCAGATGTGCCAGCAGTGGCCCTTTTACTCACACGTTCACACTTTAATTATTTTATAATGTCCTGTTCCATTTTGGGGTCTTTTAGTTTTTTAAGCTTTGGTAATAAATTCAGTTTACAGATAAAAAAAACACGCTCTTGAGTAAAATTCACTCGTTTCTTCTTTGAATAAACAGTCTTTAAAAAAACTAATTGCAAATTGCTCTGACGGACGTTTTCCTGCATGTCTTGCAGTTGCACTAAGCAAACGTATATTGCATACACTAAGATGTTGTTTCCACTTCATAATTCCTCTTCTTTTCAGTGTAATCTGGTACCAGGTCAAGACAATTTTTGGCTTTAGGCTTGCACCAAAAAGTGCCGTAAAATCCGGGAGTTAACAGTAAAAAGACAAGGCAAAAGACAGATGAAGAATATATAACTCTGAATCGAATTCTCATTGAAAGATTTGTGACAATCGATCGTAAAAACACGAAAATTTCTACAGTCTCTGACTTTTATGAAGTAAAAGGTCCTGATGTTCTGTCACAACCTCGTTCCCAGGGTCTTCTCGGCTTTCAATGTGGCGGCGGGTTCTTTTGAGAATCTGTGGTACTTCATTTTCACAGTGAAACCATTTGAATGTTCTATTGTGGTTTTATCTCTCATCTCATTGATTGACTGCACGTATTGTCATTTCAGTGTAAAATCAGTATTTTAATTCTTTTCTAATTGCCAACAGGGAACCATAGTATGTTTAGCGCCCACATTCTTACAACTTGTTATTTTGTGGTAAAGTTGACATAATCAAGCCAATGTACGTTGTTGAAGGATTGCTATTCCGTGCCGCTGTGACGGGTATGGTTTTCAAGCAGTTTACTCTAGGATAGAGGACATAAATCATAGCGTTTGGGTCTAGAATAGGGTATCATTTTTCACGAAACTGACCACTCGCTTGAAGATTTTATCAAGACTAAGGAAACCAGAAATTCCCGCTCAACAATATAAAAAAATCGAGTCGGCAAAGTTTACGTTTACGCAACACAGCCTCAACAGTGTCGATAAATGGGTATCATGAAACACTTCTGGATATTATTAACTGTCAAGTATCGGTATTTAGACGGAAATCAGTGGGAGTTTACTCTAGTATAGGATAGCAAAAT
>NC_090873.1:25575193-25577693 GCF_036669935.1 Montipora foliosa
TCGTCGTCAATGAAATGCCCTAAACCTGAGTGCGGAAACGCACTCAAATGGCAAAGACGAACTGCATCGGGGGATGGATTTGTTTGGCGATGCTCTAGAAAAAACTGCAATGGACAAGCTTCAATCCGCCAGAAGTCATGGTTTTCTGGTAGTAAGCTTTCCCTTGAAAAAATATTAGCCCTAACTTACGCTTGGGCGCATAAATTCACCACAACACAAGCAGTGCACGAAACCGCGTTAGATGAAGAAACCACCTCGACAGAAACGGTGATAGATTGGTATAACTATTGCCGGGAGGTTTGTGCAGATAGAATAATGAAACAACATGCGAGGCCAATAGGCGGTCCTGGTACAAGTGTTGAGATTGATGAGTCCAAGTTTGGCAAGATGAAGTATCACAAAGGTCGCTACATCGAAGGACAGTGGGTCTTTGGTGGCATTTGCCGGAAACCAAGGCCTGCTTCCTTGTCCCGGTAGAGCGCAGGGATAAAGAGACACTCTTGCCAATTATCCGCGCTCAAATATTGCCTGGAACACGCGTGATGAGCGACATGTGGAAAGCTTACGATTGCCTACAAGACGAGGGCTATCATCATCTCAGAGTTAACCATCGCCTAAACTTCGTTGACCCAGACACGCTTGCCCACACGCAGCGCATTGAAAATACATGGTGGGGAGTAAAACGAAGTATGCCTCGTGCAGGAACATCCGTGAATCTGTTTGAAAGCTACCTACAGGAGTGGTTGTGGCGTCAGCAAAACAAAAGTGATCCATTCGGAAACATCATTGAGCATATCGCTGATTTGTGCAATGTGCGATAAAGAGCCCTCTCTATGCACTGCTCGTGATTCGGCGAAAAGAGCCGTACATTATACAGGACAGAAAACAAACCCACACTTTGCAGTGCTTTGGTGAATTGACAGAGAAACGAAGGACAATTTTACGAGCAAAAAGAAGGTAGGCATTCAATTGCTGCAAACTTTTATTTGGTCCGTTTGTTTTGTACATGAGAATCTGAACAGTATATGTACAAAGATTTCTTAAAATTCCACTTCTTTCGCTTATTTTAAAATTGACAAATGGCTAAAATTGCTAGAAAAGTGCAAAAATTAAGTTGAAAATGTTCGATTTTCCGTATTTCAGTCAAAAATTTTACCGATTTTATTTAAGTCCATATGGACTTAGAAAAAAAACCTCTAAGAAGACCAAACAAAGCGCTACACTCCCAAAGGGCGTCTATTGTTATCGCTATTGTTTTCTTGAAACAAAGGACCGTATGCATAATGAAGTAGGGACCTGTACGGAAATCTTGCCCTATCGGAATGATTTCCGTACAGGTCCCTACTTCATTATGCATGCAGAATATATTAATTATTCATTCGCACTATTGTTTTCTAGAACAATGCGTATACCCAAGGGAATCGAATATATACATGGCTAATTTGTACTTACGGGATGATCAAAAGTGGATCTCATTCTCTCTCTCTCGCTCCCTCCCTCTCTTTTTTCACCCTCTCTCTTTTCTTTGCCCTTTTTGCTCACAACGTCTCTCTTTCTTTTCGTCCCAGCTTTCCTCTTTCGATTCCTTTGTCCTGTCTGTCTTCTCCAGATCCCGCTCGGCTTTTTCTGTCCTTTTTTCGAAGTCTCTCGCAGTCTGCCTTGAACTCCGTACCACTGTAAACCTCTGGATTACTTGTCCCTCTTCTAGACCACTGAGCTAACGTGTCAAGTTGCTAATTCACACCTTGATAATGATATTTCTTTGGAATTCTGGACGACAATTTACATAACAATGATAAGTAATTATATACGCGTGCCGTGCCGACCACCAATAAATGCACTGATTTTGCTTCTTTTGAAACAACGTCACCCCTTAATAATGCTAACCGTAACCCTTTAGGCTTAAGGTTGAACCCAGTAAAATTCTTTTGGAGGTTAATCGAGCATATCTGTGAATGTCTGAATTGCTTGTTTTTTCATCCCCCGTGCTGCACACTTAAAGAGCACTACACGGAAGAGTATACCTCCTTGTGATTGGGGCATCCTATATGGGAAATTTTTTATGCACGATTTATTGCAATATAAAATCTTTGAGTCGACGTTAACCCCTCTTTTTCAGCAAACTGTGAATTTTGAAACTTGATGGCCGCCTCTCAAGAATCAAATATAAACTTATGGAAACTATCCCGACTTTTAGCCGATCACGAGCGGAGCATAGAGTGGTGCAAAGAGCAAAATCTACTCTCGTCGTCAATGAAATGCCCTAAACCTGAGTGCGGAAACGCACTCAAATGGCAAAGACGAACTGCATCGGGGGATGGATTTGTTTGGCGATGCTCTAGAAAAAACTGCAATGGACAAGCTTCAATCCGCCAGAAGTCATGGTTTTCTGGTAGTAAGCTTTCCCTTGAAAAAATATTAGCCCTAACTTACGCTTGGGCGCATAAATTCACCACAACACAAGCAGTGCACGAAACCGCGTTAGATGAAGAAACCACCT
>NC_090873.1:25587693-25592693 GCF_036669935.1 Montipora foliosa
TTTTTTCCCTTACACTTGGGAATCTTAAGTATTAAAAAGCCAAGAAGTAACAATTTCGCAATGAAGTTAATTTACTCATTATACTTTAAAGCCTCACAAGTGACAACTCTACAACTCATACGATTCTCGTCTCAATCTTTCCGGTTTGCCCGAGAAAAAAAATGACTCAATGTTAAGGTATTGTTGACGAACACTCCACGCCGGCGTCTTCATAGTGTCTACAGTTTTCAATTTCCCATCCAGGAAACTTGCAACGATCGATGGAGGATTCACTTGAGGTACATTGCACGTCATCCATCCAAATAGGCCCATTTCCCTGACCGAATGCAGCTGATCCACTGACACTATTAGCTGGTGGGAAACCAAGCTGTCTACACACCACGTGACCATTGTTTGTTTGCCAAATATCATCGCAAACTGTTCCCCACTGATTTTCACGAAAGATTTCAACCCTGCCTTCTAACGATGTATTGCCTCCTTCAAGGCGTACAGAATTGGCAACTGAAATAAACATTTGAAATCTTAGACATTATATTCCAGAGATACCGCCATATGAGCGTTGGTGTAAATGCGAATTCAAGGCAAACTTTGGGTCTCGTGGTTTTGTGCGTCATACCCATCCCTTAACATTCCTTTCTCTTCTCTGACCCCATCATCTGAAATTCGGAATTTACAACTGTCATAACTGCGCTATGAGTATAATTTCCACAAAACTCTGCAAGGTGATAGCTGCGAATTTCGTCACTGCGAAATCGAAAGCGTAACAAGCCAACCGTAAATACAAAGAAATGACTAATTAAAAAATATAAATTTGAGTGGTAAGAACTGTAGGATCCTTCGGTGATGTGGCAAAGAAATTCCCCGCTAATAAAAATCGCTTAGGCGTGCGTCTTTGCCACGATTTAGGATTTATGCCTAACGTAATTATCGACGTTCAGGAATGTTACCCTGTGGTTTCTCCTTTTGTTGTGGCAAGAGGAGATGGTTTCTTCTCCATTTATGCCGGGTCTATCATTCCAAAACGAAAAGACAGTATTGTCACCAAGACTTACCATGATAGCTTGCAGCAAAACCATTCATTACGACCGAAGAATCAGTGATAAACGTGATGAAGAGATTGTTGCTTGAACTTGTAATGGCTGCTGGAATAGATGATCCAGAGTACGAACCAATCAGAGAAGAGGAAGCAGAGAGGCCATCATAGACACGAACACTATCGTGAGATGCTTCAGTAGCAAACCTGAAGAACACCAGCCTCAAATTGGTGTTTGCAGACAAAGTCCATTCACAGCTCATACTGTTGTTGTAAGATCCGTCTTTGTTTGAAAATATGATACCACTTGTGCTAGATCGCACGACTAATAGTCCTGAACACGAACTAGTTGCTGTTACAGACCACACTATGAAAAGAAGGGAACGATAAAAAAGGAAGAAAAAAATATATATCATAAGCTAAATTAATTTCGAAGGATCAATCCGGGCTTCTGGCTCATTGGCTTAAAATGAGT
Organism: Montipora foliosa; assembly: GCF_036669935.1. Classification (NCBI taxonomy): domain Eukaryota; kingdom Metazoa; phylum Cnidaria; class Anthozoa; order Scleractinia; family Acroporidae; genus Montipora; species Montipora foliosa. The sequence goes on from NC_090873.1 coordinate 25,589,202, forward strand.
TGACAGTTGAAGAGATATTCCAGAAATATAATATTCATTCACACCGCGGTCCAATTTGGTTTGCCAGAATATTTAATGATGTACACTCTCTTTAAACCCCGAGATAATAAAATGCTGAATATTCGTTATCACTTAGATAACGTACAAAAAGAACTTATTTCGTATTTAATTGTTATTTTACCTGTAGAACTAATTGTTTACCGATAACGCATTCTTCTAAAAAATCAATTTTCACCCGTGCCCTTCACGCAACTGTGACGTCTTCGCGGCAAAACTGCCTTATTTCACGTTGACGTGCTGAGAATTGATGCTACTCCCTGTCTTCTTTCTGGCGGGTTCCGTTCAATCCTGGGCAAAAATGCTTTCAAGAGTCGTTTTCAAAAAATGGGCGCAAAAATCGCTGCAATTAAAAGTTATGCCTTAATTTTGTTAGCGATGCCCCCACACATCTCTCAGGCAATGTTGAAACTGGCTGCAGCTTTTTAGAATATTTGCCGGTTTCAAATCAACATCGTAAAGGGGGAGAGGAGGTGAGGGAAAAGTTGTTCCCAAACGTTGTCTTTGAAGCAACCCTTTTATGTTGTGCCTTGTTGACTTTAATATTCTCCTAAAAAATTGTCCAGGATTGGTTGGTCTGTGCAAAACATTTAGAAACATCATTTCTCCATGTAGCTTTTATAGGGGGTAGTGTGGCTCAGTGGTTAGGGTGCTTGCCTTGAGATCCGGAGATCCCGGGTTCAAGACCCGCTCTGACCACTCGTTGTATTTGTTCCTGGTAGTCCCTGGTTCAACTTCCCAGCTGCAATTGTAAATAGCCAACTGGTTTGCCTCCGGCCAGTTGGAGTTCTTAATAGTTGTTGTTGTTCTGTTCGTTTCGTTGTGTTACATTGGCCCTGAAAGCCCCTATGGGGGAGCGGTCAATTAAGTATGTATGTATGTATGTATGTATAGCTTAGAACCCCAAGTTATGAGATGCATTTTCACTTGTTATAAACGCTACGAAGCGTCCCGTTAAGTCTGTTCGCTTTTTTTACCAATCCCTTATACAGTTCTTTGGGGGGGGGGGGGGTGGTATTTGCATTAAAACAATGAGTTTTTAGTTTATTGAAGCATGATACAGTCCCAAGGGTAAATGACTTATATTATTTTTATGTAAATACCACCCAATACGTCTTGCATTATGGGATGGTAAAAATAGTAGATTGTAGAGATTGTTGTTATTTTTCAAGTTACGATTATAGTAAGTGTCAATTGTTTTAATTGAAGACTAAAGAGGGGAGCTCTGTGACGTTTATTCCCTCAAATTAGTTTTTTGATACAAGTGATTTTCAAGCCTTCTCAAAGTTAAGAAAAAGGATGAGAAGACACTTCGTGACGGGTATCGAAAATCGGTGTGCATGTTATTATAATTAATTACACACAAGCCTGGACCAAGAGAGTATGAGGGTAAGAGAGGTAATCCCTCATATTGGCCCTATTCCCATCGTAATCCCATCTTCAGTTCCCACGGCCTGCTCCCGTCTGACCTTGTAGCTTAGTCGGTAGAGTAGCGGTGGTCTAACCCGAAGGTCCTGGGTTCAATTTCCACACTGGTCAGAGTTTTTCTCTGTCCTTGTGTGAGCCCATTTCCATCAGTAGGGCTAACGCTCACATGGTTCATAATATATGGGGTAGAAAACTAGCACTTCACATTACACTCTAATCAATTAAGAAAGTTATTTTTACATCTCCTGTGAGATCCGGAATTCCCACGAGGGTTATCTGACAGCCAATCATATGTCCCCATTTTTACCAATGTTGGGTGGGAATTCGCTCAGCTGTCAACATTGGTGAAAATGGGTACATATGATTGGCTATCAGATAACCCTCGTGGGAATACCGGATTTCGCAGGAGATCTAAAAAAAATTTACGAGGGATTACGATGGGAACAGGGCCAATATGAGGGATTACCTCTCTTACCTTCATACTCTCTTGCCTGGACATATCTCAGTGAGTAACCTCACTCTCATGGCTCCTTATTTCTCGGCTCTCTTGAAAGGGGATTTTATCCCTTCCATTACATTGTCATTATTTCTTTCCCACCTGTTCCTTGACATGTTGTTCCGTTTCCTGTGAATCCCAAATAACAGAAACAGCTATAAGATCCTACTTTGTTGTAGCAGTTGGCATTCGGATCACAAGGAGACGGAGAAGTACTGCATTCATCGATGTCTAGGTATATAAATACAAAATTAATGAATACATGTACCGCAAAATCTCAGTTCAAAAACTTGTCTGGCTGCTTGTTCTACTCACCATGCCATTTTCCCCATCCCTATCTCGAGCCACTACGCCCGTTAAAAGCTCTGGCATATCAGTCACCTTTCTCTCCACAAAAAAACACTATCGAAACCCTCACGCGAAAGCGACCAGCTTTAAATAAGTCTAAATACGACCAGTGTAAAACCCGATTTGAATTGATGCTAAGAGATTTTCTGATCAAGCCCTCGTAAGGGAGTGCTCGTGTAGGCGACTTCGACTTCCGCTTTATGGCAACAACTTGTTCTCGTCGGCCATCCTTACTTCATTCTGAGGTCGCCGTAGCGAGTTCCCATTCTCGTAAGCGACCAGCTTTAGACAGGACCTTTTTCTTTGACATTTCCGAGCTGATTGCTTACGAGTACTTCATAGGGGCCTTTAGATTCTAGTACGAGGACGACAATGAGTGCGAGATTTGCAAATGACTGCGTGTTTTAAGTGAAAATTCTTAGAAAATTTATAACCCAGACGATTAATTTTACCCTTTGTTAGCAGCATAGGTTGCCCAGTTATTTTTTTTTTTTATTTCTGGTAACTGAGCCTTTTCCTGATTGAAAAATGCCAAAACTGCTACATGGTTGGTGACTTGTTTTGACACGACGACATTTTTGCAAAAACTCGTACTGAAACAAGCAAGGTATCACGTTGTTCCAGCCAAAATGACGATGGTTTGCGCGCGCTCAATGTTTTTCTATGAAATCTCGTACTCGTAGATGTTCTCTAATGATTTGGGGCTAGGTGCAATCACTGAAATCAAATCAAATCAACACATATCAAATTTAAGCGATAGAGGACGTTTTCCGTGTTTCCATAGCCTCATTTAGACACTCGGGGGAGTTGGCAGAATTCGAGACAGTAATGCAATATCTGTCGAGAATTCACCCAAATCCCCCGAGTGCTTAGACGAGGCTACGGAAACATGGAAAAACGTCCTCTATCGCTTTTAAAAAATATTTCTCAAAGACAATTCAACAAATGAAGGAAAAAGCCGCCTTTTTTTTTTACTTCCTGATTAAAACAGATTTTCTTGACACACGCTCATACTTCGTACCAGCCAATCAAAACGCGCGTCTGACAATACACAACCAATCAAAATTCGTGTGATGTCACAGCCGTGTTCCATATTCTCATCTAAACATAGTTATCGACCAATGAGAGTGCGCGTACTATCCTAATTATTTTATAAAAGAGGT
>NC_090873.1:25597693-25600193 GCF_036669935.1 Montipora foliosa
TCTCGAATAGAAGAAGGAAGACCATTCCAAAGGAAAATAATACGATTGAAGAAAGATGCACTAAATAAAGAAGTACGAAAAAAATTAGGAAGAAGCATATTGGCCTGACTTGAACGAGTACGTGATGAGCGTTGAGACCAGAAGGTTAAATACTGAGAAATGTCAACGTCAAAATTGCCCTGTTTGCATTTAGAAAAGAAAAGAAGGTCCTTGAGTTCAAGCCAGTAAGAGATAGGATGAAGATTAAGCTTTATAAGGTGAAGGTAGTTCATAGTCACGCAGAATGAATTTTGTGGCCCTTCTTTGAACTCCCTCTAGGAGGGCAAGGTCGCGTCCAGAGCTTTGAGGTGCCCAGACCTCGCTGGCCTAGGAAAGGTGAGATCTAACAAGCGCAATATATGTCAATTTCACTACCGGCACCAAGAGCACGGCCAAGATCATGAAGAACACACCGAAGTTGAGTTACACAAGACCTGTTAGGATGGAAACCATGTTGAAGATCATAGAGTGAAGTTTTGACGAAGTTAGAAACGTGAGTAAAGATCAAATGTTCAAGTACCTTAGAAACTATTGAGAGTAGAGATACAGGCCTGTAATTGGTGACATCTCTGTAATTGGTGACATCTTGTAGATTGTCCTTTTTAGGAATAGGAACGACATTCGCCATTTTCCATTCGGATGGAACTTTGCCTTGTTGAAGAGAGAAATTAAACAGAGCAGCGAGTGAAGGTGCAATCACTGCTGAACACGTTTTTAGGATGAAAGATGGAATACCTTCTGGACCAGTTGCTTTTGAAGGCGTTAACTTAGACAAAAGGCTTTCCACTTCAGATGACGTAACACTTATATCATTAAGTGTGTTGACCAATGGGCTTGAGGGGTAGGAAAGGAAGTGTCCGCTTGTGTCAGGATTGAAGACAGATGCGAAACAGGAATTAAAGGCATTGGCCTTTTCCTCTGCAGTGGAGAGCTTTGAATCATTAAAGTTCATTGTGTCTGGAGTTGAAGCTTTAGATGACTTAGCCTTGAAGTATCTCCAAAGGGGTTTGGAGTTAAAAAAAAAATGTTGTAGCCGACAGGCAAAATCTCATTATTCCCAAGTCTCTGTCAGGGCAATAACATCAATATCATTGCCATATACGATGTTCTGAAGACAAGACAACTTGTTGAGAGTAGTATTTGCGGAGGAATCATAATAGTTTGCTTTCAAACTTGTAACATTTTGTAGACAGTAAAGATTGTTGTTTGAAAGTCTATGATTCCGATCAGGTCCAGGATTGATCTCTATATCACCATGTAGAAGTAATAGCGATAGTAGAATACGAATTACAGTAGTAGGACGACGACTCTTGGTGTTGAGAGACGAGTCAAAGTTCAAAAAGGCGGTTCCACAGCACGTACGAGAGACTTGAAGTCAGGTCTGTATGAATGGTCACTAGTCGTTCCAAAAACATAGCCTTGCTGCAAGTGATAGCAGATTCGCCATATTTATACCATTCGCTAGCATCTCCAGGAATATTAGGTGTTATATCAAGTAAAAGGCAGCTAAAAAATAGAAAAGTTAACGGAGCTAACATACTCCATGCCGCTACTTGACGCCCCCCCCCCCCCCCCCCCTCCTTCCGGGCTCACATTACAGCACACGAGATCTCTCCTTATGTATGCATTCAGCATTTCGGTGGCATAAAGAAGGAAAAGCAGCAAATCCTCAAATATTTAGAAGACAGAAAAGGGAAATCGTAAACACTGGTAGAATTATAGCTCCAGGTGTAACTTAAAGGGGCACTGTCATGAGCTGCGCATGCTCGAGTTTGTTTGCTCTCGCGCTCACGGAAAATTCTAGCCGCCATTATGGATTCACCCGTGGGTCACGTATATTCGCATTTAATGAATTCTATGCCAAACATAGCGCTCAGAATTTAATATTTACCTGTCAGGAAGAACTTTCCGGATCAATAAACTTTTGTAAACGCCAAAGTGCTTGCAGTACAAAGCGAAATCACTGTCGCTGCACGCTTCGTAGCCAGCATCGAATTTAGCTTGCAGCCAGCCGCGAAAAATTCTTTGCTTCAGATAAATACGCTTGTGCGTGTTATTCCACTCCTTCAGGTATTTTTTGCGATCCGTTAAAGCCTTCCTTTTTCTCCCGGAGTTTCTCCTTAGTCCACCATGGCCCTCCCCAGTGGACGCCATTTTGAATTTGTCGATCCAACTTGAAAAAGTTAACCTAACACTTTTCAAGTTTTCGCAAGACGCTAGCGCATGCGCAACTCATGACAGTGTCCCTTTAACGTAGCGTGATGTGAAGGGCTATTTTGGGTTGACTAAAATGATTAGCATTGCAGGTTGTCCCATCTCCAGTAAATCCTACTTGACTGTTGCATACATAGGAGAAAGAAACAAGACCTCATAATTGCCAGGGTAGATCACAAGCAAAGTACCGTAATGTGATGTGGTGTGACATAATGTCAACTCACATACCATTGCAGGTTGTCCCGTT
>NC_090873.1:25607693-25627693 GCF_036669935.1 Montipora foliosa
TTGCATTTTTCGCTGGTATCAATCCAGTTTGACATATCATGATATCTGTGGTCCACACTCGTGGCTACGCAGTTATTCAAGTCAAGCATCGGCGGGATGTAAACTTAAAGCTGAGTGTTTATTTTTAATTTGCTTAGAGTCGCTTTTTTTTTCTGTATTTTTTCTGTATTGCAATTTTTGGCATATCTTTAGAAGCTCTGATAAGATTACATGATGCCTGGAGGACCTATGTCTGGAACAGAAACGAAAGGACTGAGCGAAAGAGAACGACAACGACAAATAGAATACCAGTAATAGCTCATTCTTAGCACACAAATCAAATTCTTTCCTTGGGCACTAAACCGTTTATTATTTTTACAAATGGGTTATTTAAAGTGAATGCGTATTTTTAAAAGGTGGTTTAATCGGTTCTTCCTTTGTTCACGAATGAAAATCGAATTTTTATTGTCAACTGGAATTAAATAACAATTATCTGTACTCTTTTGGACATAAAGAAAAAGTTGATTTGTTTGTTTCTTTGTTTTCCTCTAAAATGCGAACGAACAAGCGCTTTTTTAATCCGTTTGCCCATGGTTTGCCCAACTGGTTTTCGTTGTGCCTCGACAGTGACAAGAAAATTTTCCCCTTATGTTATAAACACGTATCTTAATGAGTCCTCGTAAAATTAGGGGGAAATCTCAGTAGCGTGTGTGTTTCAATGAAATACATCAAAATGTGAATGATCTTGTTTTCAGAGATAAAGTGGAATAAAGTACATCAGTAAAACTCTTCTTTGACCTTGAACTGACAAAGTTGTTTTTATGGTTTCTAATTTTAGCATGATTCCTATTCGCTGGCTATTGACAGTTGACTCTGAAATGGCCTTTTATCCTTTCTCATTAGCTCACTGAGGGTGTGCTTGTTTTCTTTTAAAACTCATTCGGTTCAAGAAAAAAATGTTGCCAAACTGGTGAATTGCAAAGTAAATTTCACTGGAAAAACCGATGTTACACTCATCGCTTCGTGATTCATGCGATATCGGTTTTTAGCGTAAAATTTAACCGTGGAATTCACTAGTTAAGCAATGATTTTTTCTATAGAAGAAAGCAAAGAAAATTATTTAGTTATTAAAGCAGCAACCGGAAACATCAAAACGCGGACAATTTGAAACCTTTTATTTTCACAAACCGTACAGGCAGTAAGGGCCTGATTACATGGAGACTTTCAGCCCGGCCGAACCGGGCTGAGATTTCAGCCCGGGTTCTGAAAGAAATCCTCTTGAAATGAAAGTGACGATTACATGCATGGAAAAAGTTTCAGCCCGGGCTGAAAATTCTAGCCCGGTTTCAGAAACCGGGCTAGGATTTTCAGCCCGGCCAAACGGGCTGAAAAATACGCAAAAAGTCCGTGTAATCGAAATGAATTTTCAGCCCGGGCTGAAAAAGGAACGTGAGAATGCGCATCAATTGTGTTTTTACATCTCAGTGAATTTTCTCACGCAAATTTGCGTTTTGCGCCCGAGCTGAAATTCATCATGTAATCCCAACAAAATTTCAGCCTGGAGGGCGGAGCGAAATTTCAACCCGGGCTGAAACTCGCCATGTAATCGGGCCCTTAGAATAAATAACCAGGAACTGAGCTTTTAGGCTTGGCTAAATCTATATATTATTTCTATCCCGGCACACACTTTTCTTTAGTGAAAAATATAATCATCAATTGCTTTAGATTTCAAGGATAACTTGACACAATCAAACAAAAAATGTAAAAAAAAGCAATTTAAACAGAACAAAAAATGTTGTTTGAGGACGACCCAGTGCGTATTAGAAGCGAGAGAGCCCACAGGCAAACAGATTTATGCGGGATAGAAGCCATGCAAGGAATCGCGTAATCGCGGGAGGAAACAACGGACACTGATTGCAATACTTACCCTCAGTCTCCATATCACAGTAAGCGCCTATAGACATTCCAGGTTTGATCGTGGACAGCCAGTAATTTCCGCTGACAGCTTCTCCTTCACTCATTTTGATCTCTTTGCATGTCTCAGCCGGCAACTCGGGAATCGAACCAAGGGCGACTTAAAGAAAAACCCAGCAAAGGATTAGCAGAAAGTCACACAGTTTAGGAAATAGATTGTTCTTATCTCGCCCTTAAATTAAATAAATGTATTTATTTAATTATTTATTTATTGTCTGTTTGTTTATTTTTTTTTTCTTGTTCGTTTATTTCTTTTTTTACTGGAACTGGTAAAAAATGTAGAATCTGATGTTCGACCAAGAATGGAAGGCCTTAGGCCATTATGGGATACAGCGTCTCGACATGGGATTTCGGCGATTCTCATCGTGCAAGAAATGTTGTAAGTTGAACGGATGAAAAGCCAAGTGCAAAATGTCATGTCCCTTGCGCTCATATTCTCTTAATATTTTTCGTCTCATCGTCGGTCTGCTCTGAGTCCATAATGGTTGGAATCCATCTTTCAGTTTTTGTAAGCAGGATGGTAGTACTAATTGGAGTCTGGAGAAGTAGCACTCTGATACCAAATGTTTTGAACCCTTGACCTGCGCGTTTGAATGACGTGCTTGAAAATAGTTTGAACCGACCAGCGGGATAATTGACTGGGTGAGTGTAGCCATCTGAATCGAAAAACTCTTTCATGTTGCTATTTTTGTTAATTGCGAAACATTTCGTCTATGGCCTGTGATTGGTCATGCATTGGTCACTAGTGGCTAATAGTGTCCGACCAATCAGAACATACGAGTAGTTTATGACGAATCGTTTTTATTTGAAAAGTTGTTTTCAAGAATATCTCACAACGTGTACAATAATATCAGCTGTTTTACAGGAATAACATGCATTTTGTGCCATTTAGGAATACACTGAATGGAAATGATTAAGAGAGGCAATCTGAAGATTAGGAAGAAAAGAAATGCAGTGTAAATTCTTACCTCTTTTCAAGAATCGCTTAACGTAATATGCATCCTGGTCAGGGACAAATTTCTTAGGTTTGGCTTCTTTTGTTCTGTTGTTAAATTCACAAACGCCGACAGAAAGGACAAAATTTAAACTTTGGCAGATTTCTTCCTTGTGACACTCAAATGCGCAGTCCAGGCCGGTCGCAGCCTTCATCTTCCTATAAGTGTGACCTTGTAACCTCCATCCCAACTCGGATGTCCCAGCAAAAGAACACTGACTGACAACACGATGGGATATTTGACTCAAAAAGAAAAGGACAGACAAGCGGATGATTTGTCGCTCAACCATTTTGACTGTTGAAATAAGATTAGGACGCACAATTAATTCTTTAGGATCTCCAGGGAAGCACTTGGAGACGGCCATTTTTTACTTTGGAACATGGGAATAGAGACCCCACAATTGAAACCGCTATCTTTTGTATCCATGCGATTATAACTAGGAATTGGATTATTTTAAGAGTTTATTGCATGGCCTTCCTCAGTACATATATTTATAAACTTTAGAGAGTTAAAATGCAGCGGCCAGACTTTTGACTGAAACCCCCTTATGTCCGCGAGTGGCATTCTTATTGCACTGGTTCGTTACTGCACTCTACAGACTGTATTAATTAACTCAATGCCCGATAAAACATCCCTCGAGCCCAAAGTCAGCGCACTCAAAAAAAATCACGTGGCCATTTTTGAATGGTTATCGACCAATCAGGACTGACCTTGACAATGATCACCCGAGTATCCTTGCGCGCATGTGCAGTTATAAGAATCAATGATATTGTAGCAGTATGAATTGGCGGGACAAACAGGGAAGGAAGCACTACATTCGTCCACGTCTAAAAAAAGAAGCAAGATAAAATAACCGACGGTTTTCACCCAAAGTCACAGAGTCCATGTTAGATTCAAAAACAGTTTGATAGTAGGACTAAGTTAAATATTAGCGGAGCTCCGCGCGAGCAGAAGACGCGCGTGCGCGGAGCACCATTGTTAAGAAAATATGGTAACCCATCGATGCGAGAAATCTTAGGTCGTGTTCTATTGGGATCAACCGTTTTAACCGCAACCAGTTTAGGTTGAAGTGGTTGAGGTTTCCCAACAGAACACTTTTCCAACCGTTTCGGTTGAAACGCGGTCACTCCTGGGAATAGTTATTACCAGACTTCTCAGCGTTTACAAGTTGAGGGAAAGCAAGACGGCAGGAGCCCGCGGCTGACTTTTAATGGCCCGCGTAAACGACAGCGGTTGCTGCCAATGCTTTTTCAACCGTTTCAACCTTGTTTGATGCCGGTTGAAAAAGTTGATCAACCAAACCAACCGAAAACGGTTTTTTCCCAATAGAACACGAAAAAGCCCAACCAACCCAACCAACTAAAAACGGTTGATCCCAATAGAGCACGACCTTAGTTTTATAACCATGACGTCATCAACCGTCCGTACGTACGTCCGTCCGTACGTTCACCCGTCCATGTATGCCAATGTGACCAGTATCATGCTACTTTACAGCATACAATTTTAATATTGGTCATCCATCTTTTGATTAATTCACGCCTGTCAAAACAAGATATCCGCTAACCAGTATCGCGTGATCATATCGCGGGCTCAAGCTTAAGCTCACTGAGGTCACTGGTTTTTTTTTTACGTTGACCGCTGACCAGATACTGGTTTTCGATTGGATTGCAGGCTCAACCTAGGCTAACTCTCCTAAACTTAGGCGAAGCCTCATTTTTCGCGCGCTTTCTGTGGCTCGACGTGGCTACACGGCCATACTATATTGGGTGTGCTATTTTGGGTGTGCCTTCAGGCGGAAGGTACACCCAACAAATCCCCAATTCCTCAAAACGCTATGACGAAGGGCTAACGCGGGAAAATGTTAGCTTAAAAATCTTCAGTCTTACAGTGTTTAATTTACATTTATCAACCTAGCATCAAAGGTTTCTTATAGAAAGTTAAGCCCCCCGCGCCATCTTTCCGGCAGTCGTATTACTGCAGGGATATCGTAGCGGTGAGAGCATGACAGCACATGCACGCTTTCCACCAATCTTCCATTTCCAGACTCGGCGTCATATATGGGTTGAGTTTGTTTGTTCTCTACTCTGCACCGAGGGGTTTTCTCCGGGTACTCCAGTTTTCCCCTCTCCTCAAAAACCAATATTTGACTTGATTTGTGTTAATTGTTAATAAGAGAATAACATGACTTTTTGAGGGAATATTGTTTATTTTCGCCCGCGTAGTGTCATTTGCCACTACAGTGTGCCACTACAGTGTGTCATTTGACACTACAAGGTCGCAAATAAACAATATTCCCGAAAAAAGTCATGTCATTATCATTATTATCAATAAACAAGGCCAAATGATATCAAGAATGCGAATTTTATAATACAAGCTAAGTGAATAACGAATTCAAAGTCACTTCAAATCATCTTGTAAGTGTTGATTGAACAAGCTATTAAAGATTCAACTCAGTCCAGTGAACTTATTTAAAATTACCAAAAAAATGAGTAAAATCGTCTATAAATAATAGGCATATCACAAAGTTGAAGCAAGAACCAATCAGCTGTAGGGCTGATAATGCATTAGCAGCCCGCTGGCAGTCTTTTGCGGCCCGCTGAGCGAGTGTTGTTTTGAAGAGGCCGGTTTTCTATTTGGCCGCGTATATTGATAATAATTGCAGTTTACAGTGCCACCAATTAGTGCTCCAGCTACGGCTAGACACTTAAATAAAGTTCCTCTCCTTTCCTTTCCTTTTTTTACTGATCTGTAGTCATAGTTAGAAATACTCAGATTCACCTCCGAGTAGACGAAGAAACAAAAGCGACCGAGATTTGAAATTTGCGACCACATTTCAAAACAAAAAAATGGTTTTATGGTTCGCTTATTATTCAGCTTGTGTGGTATATACTAACTAAGGCCCCTTTCACACGTATCCGTATATTTTTTAATCCACGTGCTTTTTCTTTGCGTGTTCGCCTTCCCTCCACACGTATCCGGCAAATCCGGAATGCGAATCAGCAACTTTTTTAATCCGCTGTCCAGATTGGAAGAGTTTGAATTCACAAAGAATTTGGAATCGTCTGGACGGTCGTATCCGGATTCTTTCAAATCCGATGGCGTTACAACTCAGATCCAAGCTTTACCAGGCACGTTAATATTCAACATGGCCGCTTGACGAAATGCTATCGCTTCTCCACGAATGATGGCGCATTCTCTGTTTGCTATAGTCACAGAGGAGCACTGAATACTAGAATGAGTCCGGATATATGTGGACGGGCAAATTCGATTTGAATTCGGATACGTGTGCACGTGAAAATTTTTGAATCCGCAAAGAAAAAGTTGGAATTGTTTAACTTATTCTCAAAAAAAACACGGATCTTAGTCTAATTAAAAATTGGCGACCCTTGACATTACTTAACTAGGACTATAAGGTTGCAACAAAAGCCATAGCAAGCAGATTAAAAACTGTTCTTCCGAAACGTATCTCTGATGATCAAGAATAGATTGATTTATTGGCAAAAATATCTGATTAATTGATAGTGTTATTAGATACAAGGGAGCGAAGAATAGTCCCGGACTTCCTTTTTTTCTTGATTTCGAGAAAGCATTCGGTAAGTTACAAGGCAATAAAACCCTTGTTTTCTGGTGATTTTACTAAACGGTGAATGACAGGAAAATGCCTCATTCATAGTTCGTTTTCCTGTTTCTGAAAACGCGCGGAAAACTTGGTGTTCACTATTGGTTAACAGAGGTAAAATAAGTTTTTCTTACCTAATTTTCCTGCACAAGGAAAACAGGTCTTAAGAGTGTGTTTTCCAGCACATCTTACCCCAGTTATCCCGAGAGAGAAAACGAGGCGTTCATTGTATGTTTTAATGAAGTTGTAAACGTAATGAAAACATAGCATTCCACAATGGTTTTCCTTCAGGAGCATTACACCGGAAAACATGCTATTTTGCTGAGTGTTTTCCCCAGTTTTCAGCAGCGTTGTAACATGCAATTAGAATGGAGTTTCATCCAAAAGACTATAAAATATTTTGGCTATGGCCCACAACTTCTTACCCTGGATGTCAGAGGTTTTTTCTCTCTTAGAGCGACGGAATACGACTCGCTCTTTAGTCGCTCTTTTATAGCGAGAAAATAACCTCTGGAATCCAGTGTAACAACTTCTAAAATGGATTAGCATTTTTTACAGTAACATCGAAAGCTGTATCTTGAACAATGGTTGCGTGAGCAATTTCTTTAAACCGACTAGAGGAGTTAGGCAGGGCTGTCCTTTGTCGCCATACCTATTTCTTTTATCGATGGAAGTAATAGCCGAAGCCTTTAGAAGAAATGAAAAAATTAGAGGAATAACTGTAAAGGAAAAAAGAATATTAAGTTGAGCAAATACGCAGATGACACCACGCTAATAATCTTGGACAGTCCGATATATAGAATGCTTTGAAGAATCTTTAAAACTATTAGATCTTTTCGGAGAGGTATCTGGTCTCCGACCCAACTGTGGCAAAACAGAAGCCCTTTGGATCGGCGCGAATGTAAACGGTGATCTTAAACTCTGTCCTGAAAAGAATTTCAAATGGCCTAAAGGAAAAGTTAACGCTCTTGGTGTTTGGTTTTATGTCGGATCCAAAAATAAAAGTTTCTCATAATTCAGTGGAAAAAGTGAAAGCAATGTTAAGCTGTTGGAAATTTCGTAGACTTAGTCTGCTTGGGAAAATTACAGTAATTAAATGTCTTGCGGTATCACAATTGGTGTATATACTTGCGCCACTTCAAACAGACCACAAGTCAATTGAAGAGATAAACGTCCTCTGTTTTTTTTTATTTTTAATTTCTATGGGACAAAAAAGGAGATAAAATAAAAAGGAATGTTATGATAAACTATTTTTCTGAAGGAATACTTACAATGATTGATATAGAGTGTTTTAATAAATCTCTTAAATCATCTTGAATTAAAACTGAAAACAGTAGCAACTGGAGAGCTTTGTTGACTAGGAACTTCAGTCACACAGAGGAAAGACGATATTCCTAGAAAATCTCACTAGGAGAAATGCGTGCTGTTTCATTAAGGTCTCAGACCCTTTCATAAAAGAAATTCTTGAAATTTGGTGTGAAGCTTCCTCCACCGAGTACTTGACATCCGAAAACCAGTTTTTATTTTCACCTCTATGGTATAATTCACATATAGGAATTGAAAATAGACCAGTGTTTTGCAAATACTGGTCCCTTGAAGGTGTAACCGAACTTAAGCACATCCTAAATGATTCGGTTGAGTTTTTATCTCTGACTGCTTTTAAAGACAAACATAATCTTCAAGTTCCTCCCTTAAGTTATTACGGAATAATTTCTGCAATTAATTCTCTCCGTAGGCAAAGTGAAAGGACTAATGCTAGTTTTGAGAGCTTTCTTTCGAAGTTAAAAAAAAACTCATAACCATCTAGATTGGTCTACAAGAAGTTAGTATCAATAAAAAATATAATTTCTGACGGTTGAGCGTGCGAATAAGACAGAAATTGATATTTCTACGGCACGAGAACAGAAGGGTCTGGGTACGATTGGTGTAAGGCATGATGGGTAGAAGGTTGTCTATAAAGTGTCAGTTCATCACGTGGTGAGGCATTCTAGGCCTGCATCAGTCCGATTAACTTTTGTTTCTTTTATAAATCATTATTTTGTAACTAGAGGTCCTCTAAACCCCGGAGGGATCGTGGCATTGCATTGGTTCGGGGAATACGTTTCCAGTTTTTTCCCCCACGGGGGTTTTTCGGTTTTTCGTATCCGGCGGTGTTACGGGGAATCGTTTCCCCGTAGTCAATTAGTTGTTGTTATTGTTCCACATGTAGGTGGTTCACGCTTGCTGCTGGTGCGAGGCCGAAAGATACCAAAATAAACCTAATGGATTGCATTTGTCTGTGTAGTGAAGTTGAAATGTGACCTACTAATCCTAAATCAATAAAAATGGAACAAAGAAATTAATCTTAAACCCGGTCACAAAGTAAACTGGAAAGCAGCCTACGTTTTGGCCTTTAATATATTTATAAACTAGAGAAGGACGATACAACAACACGAAAGAAATGGGAACCGCTATTGCTTAAAAAAAAAAAAAGAAAATAAAATAACCATCACCTTGTACTCCAACTGTACAGGTAACTTCCATCTTGTTGAGTATAGTATAATTGGTCGCTCCTCTCAAAACCAATAGCTCCTCTTTTCTAAACATATTCCGCGAGTGCGGGTGTGTGTGTGTGTGTGTAGAGAGAGAGCAGAGCTACCCTGCCAAAACGTGCGTGAATTGCACGCAACGGAATCCAGGATTAGAATATTCATTTGTCTTTCTTTTCGTTGAAGCATTAGTTATTTATGTACTCTTTTCGTTTGATGTCCTTAAAGGGAGTTGTCCCAGTGCTTTTAGAAGCTTTCTTTTGTAATTTAAGCAAAAAAGTAAACGAAATAAAAGAAAAGTATTTTTAAAAAAAAGGAAAGGTTGAGGCTTCAAAAATATTCGTTGAACCACTATTCACCTCTACTTCGGTAAATAATTGATAACTATTGTGTGATTAACATTAATTGCATGACTTGCATACATACCATTTGCGACTCAATGTCTATCTAATCTATATGTAATAGAAATGCCACTTTGTCGGTACCAGCAGGTTCAAGGTGCCAGCATACGTATAAACGGTGATCGAGCCTCCCAAACTGAGAAACAATTACTCCGTGGACTTAAGAAGAATTGACACAGTTTGAAAGATATGTCATAACATCTTTTTCAGTGTGCAACTGTATTTTTCTGACCAGATTTTAAGGAAATGTCATGCATCATAGTTTGCAATGAGGCTCATTAATGAGGTTCTGAGAGCCACAAGTGCCATCGTAGGACTTTTCATAAAACTAAAACTGTTTGATAATTGCATAAACACAAGTGTTTTTATTAGGCTAGAGATGCGTCGACGCCCGCCTTGCTCGCAAAAAACAGCAAGCTTGCGCAAGAATGTCTTCATCCATTGATGGTTGCTCATCGGAAGGACAAGTCCCCAGAAGATTTTCTTGTTGGGACTAAAATGGTGTCAGCTCCATACCTTCAGTTTCGGGCCTCCCGAACAAAGGAGCCGTTGGACTCTCTGAATTATTTATTTGTGTATTGCATTGATCAAAAGCAGCTATTTATTCAAAGTATGTTTTATGGCACAAGCACCGTTTCCTCACAGCTTTTGTTTACAAATTTAGCAGCTTTAAGAGGCTGAAGAATTTTTGGTTAGTGTCCGTACGAAAAAACTTTGCTTGTGCGCGCACAAGAAATGAAGTTCAATATTTAACCTCTTTATTAAGCACTTGTAGCAATGAGCACCTGTCAAAACTCGCCTTCACACGCAATTCAAAGTATTAACATCATCGGATTCGAAAAGTCGCTTACAAAAGTTACCTTTATACTGTTTGTAGTCGTTGCAAAGTCATTTCAAGAAGTCAAGATAAGGTGCTGTATACGTTACCGTACGACCACATTAACAGCACGAGGAAAGGTTATTATATCTACAGTAGTTCACGGTTTAAAAAAAACTTTAAAAAACTTTAAGTGGACTGCAAATATATTTGCAAATTAAACGTTGCTGCAACTAAACATATTTCATTGCCACCATCAATAGTTATGAGTTTCTTGTAACAATCACCTTAATGTTCTATTAATCAACGGATTTTTTGGACAAGTGAAACTTTGTCAACAAGAAAACTACCACAGAAAAAATATTTTCGATTCGTTTTTTTGTTTCTTGATAAATAGATGAACTAACAAACAAAATTTGCTTTGTTGAAGCAAGATTTCTCCAGTGAATACTGCATAAAATATGTTTGCCTACCGCAACAGCAACAGAAACGAAACACAACTCGCCAACGGCTTCTTATTCAAGAAAGAGATGGGTCAACATTTGTTGATCAACAAATGTTGCAGCGGTTGTACAACAAATGTTGAACAGTGTGTCATGCCATGTTGAATGTTGAAATATACCATTCAAAACGATGAACGTTGTTGAACGAAAACAGAGACCAGATCTATTCCGTTCAACACGTCTGAGCAACATTTCAGTTCAACATTTGTTGAGCAACAAATGGTGGAGGATGTTGAACCGTGTGTCATAGGCAAAGGAAAAAAGACTAATATATGTATTAAAGAACAACCTCAACAAAATATTTAAATCTCTTACTAAATCACTTCTTGCGTGTCCAGATAGGAATGCTTTTAAGACAACTTGTTCTCTGACGTTCTGTTCGTTTCACATTGCTCAGCAAAATGACCTGTTTACCTCCAACAACATCAACTTAAAGCCTCTGTTTACACGTTGTTAAATATTAATGAAGCATAATCATACAAAATGTGTGACTGTTTGCATGTTTCGATCACTGAGAATATCGATAAGATTAAGCCACAATGTTAATGTGTACAATTCAGGTGATGGTGCTTAATTGACTCATTCTGAGAAGACCGAAACTCCGCATTCTTACTTCCGTCTTCCTGTTTTAAACCGCTCGAGACCCAGAGAGTCTAAACAGAAGGCACTTTCCACATAATTAAGTCGTCAAATAATTTAAGCACGTACATGTCAGAAAATATAATGGACCTTTCCGCCTTCCAGTCTGGATGAAGCTTTTCTTTGTTTTTTTTTGTTTTTTTTGCCGCTTATTTTCTTTGCTTGAAAATGAGGTATTCGTTTACCTTAACATGGCAACAAATGGTTTTGGAGAAAAAGATAACTGCGAAATAAATAAACGTCCACCGGATTCATTAAAAGAACTGTTTTGGTAACTGCTTGTCTTGGATTGGCATTTTTCCCTAATGAAATACTTTTACTGTCCCGCAAATTAAATTTTCTCAAAACTAAGTTGACTCGAACACAAGTGACATTGAGCTGTTGGTGAGATGTCCGAGGATTATCACCAAACACCATTTAACAGCTGCACAATACATAACCGATGTTCAATTTATCAACAGCCAGATAAACCACTCCAAGGATTCCTTAGCTTGATTCAGTTCTCATAATCGTCAAGGAAGTTTTCAAGACTCACAACATTTTGGTTCCATTCCAAATGCTGTTTATTTATTAATGAGTCATTTGTAAGAAGTGTCAGACACGTTTAACAGGACGAAAAGTGGCTTGTTTAACTTAAGCAAAATCGTGAGAGACCGCGACTTTATTGCGAACCTCTCAGTAACAGGTCAATCCCCTCATACTTAGCTTATACTGATACACGGCTGCCTGCAAAACAGACCTACTATCTTCCGGAAGCAAGAACTTCTAGTCTTAAGAGAGCTATGTAGATACTCCTCTGCGATATTGGTACGGAACTGTGATACCGGGACCAAATCTTGTGGTGGCAACGTTGTGCTGTCCTATGGTTGGTGCAATCACATCTGCATGAGGAGTGATATCAGAACACTGAATTTATCAACTAATTCGTTTTATTAAAAACTGGATTATTGGATAATGCATTTCTAGTGTTTTGATTGGCTTAGCCATCATGGTATATGAGCGATTACACCATGCTCTACAAATAGTAGTAACTGCACGCATCAGTTTTCTTGTATTTACAAAATAAAACATGGAAGATTTATCCATAATTTTTGAGCGTTTTTAATAAAACAATATTCCACTAGTGCTTGTTGGTATGAGATGATAATAGCCAACTTGGCGCTACGTGCCTGGTTGGCTATCTATCATCTCATATCCAACGCGCACTAGTGGAATTATTGTCAAATAAGTTTAAGTTAGCCCTGTTAAAGAGGCGATCAACATGTAAATACATCCGCTCATTTTACAATTTAACCGTGCAACGAATGTGCCTCCATGGTAATTTTCACAAAGAGGAATATCACCAAACACCATTAGCTGCACAATAAATTAACCGTGTTCATTTTATTAACATTCAGATATAATTGCAGCCAGCTAAGGATTCCGTAGCTTGATTTAGTTCTCATAATCGTCAAGAAAGTTTTCGAGACTCAAAACGTTTTGGTTCCGTTCCAAATGCTGTTTGTTTATTAATGAGTCGTTTGTAAGAAGTGTCACGTTTAACAGGACGAAAAGCTTGTTTTCTATAATTATAAGCAAAATCAGGCGTGGGAGACCTCTCGAACCTGCAAGGAACAGGTCAATCCCTTCATACTTCTAATACACAGCTAGTTGCAAAACAGACCTACTGTCTTCCGAAAGCAAGAACTAATTATCGAGGGTGAAAGCGGAAGAATTGGATCTCGGTTATTCATTATTCCTTCCATCATTTTCCCGGAGTTATTCATTGTGGTCACGTACTGCATGACAATTGTTTCGTTAGCACCAAACGAATTTGTTGGTCGGTTGTAGTGTTTTGTACTTATCCTTATCTTCTATACTGATCCTTAAGGTTTTTTGCAATTCTTATAGCACAGTCCCTTGAGCGAAATACCTCGCCGCCTTCTCGTACAATTATTCATTATTGAAATCTTGTTCGATATTTATTTTTCCGTATTCATTATTCTTGAATGAAAACCTCAAAATGCCTTAATATTCTGAATGTTCAAACGCTAAATATTCTTTATTCATTTTTTTAAAAGCCGGCATTCATTATTCATTATTCCGCTTCCATCCCCGATAATTATGAAATTTTCAAGATAGGAAATGCCATCGACGAAAACATAAAAGATCCTTTGCTGACTTTCTTCAAAAAAAACTAAAAGCGACCTACTTGGAAAGCTATCTTCTTTTTTTTTTTTTAATTTTATTCTGTTTTGCATGGCTTAATGTGTGTCTATGTCTGCGTGCGTGTGCTATTGTAGACTCGATATCCGCCGCTCACTCAAGTTCTGGTATATGAGCGCTGTCTCATTCCCCGAAACAGTGGCTGGTAATCGAGCTTAGTGCTATTGTGACCATATTGTATGTAGCGATCTGTAAAATTAGAAAGCTCACATCACACCTGACTCTTGTTAACCCTTAGTTATTTCAGGTGTCAGCTCCTCTCTCTTGTAAATTCTATATATTTATTTAATTTTACTTATAGACTAGAAGCTACGACCAGAGAAAATCAGATTTGCACAACCCACAGTACAGAAAAGGTTTCACAGCGGAATATTGTAGATCAATATCTCCTCTTAAGCTATTTAGGCCGCGTTCTTTTGGTACGATTCCGGAATAGGAATACACGGAATAGACGGTATTCGTGTTCCTTTGGGCGCTATTCCGTTTTCGGAATGAACGGAATGACCGGAATACCGTTCACTCGGAATAGGCAGAATATGCGTTCGTTTGGGAGAGTTTTGGCGGGAAATGATACGCTGTCGGCCGGATGCCTGCCAGCGGCATGAAAATTGAAAATTGAATGGAATAGCAATTCAAAGTTTATACCGTAGATGGGGGTGTGCTGGCCACCTTTCTGTTTCTTTACAGGTGTTAGAGAAAAAGAGCTGTCAGTTTGTGTTATTTTAAAAAAGTGCCCTTGCCTGGTCAAAAGAAATGAGGTTGGCATCAATTGGTGTGTAGAAAAACCGCGAACCTGTTTTTCAATTAAGTCCGGCCCATAAAGAGCAAGGAAGAGCGTATGGGAACGCATTTCCACTACGCAAAGCACTCACAATTACAAAAAATTATTCGTCATCTTCCCCCTGGTTTTTGGCAAATGAAGCAAACCGAAAAATCGAGGAAACCGCCAAAAAACTGGTACTTATGGCCATATTTCAACATTTCGTGTTCCAAACTTTAGGGAAACCTTTTTCAGACACCTTATTTAAGACACCATATGCCAACGCAACCGGCGCATGTGCAGATACGACAGTTCCCAGATCACTTCGCCAAAAATAATCCGTTTTCATAATTTGCGTTCTTTTGTGAATTTATATTCCTTGTATTCTGTAATTCCTAATGAGGAATGAGTCAGAAATACTCCCAAAAGAATGCACTCTAATGAGACTCTACTAGTAACCAACAAAAGGGACGTTTCATTGTTTTTTCACATGCAAAAGTTAACCGTGACGGGGAAAAGGAGAAAAGGATAACCGCCAGCCGTGAAAAGGCAAATTATTTAACCGTAAAAGCTGCCTTCCTCCCCCCACTTTCTCCATTGAGACCCTCCTTAAGAGTAGTAGAAGTAGTCTTCTGCTGAGTGTATGTATGTCGTTATACCCCAGTAACCAAGCTCTCGTCTGAGTTACCAACAAAGTTTCCTCAATCACAGGGTTTCTTTCAACGTGACTGTTCACCTTCGGAATCACTTGAATCGCCTGAAACACATGTCGCCAGATAATTCATTGGATTTTCGCATCCGTCATCATCGACCATACACATAGATCCGTGGCCGTGCAGTGAAGCTGGGTTACTTGACTTACGAGAACAGGTTCGTGTACATGCCGATTTCTTGCAGCGGCAGGCTCGAGCGGTACTGCAACCCCAGAAAGAACCTCGTTTTCGAAAGACTTCAATCTTGGCAGATATCCCAGAAAGACTCTGAGACTGCAGACCAGTTTGTCACGCGTTTAAAAAGCAAGGTGAAATCGTGCGAGTACTCGGCAGTCGATGATATGGTGAAAGACAAGTTCATGTTTAGTATACGAGATCTAACGGTGAAGGAACGGCTGTTGAGAGAGGATAAACGTACACTGGAAAAAGCGATTTCTATGGCAAGAGCTCCTGAGGCTTCGAAAGAGCAGATTAAGATGATGGGCACGAAACAGCAAAACAGTGAAAATCCATCTGTGAATGAAATTCGATCTGGTGACAAACAAAAGCAAAGTTCTTCGCGTCGGCCGGGATCAAGTTTGTGATCGCAAAAGAAGAAATGTAAATTTTGTGGTTCTTCTCACCCGTGGGGATCTTGTCCTGCCTTTGGCAAAATATGCAGCTACTACCAGAAGAAAGGCCATTTCGCGAATGTCTGCCGAAAAAGAATGCGAGATTTGGGGGGGGGGGGGGGGGGAAATTTTACATGTCGTGGTAGAGTCGGATGGTAGTGATAACGATGCTGATTTCCTAACATTTTCTTTAGAGTCGAGCGGCGAGTGCCCTACCCAAGATGAATGGCACGCCTCATTAAAGATTAAAGATTATTGGCACTGAAGTAAATTTTAAACTGGACTCAGGGGCTGATTGCCATGTTATTTCCCAGTCCTTGTTTGATCAACTCCCAGTTTCGCCGAAACAGGCCCACCAGTGCAAAGGTAAGTTGAAAGTGTATGATGGACATCGCATCACACCAAGAGGCAAAGTCAGCCTATTTTGTGAGTACAAAGGAAAATTCACAGTGTTGGAATTCATCGTCGTTGAGCAAGACTTACCGTCCATACTTGGGTTGAAGTCCTGCCTTGAATTAGGCTTGATAAAGAGAATCTACAGCCTTGAAGAAGAGCTCCCAGAAACCTAGTGCGCAGAAGTCTTCGAAGGTTTAGGAGAAATCAAAGGTGTCCAACACAAGATTCAAATTGATCCCAATGCTACACCCATCGTGCACCCTCCACGCAGGGTTCCAATTGCTCTTCGCGAGCCGCTTAAGGAGGAACTGCAGCGAATGGAAAATCTGGGCGTTATTAAAAAATGTATGGAACCCACTGCCTGGGTCCACAGTCTCGTTGTGGCAAAGAAAAAGAATAACAAGATTAGAGTATGCCTGGATCCCAGTAAGCTCAATCGTGTTGTCATGAGTGAACATTTTCCCATGCAGACCGTGGAAGATGTTATTAGCAGAATGCCCCATGCCAAAGTTTTCAGCGTCCTCGATGCTAATCATGGTTTCTGGCAGGTCAAACCAACAAAGGACAGTAGCAAGCTAGTTACCTTTAATACTCCCTTCGGTAGATACAGTTATACGCGTTTGCCATTCGGTATTGCTTCAGCCCCAGAGGTGTTTCAAAATATTATGTCCCATTTGCTTCAGGACATAGAAGGCGTTGAAGTTATTGTCGATGATTTAGTCGTGTGGGGAGAACATGTAGAGCAGCATGACGCAAGGCTTAGACAAGTGTTGGTCCGCTGTCAGGAGTGCAGCCTTAAACTCCACAAAGAAAAGTGTCGTTTTCGTGTACCAGAAGTTCGTTATGTGGGCCATGTATTGAGTTCTGATGGTATCAAACCAGACCCGCAGAAAGTTGAAGCAATCAACGCTATGCCGACTCCAGCCAACCGCGAAGACTTACAGAGGTTCTTGAGTGTCGTAACCTACCTGTCCAAGTGCATTCTAAACATGTCTCAGGAAAGTGCCCCTTTGCGCTAGCTGCTCCAGAAAGATGCTGAATGGTCTTGGGAAAAAGCTGAAGATGATGCATTTACAGGCCTTAAGACAGCCATCTCATCTGCCCCAGTCCTTAAGTTCTTTGACTCCAAGAAACCGGTGACTGTGTCTGTGGATGCACGTTCCAAAGGTTTAGTTGCCGTTATTCTCCAGAACGACCATCCTGTGGCTTACGCCTCAAAAGCCCTAACTCTGAGCCAGCAAAATTACGCGCAAATCGAAAAAGAGATGCTTGCAATTGTCTTTGGTTGCGAACTTTTTCACAATTATTTGTATGCGCACCGAGACGTAACTGTTGAAACGGACCACAAACCCTTAGAAACAATAGTGAAGAAACCCATACACCAAGCACCTCTCCGTCTGCAAAAGATGATCCTGAGAACGAAGCCCTATGCACTTAATGTGAGATACATACCAGGTAGTCACTTTGTTCTAACTAATGCGCTCTTCAGAGCTTTCTTACCTATTGAGGCTGCAGATCAACCTGATGAGTTCGAAATCAATCTTCTGAGCTATGGACATGTGTCTGAGACCATGCTCCAGAAATTGACAGCAGAGACCGGAAAAGATCCAGAACTTCAGCAATTGCACAAAGCTGTCATGAGTGGCTGGCCATGGACCAAAGACGAAACACCAGTGGAAGCTAGGCCTTACTGGAACTACAGGGATGAGATCAGCTGCTATGAGGGGTTGATGTTTGAAGGAATTCGCATAATTATTCCTCGAAGCCTGCGACCTGAAACCCTACAGCGCATACATGCGGCTCACTTGGGAATAGAGAAGTGCAGAGCACGAGCCAGAACGGCAGTGTTTTGGCCTGGTATCAGCGAAGCAACCAGAGAGAGCCCTTGATTCCCCAGCAAGTCCCTCAGAGACCCTGGTGCACAGTCGCAGCGGACATTTTCTATTTTAAAGGGAGAGTTTACCTACTTGTGGTTGACTATTTCTCCAAACATCCGGAAGTGGCTCCCCTCTCTAACAAAACTAGTGAAGCAGTGATAATGGCAATGAAAGACATGTTCGCCCACCATGGCATCCCAGAGAGGGTAATTGCAGACAACATGCCATTTAATAACCTGAAATTTTAAAGCTTTGCCAGTGACTGGGAGATTGAAGTGGTGACCTCAAGTCCGCACTACCCGAAGTCAAATGGGTTGGTGGAAAGAAATGTGCAAACGATGAAACGGTTGGTAAAGAAAGCTGACGAGTCCAAGCAGGATGCATTCCTTGCTTTTCTGGAGTTTCGCAATTCTCCCATCAGTGGCATGGAAGTATCCCCAGCTGAATTACTTATGGACAGAAAGCTGCGGACAAGATTGCCAACTTTTAAGAGCCTCCTAGAGCCCAAGACGAGGCCTATGTCTCAGGTCCGTCAGAAGCTGTTGTTACGTCAACAACGCCAGAAAGCATACGATGACCGTGGAACCCGGTCACTTCCCACACTACGTGAAGTCGAATTAGTGACAATGCAACAAGGCCAAGAATGGACACCTGCAGTAGTCGTCAAGCAACACCAGGCCGGTTATACATAGTAGCTACTCCGGATGGAACGCAGATACGTCGAAATCGTGTACATCTGCAGCCAACCAAGGAGGAACCACCTCCAGCCATGGGCCCAACATGGGAACTAACCAACGATGAGACCAGCCCTCCTATTCTGCCACCAGCTGATATTGGGGTTGAAATGAACCGTGCAGAATCACAACCCGACACTTCACAAGGTGACCAACCCGTCAGAAGAAGCCAAAGGATTCGAAGGCCACCTCAGCGTCTTATTAGGGGCTTTAAGCAAGGACGACGACGACGGTTACGAGAACGTTGTCTAAAAATATTATTTCCTGTTACTGTAACAATTTTGCGATTGCTCCAAAGTCGCTTGGCAAGGAGAATATGAATCTACATTGCAAAAATAAAATTGGTGAGAACGGTGTGGATATTTAGAGAGAAAATTGAAAATTCATCGTCAAGTGCTCTCGTCCTCCACATGACCTCAAATTTGATCATTTCACGTCGTTGTCAAGACAAGAACGGCAAAGAAATGTATCAAAATGTAAAACGCACGTGCAGAGTGTGCAGAACTATTGTTTTTGCTAATTAAACCTATAGTCTTGTGCCGTTCTCGTAGCCGTCGTCGTCGTCCTTGCTTAAGCTCCCTATTGAAACTGTACAGACATTGTCAAGTCGGTATTAGTTTTAGGACCACCGAATCCGACTTAGAGGATACTTTGGAACCTTGTTTAATTTCAGTTTGTTACATGTGTCTTGATAAGGGAGATGTCACGTTAGAACCTTGCGTGACTTAGCACGAATGCTCACTTGAACTTTGTACCGGCTGGGCACGAAATTCGGAATTTACCTTGACAGACCATTTTCGATATATGAAGTTCAGTCAAAAGGCATCATCTCGAGGCTCTGGGGAATAAACTCACGCAAATCCTTATATTTATTCCCCAGAGCCTCGAGATGATAACTTTTATACTCTTTTTCTTTGGCCATCTCAGTTATATCAGAAACAACACTCAAACAGCGGTGAAAAACATCAGATATAAACGTATCATTTGAAATTATATTTTCCTTGACCTTTCGTATGCTTCTGTATACGGTTAATACAAAATTGGAGTGTAAATATATCGGGTCACTAACTTACTAACTATTAACTATTAAGTAACAATAGAGGTGACAAAAAATAATAAAGACACAGCTTTTCGCTGCTGACATATTCAATTAAATCGTTGATCAACAGTGTCTCCTTTATGTTACAGTGAATGTCGGATTGCGCTTCGCTAAAAGGTGATCCCATTTTAAACTTTGACCAGTTGATTT
>NC_090873.1:25632693-25647693 GCF_036669935.1 Montipora foliosa
GTGTAACACGTACCACAGGCAGCCCAGTGTACGCTTTATGGAGCGTCTAGTTCTGTAATGTGAGAGTAGGCTCGATTTCCGCCATTCTTTTGACCCTACGCCCCTACTCCGGAAAGCACTACATAAGCCATATATGCCGCTCACAAAGTGGAACTTTTAATAATTAACTCTCCTTTTATTATTTATTTTCGTTATACCCGTTACACGATCCGTTCCGACAGTGGGAAGAGCGCCGGAAATTTGTTAGCTGCAAGTTGAAAGACTGAAAATCAATTCGCTAACAACAGGACCCAACCTGGGATAATTTATGACATGAAGAAAATTACTGTAACCTCTCGAAAATGACCGGTCTATTGACCGTTTTATGACTGAAATAATCCTCGCCGCGATCGATTCCTGAAACAGTGAGTGGTAATCGATCCTTCATGATGAAAGTCACTCAGAAAAAGCCAAAGCGAAACATCCGTTGGCAGTGATACAAGCCAGGATGAATTTATTAGTAATGTTGGCCAACTTCCATCGAGTGAAAAATATTGATTGAACGCCATACAACAGGAGATGCATGCTCAAAGCAAACATCCGGTTCGTGGTACTACGTATACGTGACGCCACAAAAAAAATAAAATACAAAACTAAAGAGCCTTTTGAGTTTTTATCTTGATCAGTTTCAAGAGGTTTTTGAAAATACATCTTTTTGCACGTTTTCAGCCAAACTAAATTCCAGGGCCCAGTTCCTCAAAAGCCGATTAACGCTAATCTAAGATTAAAAATTAACCAAGCAGTTTATTTCTCTACTCCCAAATGCTGTTCAACGCAGATTTTCGGCAGAACTTTACATAAGAAGACGTCAACCTTGAAAAACAAAAATAAGCAAAATAAACTTTCACCAAAAAGTTGAAAACGTGAAACAAAAGTTTACGCTAATCCTGGATTAAGTTAATCGGCTTTCGAGGAACCGGGCCCAGATGTTTGTACAGGTTTCCGGCCGCCATGTTGGTGTACTGCTGCAGTACTAAACTCTACAAATTTGAGTAATAAATTTCGCCGAATAAGTACGGTATATCGCACAGCCCTGAGACTTGAATCCGGTGTTTATTTATTCCTCTTCTATAACATTTCCATTTCTTGATTCAATTTCCTAAATGGTAAGAGTTTTATGTTTTCACTTGCGTGACGTGGGGCAAGCTGAACATGGCGTGACTGACTGCGTGGCTAAGGCCTGGTTGCAGCGCACTAAATACCAACACCAAAGAGGGTTCAAGCGGAAGGAAGAATACCCAAAGAGATCGATCATTGATTTGATACTCATTTTTCTTTGCTTTGTGACTCATGACTCACGTTTACTGATAACGACAGCATAAAAATTGCGTAGATGGAATAGAACTCGTGCGGCCAAAATATCCTTCCGTTTGAAGGGCGATACTCTGTTGAAAAGCGAGTCGACTCAACCTGAAGCTGGCTGAAGCAACATATAGGCTAACATGGCTGTATGGCAATTTGCTCCTGTCATCGCGATTCTCGTCCAATTCCCGAGTGTTGTGTCCAGCCGGCAGAAATGTCTCGGAGGATTTGATATTTACTTTATCTTAGACAAGTAAGCACTTCATACCTTTTGGTTAATCATAATTCAATTACCCAACCGTAGAGCTAAAAATACTCAGCTGTAGTTAATTTAATTATTATACAGGTAGCATTACTGTGCAGATTAAGTGGTAGCATTACTGATAGAGATTGTGAATGTTACATGAACAACAAACAATCAGCATCAACAATAATATTTCAGCCCAAATAGCTCAGCTTGATGATGATGATCAATGATTACAAGAATGATCTTGAATTAAGTGCCAGCTCACTACTTAGTGACTCTACTGAAATTATATCAACTAAAAATAATTGCATTTAAACTTATTGGTACTAAGGAAGCACCTTGAGAAAAACCTCTAGACTTAAAAGAGAGTATACTAATTCAACTTAAATTTGTTGCAAGGACAATTGCCTCAAGGACATTTTTGAATGCAAAATTGCTTCTCAAAGCCTGTCAATGACTCAAACTAAACCTTCCTTCCCTTTTAGGGCAACACCCAGATGGTCTCACGTGTTAATGGCAAATGTCTTGCTGTGTATTACGAACGTGATGTCCCTATAAACTCTTTTTCTTGTAAGAGTGACAATTCTACAGGTTTTAATCAGGGTAATGGCATATGATTCAGTTCATCAATGGGACACCTCTCAGAAGTACAGTAAAGGGTTAAATTTAGCTTATCCCTTACTGAATCCATTCGTGTAGTTGGATTTTTAATTTTTTGTACATTTGATTAATGCTTTCAGATCTGGCAGTGTCACTCCAAGCCATTTTCATGGCCAGACTGTTGATTTTGTTGAAAACACAGTAAACAATTTTGCTGGGTAAGTTGATTAATGTCCAGTGTATATAGTATGAATCTAATATGTCAGCCTGCATTGACTGTAAGGTTTTCATTCATTTGTTAATTCTAACCCCTAGCTAACCTGCAGCTGGCATTGTTACTTGTTGTTTACAAAAACGAGGCAGTATATTGTACTCTAATAATAGTATTATAATATAACAGGGCTAAAAACTTAGCAGTCGCCAGGTCACCTCTGATGACTTAACATGTACCATGGCAACTAAAAGTTTGAGGCTTGATTGCCCAATATGGAGCTACAAAACAAAATAATCTGGCCCAATGAATTGCGAAGTACAAAATAAAAATGAAAATCAAATAACAAGTTTTATGATAACATTGGACTACTGTTCAATCAATCAATCAATCAAACTTTATTTAAAGAGGGTAACACATGTAAAATAGAAAAAAAACTAATAAACAGGGGCACCCATTGTCAATTTTTGGATAATATCTGTTCGGAAGACAATTTGAGATCTAGAATTTTTGGAACATTTGTTGTAAAATTTCTTGCTTGCCTGCCTCTCCTAGGATTTTCGAACATTTTTATTCTAAAAAGGTCACCTACACTGTAGAATTTTCGGGAGCCTTTTTTCTGGCTGAAATTTTTGAAAAGGTAAGTTTTGATCCCTATCATTTTTGGATCACTAGACTTTCAGCAAGGAAATCCGAACAGATGAAAAATTTTTAGGGGATAAAAATATGCCTATATCTACCCTTTAAATAATAAAATACTTTTAACAATGCTATGTTTAAGTGGTTTTGAACTATATTCTTGTTGGGTACCCCTGAATAAACTTCTCCAACTCTGATTTCCCTGAATTCTATGAACTTTTGGTTCTTAAGTGGCTTATTCCAAGAGGATGAAACCATTAAAAATTAGAATTTAGACTTTGACTTCGAGGAAAGTGGCCTGGCTGACCAGATGCTCAATGCCACCACAAACTTCCTGAGACATTGTGGAATATTGCTGTGACCGGCAGGTTTCTTTTACAGGTCACAGGTCATTGTTTTACTTATACAGAAAGCATCCTAAACATTCATAATAGCTAACCTTAGGCCTAAAAACTTTTCTTTAGGTCTAATTAGGCCTAAGGTTAGCTTGTATGACTGTTTAGGATGCTTTCTGTATTAGTAAAACAATGACCTGTGACCTGTGACCCATGACCTGTAAAAGAAACCTGCCGTGCTGTGACAAAGCTGCAACAATCAATGTGAACCCAAACTTATCCATTTGGCTGCTGACCACTTTACTATTTGACTGTTTTCACTTCTGTTTGACCCTTTTGGCATTTCTTAGCTACATGTACTCTCCATGAGACAGCTACAGTGGTTTTAATGAGTGCGGTCATCACAGTCGACGAAAAGGCTGGAGGCTACTTCATTTTCCTAATTGAGAAAATCAAAGGCAGATACTTTCAAATGGAAGATTAAAACTCTTAATTATATGGCTACAATAGTACGCGTGCTCTGATTGGCTGTTGAGTGGGCAAGATTTTCTTGTAATGACCGGGCATTATGAAAATTTTTCTTGGCTCGACGGTTCTTTTGAGTTGAGACTAAAAGCTATGAGCATGTGGGTGAAAACAACAAACAATATGGACAAAGTACAAATATAATATTTTAAATAACTTAAAGAAAATTACTCATTACAGAGAAATCTCAGACCTCAGCCTTGATGTATTGACCTCGCTATTGCTCAGTCCATACATCAAGGCCTTGGTCGGAGATTTCCCTGTTATGACTTCACTCTCGGTTAATAACTGGACAGTATTTATTTTTGGAAAATGACAACACAAAGTCATCTAAACATGATCATCAATTTTGCTTTTGAAATGTGGCATTTGGGAGCATTCTTTTAAAAATGGCATGCCCACAGACACCCCTAAGAGTGCATAGATATTATTGAAGTAGTGTGAGGTCCGTACTGGGAAATATTGGTTGGAATCCTTGAGGCGAATTATCCTCAGGGAAAACATTGGACATGTGGCAGCAAAACGAATTTCCAGCTAACAAGGCTTAAAATTTTGTGCCAGACTATCACTGTTTATCTTGCACCACACATCAAACAAGAACGTTCGGTACAGACAAAGCCGAATAGTATTAATCTCATCTTTCAGCGTGCAAGTGAAAGTGCTCTGAACAAAACGTTTGTGTACAAGTAAACCAGAAGCATGACTCATACGTCATAAGAGCACGAACACAAGCTTTGCATCGATAATCTCGATAATCTGGGAGGTACATGTAAAATTTGCACTGGAACTCACATGACCAAAAAAAAATTAAACATTCCTGGCATTTTTCTTTTTATGTCAAAGAAAATGAAAACAGAAAATGGGAAAAGTTTGGCAACCTATATATGCTGCAAAATTTGGACAGCTCAGAGAACCAATCAGAATTCTCCTTTTCATCTAGGACCAGTTCTAATAAAGTCAGTTATTCTACTTAAGCCAGCTGCCAACTTCACTCCTTGTTGAAACCCCTGTGTCACCCTTTAACTACCAACGGCTCAACCCTGTACTGCTTGACCTGTGACCAGGCTAGGGCTCGTGGTGGTTAACTTGTTTTAATTAGCATTCAACTAAGTTCAAGATGTACATTCATATCACTTTTCCTATGTTATATCCAGCACAGGTGTGCGCGTGTCGTTTATTACTTTTTCGGAAATCAGTCTTACAGAAACTGTATTGAGATTGACAGGTGACAGGTGAGTTTTTTTGTGAAGAAATAGTCAAGGTATATTGAGTTCACAGAATTATGGGGGTTAATCAGGAAATGGTTACTACAGTCAATATTTGTGCCCTACTTATTACACATGTACATGTACTGGTATATTGTTTTTTATTTATCCTTTGGATTATGAAAACAAGTTACAACAAGGCATGATACTGTACACAAGAATGTCATCAATACATGTACCCACCAACCAGTCAGTTGGTTGAGCACCAGACTGCCTTGTGCGAGGTTGTGGGATCAAAACTCCAGCCGAACCAACACACAGGGAATAACTGAGGAGAATGTGCTACTTTTATAATGACAACTGCAAATGGGTAGACTCTCTAGTCTTCTTGGATAAGGATGACAAACTGTTGGCCCTGTCTCACGACCCTTCAATGTTTTTAACCACGCTGTTTTACATGCACTGTACATAAAAGCAGCCACACACTATATTTTGCAAAGTTTAGGGTAAAGTTTACTGGTGTAATGTAGTCTGTCCTTTGTGGACATATTATTTTCATGGTTGGGAGTCAAATCCGTGGAGGTACTATAGCTACACCAAGCTGCTCAAAAATCCAAGGGCATAAAAAGATATGATGACAATGATGATGATGGTGATGATAATGATATGAAAGGACATGCGTCCAGACCCTCGCATTTACATAAAAAATCATCTCAATGACATATATGCACAGGCCTATGGAAACTACTTCACGCGTGCATAGATCTCCATTTCCTCAGTGGAGTACAACAGAACACAAGAATGTCAATCATAACTGAAAAAAAGTGTGAAACAAAAATAATGGCCACTGAAATACTGGTGCCTTAGCATCCAACTCAACATTTCACAATACAGGACACCTCAGCCCATTATAATAACACTTGTAAATTATGGTTCATTTGCTTCTCAATTTTAGAGCAAAGATAAACAAAGGACTGGCAGAATTACGGAAGGTGAATACTGGTGGGGGCACAAGATTGGCTAAAGCTCTGGAAATGGTATGTAGACTCTGATGTGCTGTCAAACAACTGGCAAATATTTTACCAGAAAGCATGCATTAAACAGCTTAAAATTTAACAGCTGTGTCTTACATGACAGTAACAATAAAGGGCTGCATGCTACCACTAAAGACAGGGAAGAAGCTTTAAAATTCCATTTATTGCAGAAGACGACATATTGGGCTTGCAATACAACTGCATGTCCAATAAATATATCTTATGAGATGTTTTGGATTGTAGTATCGCTGAGTAATTTTGCGAGTTGGGTTGTATTTTAATGGTCCACTAGTGCGAGTCAATTACAAACAATGAGAATGTGTACAAACAACCAAGAAAGTGTGACAGATTTGTGTGTGTGAGAAGAGTATCAAGTATTATTTTATGAGTCAATGAATCAATTAGTCAATGAGTCATGAGTCAATGAGTCAATCAGTTAGTGCAGTTACCCTAACCTATAAAATGAAAGCTAAAATTTCAGAGAGTGCTTAGGCCTAATCACTGAAACAAGGGCTTAGGCTTAATCAATAAATTATTGCTATATTGACTGTGAGTCTCATTGACTCATGACTCATTGACTCATTGACCATTGGACGCATAAATCATGGGACCTCGTGTGGGAAGCACTGGGCAAACGTCAGCACCTAAACTAGTCAAGCAGGTTCTCTACTGTACAATAACCAAGTGTACAATAACTAACTGTACAATATCATAGAATATTTGTACTTGTTTTGTGCATTTTCTGTACACATAATTTATTACTTCTACTCACCCTCTGCTAATCAACTCAAAGCTTCTTCCCATCTCAACAGCAGAAATAAATAATTATTGCTCATGTCACTAGACTCCCTCACTCATCTCTGCAAGAGCAAGCTCTTTTTTTGCTGATAAGAAGCCTTCACTTGTAATTCTTGTAAATGGGATGGGATGTCAAAACTATCACTCTAGATATCATACGATAAAATAACTCCATTTTAGAAAGGGAGCCACAATTAACCTTTCACAGTTTCTAACTTACAGTCGTCTAGCTATACCGTAGAGGACAGACCACAACACTGGGAGCTCCATGCTGTACTCTGTGCAAATATTGTGTGGGTTCTTCTGTACGTCTCACAGGGTTATGAACTTTGAAGGTTGTGAGACAGGGCCTACGATTTATTGCCCTTATCCAAGAAGAATAGAGAGTCTAACCATTTGCAGATGTACGTCATTGGTTTTTGCAAAGGCACAGGGTTTGTAAGGGTCATGGAAAACCTGGAAAGTCATGGAATTGAAGTATTTCAGTTTCCAGGCCTGGAAAGTCATGGAATTTAATTGTCAGTCATGGAAAGTCATGGAAAATTATAGTTAAGTGTGGTACGTAAATTATTGCAGAAGTGGAAGCAAGGACCAAATAAAAAGCAGGCGAGTTATGTCAGAAAATACCCCAAAAACAAGGACGATTTTGACAATTTTCAAAACTGGCAGCTACATGTAAACTTTAGGGCATGGAAAACTGGAAAAAGTCATGGAAAAGGTCATGGAAAGTCATGAAATTTGAAAAACTCTTAACTTAAAGAGTACGAACCCTGAGGCAGCACTTAAGTTCTCCTCAGTTATTGAGCGTTATTCTATCCAGAGTTTTTGATCCTGCAACCTCCCACACAGTAGCCCGATGAGCCAACTGGTCAATGGTTAAACCTATCAGCTGGAACCCTTCCATCTCCCTTTGCAGATGCAGCATAAGGAAACTCCAGCTATTTTTAGACAAGATTATCCTTGGCACTCGACCTTCTGTAGCAGTGGATGGGTGAAACCACTAATGAGGAAACCATCATAAGAGACTTCTTCCCTAGTCAGCTGTTTTATAACTTTTTTTTAAAACTCATAAAAAGTTTGTAATTAAAAGTTTAAAATCTCATACCAGTAATTTTATACAATTTTTATAAAGCAGCTGACTAGG
The DNA here is from genome assembly GCF_036669935.1 of Montipora foliosa. Taxonomy (NCBI): domain Eukaryota; kingdom Metazoa; phylum Cnidaria; class Anthozoa; order Scleractinia; family Acroporidae; genus Montipora; species Montipora foliosa. The sequence goes on from NC_090873.1 coordinate 25,640,773, forward strand.
GTTTCTACACTTTTGTTGTTTCATTGAGTCATGACCAAGAGTGATAAAGGGAGCTAAATGTCTTAAGATGCAACTGGGATTGGCAGGATTTTGCCAAACATTATACTACATTATTTTCTTTTCGCTCTCTGGTTGTCAATGGGTTCCTCACAATTTTTGTTGGGAACATATAAGGTAGAGACCTTTCATTAGTTAAAATAAGTGCACCCTCATAAAAAAAATTCAAAAATGAAATCACTTGAGATGATAACACACACAACCTCTGATATATAATACCGACACCCACTTCCTACAGTGTAGGTGGAAACAAAGATCTAGTCCTGATTTTTCTCTGCCGAAGGTCTAGCTTTAATAATGTTGAATTCAATCACTATCCGAGATAAATGAAACAATACCGGTAGTTTTTTAATATTCTGATTTCTTTGTCAAGAGAATTGGACAGCTACCATGCAGGAAGTTTGAACCTTTGGTGGACCAACATTTAGGGTCTTAAAATATAACTGAGGAGAAAGTGCTGCCTTTGTTATAACAGCCTCCATAAAATTTTATGGTTACACTTGAAAGTCTTCTCTGATAAAGACGATATTAACCTTAAGCCACGTCTCACAGCCCTCATTAGTAAATTCTGTAGGCTGTTAAAGAACCCAGCATTATTGCAAAGAGTGTTGTGTACTGGTCTCAGAAAGGCACATTGTACTGTAACTGGAGCCTCACCCAGTTGTGTCCGACAGCCTCAACATGGTAAAACTTAAATCAATCCGTCAATCAATCAATCAATCAAGTTCAACTTTTGATAACAGGGAAATTAAGAGGTGTGTCCATGGTTCAAGCAACAAGGTGCAATTAAATTTTTCTTGACTTCTCAATTGGATTTATTTCCATTTCTTTTCTAAGGCAAATGATCAAATCAAGGAACTTGGTGGTGAGTAAGAAATCACTATTGTTCATTAATCACTATTTTATTTAAATAATAATTTTGTCCATTCTTGTTCCAAGGAGAGGCAATTTATTTGGTCTGCATGGAGAATAAAGAACTCCACGTAACCAGTTCCAAGCTAGGAAGTCCATATGTCGACTTTCAGCTTCTCTGCTATCGGTTTGTCATGATTATGGTTACAAAAGCATGCTTTCCTGGGACTGCGTATTTTTAGGATTTAGCTGGAGGTTGTCATTCTTGGTGCAGACTGAAGGAACCACAGACTCTAGGATGAGAATGAATATTGTCCAGTGTGAATAACTTGCAAGGGTTGCATATAGTTTCTGTCACAATTTTTATTTCTTCTAATTGGGTTCTTAAGCGAAGGAAACATGGATTTTTGCTGCTTTTTATTCATAATGGCTAGAACAGCCGTCCTAAGAGGCACTGCAGCCTGTATTTAACTTAATATATATATTTCAGTACTGTATGGTGCTGCTCCAAATTAAAACTAATAAACTTCATCCTTTTCAGTATGTTACATTTCTAATGGTGGCAAAATTTTTGTAAAAATTAACCTTTCGTTTCCATTAGTTTCTGTTTCTATATTTATACCACCATGTCCGCCATGATGATCAAACCTTTTACATTTCCAACGACGCGAAACTACCAGTATGCAACACCGTTTTCAAATTCAGTACTAATAAAGGGATTTGTTCTTTCCCCACTTCAACATGAATAATAATTATTATTCCCCTATGCTAAAGCTGCTTGGTATGTAAACGGCCATTCCTCTACCTGGGCCCTGGACACATTGAATTCTGCATACAAGTATACTTAGCAGCAGGGGCAGCTTCAGTGTCAACTATAAAATAAACCGGTACTATTGTATTTCAGTACTGTATGGTGCTGCTCCGATTGTGACAAAGGGGATTGTGCATTTCAAGAGATAGGGGATAATACCAATGGTGACTCACGCATGCAACCAAAAAATCGGAGTGATCTGAATAATTATGAGTCTATCCCATCACCCACCAGTTACAGTATTTGTTGAGATGCTATAACCTACAGAAGACTTTTAGAAGCTGGGCCATTGGACTAGTTCAGTGGTAGGGCATCCGAAAGAGTATTTGGAAGGTCCAACAGTGTAGGTTCCACTTCTGTTAGAAGCACTTGGATTTTCTCTTAGTATCCCCTTTGATTGTTATCTTTGTCTGCAGGGACCCAAGCAAGTATTATCATTATAATCACAGATGGGAGAATTGTCGACATCATACCAGCCACTGATCTGGTTAGAGATTGCATAATGACTAAATAACACCATTAACTAACAATATTATTATGACCATGAGTTGGATTTCAGATGGCAAATAGTAGACAAGTCATTAAGTGTTGAATTGGCTTTTACAAATCTCATACCCAACAGGCGTGAATGGAACAAATGCATAGACGTAAAGTCGCCCATGATCCCAAGGGGTTCATTATGGCCGGTTATTGATCCTGGGTTCAAGTAGCATGAAGTGACTGAGAGTATTGCTATTCCCTCCCCCCACCTCCTTGGACAGGATGCTGGAATAATAATAATGATTATTATTGTTTTATTACATTTAATTGAACTATGGACCATTTCAATTTTATCAAACAAAGGCCGTATTAAGTTTCCACTGAAAGTCATATGGTGAGCAAATAAAAGGATTGAGTGAGCCATTGAGAATGCTAGTAATGCAATATTTGTGGTAAATTCAAAATGTAATAAAAGTGAATAATAATTATTTTATTCGTCTGTAGTACTTTTATTAAGAACCAGACATGCCTGCATCTTTTTTAAGAAGGCAATCTTAACCTCTCTTCAGGGGCATCTAATGACTGGCTGTCTTACAATTGGTCAAAATTACCTAAAATGGTTTTCACAATGCTTTAAAAGCTCGGGAGCAATTACAGAGCTTGTTTAGTGAGTTTGTAGCTGCTCTACATAATATTTATCTGTTCGGATGTTCTAGGGGAAATTAAGGTCTGTAAAAATTTCGAAGTGGCTTTTCAGTTTTCTCTCTTGAAAGTACTAGCAATCATGACGGATCTGATCGAAAATTTTACATCACATAGTCCTCTAGCTTTTCCTTAAAAATCTGATTCTCACACTGCAAACTTTGGCAAAATTGATAGAAGTTATAAATCTTCACGTAATGTGGTTTTTCCAAATCTCTACTCTTCTCTACTTTTCAGACATTTCTAGGAAATCCCCTCAGAAAAATGTCCAAAATCTTAGTGTGCCTCGAAAGTCTGACTTCCAATAATTATTTGATTAGTCTATCCCACCTTCCTTCCTTTCAAACAGATACATATAATTATTTTCCTAAAAGTATGTACTAGTTGGGTGTCCCTGTCTCCCACTGTCAAGTTAAGCATCTCCAGGCAGAATAAATCAAGCGGCTACAACAGTAACATAAAAAATAGGCCCGCGGTGCGTTCATGAGTGGCTTACGAGCTTTGAGAGTTATTTTATCGACTTTTGGTTGCATTCTTAATATCAGTGGTTTACCTTGGCTTTATCCTTACCTTTCGTCTAGCTGGTGAAGTTTCCGACATCATGGTCTTTAGAGCCATACAGGGGATCTAAAACACTGTTGTTTGATTGGCCGAGATAGTAAAAAGCTGCGTTTAAGGTGGCTGGAACCGGTTTCAACAATTTGGAGGGAATGTCGTATTGGAAGGATTAAAAAAAACCCCTGGAGCAGATTCAGATCCACCTTCAAATTTTCCAGTTGGGAAGGTGGCTATGAATCTGCTCCAGAGAATTTTTTCAACTTTGCGTAGAGTTTTATCTTAGCCTGCTTTTCACGCTCCAGCAATAAAAAAATGCGGATCACCGAATTCGTTTTTGAGATTTACGCGTTCAAAGACAAAGTATAGGGTGTTTTGAGATGGCTATTTTGTTGTCATGGTAACCCACTACGTCACATCATTTAGCGATCATTGGTGTTTCATTTGGTGCCATAACGCCGTCACGTAAAACAAGGGCAGCTGAAAAAAATTACATGGTCAACTCACTTATAAACTTATAAGTTTAAAGGGGAACAGTGACAATAAAATTTATTTACATTATGCTTATATTTAATAATAATATTGTCAATTAAATGACGGAGCAAGGGGATTTAAACTTAATTATTGCTCCAAAGGAACCCATTTGTTATTTTCCTTGCTGATACCTTAGGTAATTTCCCATTTCTCATTTCCTGTTTTGTTTTCTTTTATCTTTGTTTTTTAGTTTAGGTGGGCTGGCTGAAAATTATGTAATAATTTTTGGCAAATTAGCTACTGCAGTCCTTTCAATGCCTTATTAGTCTTTCGCTTATTTCATTATATTAGACCAAAAAAGCAAGACAAGCTGGAGCCGCAGTTTATGTTATTGGGATTGCAGCTTTTGTCAGAAATGATGTACGTTCAGTTTTGTCCAGTAAAAGCTTTATAATGTTTAATTGTAATAGCTTTGTTCTTTTCTTTCACTGAATGCCATTTACCTGACACAAACTGCGACCATCTCTGTACTTTAATCATACACGCAAAATTTGTAACTCTTATGTACTTCAATTTCCGCATTTCAATCATTTCATATACATATATTCTATACCTTTCAGTTTGTAAGAACATGCGCAAAGTCTACTGTGTCATTAGTGATCTATATGTGGGCTGGCATGCCTTGTTCATCTCAAAACGGTCCACGGGTTTTGGACCAAAACGACGTCAGCTGTGTCTGACCTTCAATAGATCATAAGTGAGAACTAAACAAAATGCAGGCATTATTGAGCTTATTATCTAATAGACCATTCCAGAGTTGCTGCATGCCTCAGTTTCAAAGCGAGTCCTGATACACAACCATTCAAATGGAAATGAGTTGCGTATTCCCATGCAAATCAAACTCATTTCCCTTTCAATAGTTGAGCACCAGGAGTCACTTCGAAACCGAGACAAACTGCAACTCGGAAATGCCCTATACACCTTATTCCAAAATGGCCGCCATTTAAATATTCTTTTGTTTTTATTCAAATTAGCCCTTGATGCCTCGTTCTTAAGCTTAAAATACAAAAGAATATTTTATCTTGAACGAGGCAACAAGGGCCAATTTGTATCCGCATAAATCAGCGGCCATTTTGGAATAAGGTGTATTGGGATCATTAAAAACTAGATCATTGGGTAATGCAATTCTAGAGTTTTGATTGGCTTATGGTATATGAGCTACTATACCATGCCCTACAAATATCAGTAAAGCTTAGTTCCCACTGGCGACATAAGGATCATAAGCATAATCATAATCATAAACATAAACATCAGCTTCTTATGTTCTAGTGGGGACGGCCGCTCTAAAAACGTGAAGCTTTTCCTCGAAACTGGCCGCCATCTTGAAAATGAACCGACCCGAAAGTACTGGTCCTAGACTTTAATTGGCCAAAACACAATGACCTTGTTGCGTCATTATGTTTTTTATTATGTCGTTATGATTTTCGCGTTCCCACTGCAAAGAAAAGCGACATAGTCATAGTCAAAGCCATAATCATAATCATAAGAAAATGGTCGATCATTTTCTTATGATTATGATTATGTTGATCATAAGGGCGCCTATGATTATGTTCCTGGACGTTCCCACTAAGACATAAGCGACATAACAGCGTTATGTTCGTGCTTATGATTATGATTATGATCGTTATGTCGCATGTGAGAAATAGGCTTAACTGTACGCATCACTTTTTTGTTTTTACAGAATAAAGTAAGGAATATTTATCCATAATTTTTGGGCGTTTTTAATAAAACAATTATTCCACTTGCGCTTGTTGGATATCATCTCATATCCAACACGCGCACGTGGGATAATTGTTAAATAGTTGATGAAAGTGCATGGTCGTTCGTGTTCATACCCACGTGATAGCTTGAACTATCATCAACTACATGACCGTTTGAAGGGGGCTTAACTTCAGTTTGTGAAATTCTGTCTTATTTTACGATCACCTTGTAGCTTGAGCGCTTAGCGAACAAACCGCCGCAGTACTTTGTGTTTACTGAACCCAACTACAAATTGTTGAAAAATCTCACCGATGACGTAAGTGTTAATTGACTTGTATTATTTTATTGTAGAGGTTCTGTAATAAAGGGAAACCAAATAAGACGAAACTTGCTCTACTAATCACAATTCATTACGGTGTTGGCGACTGAATTTCAAAGGGAGCGGCTCATTGAAATCGGGTGGCAACCATAGATAAGGCACCTTTGGTAGCCGCAACACATTCCATGTATGATCCCGTCGCATACCACCGTTACCTGGAAAAGTAGCGAAACCGGAATACCCGCGGGAAAACCCTCGGGTCAGGTTGATAGACTGAAACTCAGCCCACATCCGATCGGTCAACATCCCTGCCTAAATCCGTAAGAGATACAGCATGGAGTATTCGCAGAGGGTCACCCATCCAGATATTAACCACGTCTAACTGGACTTGACCATAAACACCAGGCGCGCGCGCTGCACAATCAAAGGAGCCAATGAAAACAAGGCAACAATAAGCAGAAGGCTCAAAAGCGTGCGTGTGGGAAGAACGTTTGCGAAAAAATCACATTACATTCGATTGGTTTTGAAATTGGTGCTACGGTTACCGTGGAACTCGATTCTTGTGCACACACGTTCTTTTGTTTCGATTGAAAACATGCCTTATGGTCTCGTAAGGGATCAGTCTCTATTGTGCTGAGATACGAGTGGTATCGTCTCCACCCCTTCCGCCATTTTTCACTTGTCACGCAACGCTTTCCTGTTTCGTGACATGCAAGAAAACAACTGCGAAGAATACTTTGAGTAATGTAAGTTCTGGTTTTCTTTCTTTCTATAGATTGCGAACAAATCTTGCGTTGAGCTGACCTCTGTTAATCCCAAGCAAGCGTGTTTAGGAGGTAAAACGTTGCTACCATTCTCACTGCGTTGTTAATTCACTTGCAGCAAGAGTTTTAGTCGCCATTCTTGTTTC
>NC_090873.1:25650193-25657693 GCF_036669935.1 Montipora foliosa
CAATCAGAAAACGTATTTGAGTTGGGAGGTATAACAATTCTTGTCATCTCGTTCCTCTATAAGAACGCATAATATATGCAGTTGTTCAAACAGGCTCGAATTTTGTGTACCTTTTCGTCTTTTTTTGCATTCCAGCAACACGAGCATTAGCAGTGGAAGACAACAGACTTATTTGTCCTGTTCCTGCTTTGAAAGACACTAACAGGTGAATGCAAAATAGTGAGCTTAGGCAACGACAACGAGAACGTCACAAATTTGCATATTTAGTAGGCAAAAACAATAGCTTTGCACGCCCTGCACGTGCGTTTTTCACTTTTGTCCATTTCTTTGCCGTCGTCTGCAAACAACAACGGTAAAATAGCCAAATTTGAGGTTTTATGAAGAACGTCAGCACTTGAGGATAAATCTTCCTTTTTTCCCTTAAATTAGCTCCGTTCCGACCAGTGTCATTCTTGAGGAACTACCACACCCTTGACACATTAAAAAGGTTGAAACAGTCACGAAATGATTACAATAACGTGAATTTATATTTGAGATGACGTTCTCGTATCCGTTGCTTTCCAAATAGTACAGTTTGTTCAAAGTATTAAAACCCATGCGAGCCACCTTAATTGCCGTGAGAGCAGCTAAATTTCATTGGCTGTTCCGTTTGGTTTACATAATTTTTTTTCATAAATTTGTTGATGACGTTCTCACTAGGGACCTTTAGCAACGACAACGGCGACGGCAACGAAAACGTCATAAATTTGCATATTTAGTGAGCAAAAGAAATAGCTTTGCACGCCCTGCACTTGCATTTTTTCATTTTTGTCTATTTCTTTGCCTATTGGCGAGAATAGAGACAAGTTCTATTTGTCGCCAACAGTTTGCCAACGTGTTTGCCGACCGTTTTTTTGCCGTTCACACACACGAACTTGAGTTTGCCAAACTTGAGTTTGCAAACTCAAGTTTCCTGTGTGAAGGCCGCTTTAGAGAGAAGGTCAGCACTTGAGGATAAATTTTCATTGTCTTCCCTAAATTGAGCGCCGTTCATAGAAGTTTCATTCTTGAGGGTTTGCTGCACCTTTGTCACGTTAAAATGCTTGGAATAGTCGCGAAGCGATTACAATAACGCGAATTCACATTTAACGACCAAGTTCTCGTTGCCGTTGCCGTCGTCGTTGCTAAAGCTCTGTTAGTAGTAATAGCCCGCGCAAACACGCTTTAGTGACTTTGCTAAATAATCATTAACACCAACAACAACAACTTTATTCTTACTCAACAATTTACAAGTAATGACATAAAAAACAATTATGTGAAGTAAAGGGAGAGTGCAGGCTGCCCGAATAGAGGGCGAATAGAGGGCGAGGAAGATAGGGCAGCCAGAAAGATCGTCAACTATAATCCGACCGTTCCACATGCGAACTATAGTTGACGATAATTCGGAGAAAAATGTTTTATTGATGTCATGTTCCAAATCTTCCTCTGGAAATTAGTTTCTGCTCGTGTAAAGTGGCAAAAACTTTGTTCTTGGACTCCGTTTGAGTAGAAGCGGCAATAAAGTCTAAACTGTTTTTGTTTTTTGTGTTTTTTTTGTTTTTGTTTTTTTGCGGCGGCATGATCATCAAGTGACTTCAATTATTTCCATCCCACCAACTCAAACCCGTGGAAATACAGGAACCCACTTTAAACCATTTATTTAGGAAGTCCTCCGCTTAGAAAATTGGACCTGGAGTCAAGCTTTCAAAATACTGAACTAAATTGTTGGACAGCTACCAGAAATCTGTGATTATGATTATGAATCTGATAACGATTATCGTTATCGTTATCATTATTATTATTTATAAGCAAAGGTTTCGTAAGACATAAACAAGCAAAAATTAGCGATAGGAAAGAACTATGTTTCGGTGACATCGTGGCATCATTTTCAAGTTCAAATGCTTTAAGATAAACCGTCAGAAAATTCGCTCAAGAAGAAGTGTGTTAATCTTTCCTATCGCTAATTATTCTTATTCTTATTCTTCTTATTATTATTATTATTATTATAACGTATTTGTTTATTTATTTAATTATTTATCTTCTTTTTTTTTTTTTTGCAGCTCCTTTATGTTACAGGTGTCTATGAACAATGGAACAACATTCGTTTCCAGTAACGTGAATATCACAGCTAAAAACTGCATACAGCCAACAGAGCCGGTAGGTCGTTTTAGAATTTTACCGCAATTGCTTGTAATCTCGCAATCTGATTGGCTAATTTGCAGTTGCCGATAAGAGTCTAGACAACGCTCTACGCGTCATGCTCGCATTAAAATATGTCACGCAATGTAATAGCCAATCAGAAACGCCCATTTTGGGAAATAAACCAATCATATTGCGAGAAAGTTATAGACAACGCTTGCTCTTTCTTTGTGTCATGATTTTGGTCACGCTTTCTTTGGCGGTGAATATTGTGCTAAAAAACAAATCGAAAGTGGTTTAGCGTTGTCTGTACTCTTCTCGACAACGATATTCGTCATCACAGTGGTCAAAACTTGTTGCGAACTCAATCGGCTATGCCACAACATTTTGACCACTGTGATGACGAATATCGTTGTCGATAAGAGTACAGACAACGCTGAACCACTTTCGATTTGTTAAAAGGAAACAACCGCAGTCTTCGTAACTGAATTAATGGAGAATGTTGGCATCGGCAACGAGTGCGAGTATGAGAACAAGTACAACTTGTTCTCGTTCTCGAAGTCGTGCTCTACTTATTCAAGTAATCGTATAATACGAGTTCCCGTGTGCGGGAAACCACACTGATGGACCAGCTTGCACGTTTTTGTTTTCCCATTTCAGACCACGTGATGTTACTCTAGAGAACACTTTCTTTCAAATGTCGTCTTATGCACGTTGATATGTATGCATAACTTCGGGGCGTCAAGTTCCTTTTTTTTTCCCTATTTTTAGGATTTCACTTAGTGCAGGCATAGTTAATAGACGGGAATGGTTATGAAACCCGACAACTTTCTTTGTTGTAGGTTTCTGTTCTCTTTTTTGGCCTTGACCGTGCACAAAACACAATGGTTGTTTACTCCGTACTGAGGAACTAACCAATAGAATCGTGTTGGTTACGTAATTCATGCATAGTGTATGAGCGCAAAACAAAAGATTGTGCACGGTCGTGGACTTTCCAACCTAAATCTTGGCATCTTTGTTTTGTCCTTTGATGTTTGCCGAGCTTCCAAACCAGTCCCCTCTATTAACTATGGTGCAGGGGAACATTTTGAAATATTTGAGTCAAATTCTCAATAAAATTGGTAAATTCGTCAAAAAACAAACACGCGGAGAATTTAAAGCCTGTTTGAATGATAACCTTTTGAAACTTGTGTCCAGACTTTCTCAGCGGTATGGTAACATGCAAAGGAGTCTGGGAGGTCATTTTCATGGTTGTGCATCTGCTATGTGGAATTAATCCAATTTCATCCTTTTTGTTTTCGAACAATAGTTGTTTTGTTAGTGTGCCATTTCTTTAGAGACAGCTGTATCTTTGTCTTTATAGCAATATTTTATTCAAAAGGAGTTCAAATTTTTTTCAGCCTTATACGTTTTGTTAGAGTGGTAACCATTACAAACAAACTCGTGTTTATACACCGCATAACTGTTCGGATGTACTTTTAAACGTGTTCCCCTTATGACCAAAAAAGGACAAGACATGATTTTAGGTGCCGTAGCTTTCAAATATCAACATTGTTAACCCAACACTTGAGGAATGTTTGTATAGGCCACTTCGGAAAATACCATAACACTCTTTGTTTGTCCCCCAAATTTTGCATAAGGATTGTTTCCAGTTGCTCTTGGAACTTAGAATGGTCCCCAAGAGAAAACAAAAGCAATACTTATTCAAAATTTGGGGGGGGGGGGGGGGAGGGCAACAAAAGAGTATTATGGTATTTTCCGAAGTGGCCTGTATGATTATTACATCTCTAAAGTAAAGGACACAGTTTTCAATCAAACGAAATTTCCTTTTGACAAACTCGTCCTTCCCGCTACGACGTTTCGATGTAAAGTCGCTGCAGACCAACTTGTGGGGACTATAACAACCCTACGGCGCGTGTTCTACCACATAGAGTTTCCCAGAGCCTTGGGTCGATCCAAGGTGACCCAAGGCTCTGGTGGCGAGAATGGGGACTAGCTGAGCACACCGGGCTGCGCAGTACGGATGCGCAATAATCAAAATTCCCAGAAGTGTACTCGTACTCAATGCTAACATTCTCCAACAAAGCACTAGGTTCGACAGTTGCCGTCACAGGTCTCAGTTTAGAGTTTAAATCAAGTTCTCTCTATAAGAGAACATAGAACTATGTTACAATTGAACTGCGGTTGACAGGATCATGACAGTTAAAAAAGCAAGAGCTTGAGCTGTAGCGAACACGTGCGAAAAAATAGTCTTTCCACGGATGCTTAAGGTGATTCTTCAGAAATAGAACAGTCATGGATTTCCGATGAAACTTTGCTCACTGTTGCAACCGTTCTCGTTTCCATGGTACGACGCTGACCAAACGACTATTTAAGCCCCTTTGACAATTGCCGCGCATCCTCAATGCTGGACAAATTTAGTGCGATGTAAAAATGTAATCAGTGATATGACGCAAAGCCTGGTGTCATTATATGGTTAATTCACGTACGTACCTGAAAAAATGTCAATGACTGTGTGAGTACTTAACGCTCCAAAATAGATTTAACTTAAGTGTGAGCTGTTCGACTCGTAATAGCTCCTTCCGGCCAATTTCAGCATGAAATTGTCAAAAAAATGGCCGTAGATTTTTGATGATTTTTTTAGTACTCCATTGAGACAAATATGAATATAAATTGGGGCTCACCGTACTCGTTCAGGAGATAATAGGGAGTTTAAGCAAATCACTACGGATGGTGCTACTACGGCTGCCGTGACTGAAAAAGTCTGGGGAGAGTACGTCTCGGTGGTCTGCTAAATTTTGAGTTTAGCAAAGCAAAATACAAGGAAACATGGGCTAAGGAGTTTAAAATCTCTTTTATTTAGTTTCTTACAGTCAAATGGCTTCGCTGAAAGGACGATGGCCGTTGTTCGCCGTGCTAGGACGAACAGATTATTTCTGAGCAAAAGCAAATGCTATACACCTTGTACAATAACAACAATTTGATGGATGAAATATACAATTTCGGAGACAAATATCTCAAAGAATATCGAGTGAAAAAGACACGTATATCTATACTCAAAGCAGCAAAATAGCATCGTATAGTATCCAGATATAAAACATCTTCACTAAATCCTCAAAGCAAACTTAACCGAAGAAAAACAACCTTGTGCTGAACACGAATATTTCACTTGACTCACTTCGCCATTCCAACACCTTTGCCAAAACTCATCGTAAGTTCATAATACGGATTTACAAGCTTATGAGAGGCAATCTTGACACAATCCTTGACTTAAATTGACTTTAAAGGATATAGTATCCAATAGAATTCTTAAAATGCCGAGATGTCCGTTGAAACGGGCCAGAGAAGCGAAATAAACCCGACGTAGTAGCCACTACGGCAAAACATAGCGACTCACGTAGTCAGATTTCACGCTACGGCTGGATGCAACCGACGTACATGCGCAGTGTCTCATTTTGGGAGAAATTTACTTCCGGCAGCCGTATCAGCGCCAGCCGTAGCGATTTGCTTAAAGTCCCTAATTGCCATTCCTTGACGGCTTAAACTTGGCGTCAGTGAAAATCCGCCATTTTATCAATGTGTGCGTGAGCTAATGCGCGTGCCAATGACACAAGAAGTTGTACGCCGTAGGGTTGCGCAATGCAAAACCAGGGAATCACCTCAACGAAGGAGAAACTTTTTGAAAGACATTTGATGACAAAAATGAGCGATATCATCAGTACACGACGTTTCGAAGTCATCTTGACTTCATTTTTTACCGGGTCGATGAGTTTAAACTGCTTGGTGTTTTAAGTGCAAGACAACTTAAAATGAAACTCACACGTAAAGACTCCTTTGCATGCATGCTACCAAAGGCTAACAAACGCCGTATCTGTCATGTAAGAGCCTGTCGACGAGCTGGTCTTCCCAGTGAAGTCGGCCTTACTACCTACCTTTCTAAGATTCGTCCTCTTCTAGAATATTATGCAAGTCCCATCTGGGAGGTCGCCCTGGATACCTAGCTACTGAAATCAAAAGGGTTTAGGAGAGATGTCTGAGAATCATTGGTCTCCCTAAAAACACACTAGAAACTTAAGCACGAAGAAGGGACACCCAAGCCATTAAAGAACTAGAACGTTTAAAAGAAAGTAATAACTTTGTACATCTATTTCCTGATCAGCCTAAACATAACTACAGTTTAAGAACCAGGAAGAACAATCTAATCAAGGACATCAAAAACAAACAGACACAATAACTCATTTATATCAAGAACTTTAAAACTATGCCATGAGTAGAATTTATATATTCATATTTTTATATATTTTGAAATATCCATATTTATGTTGTAATTTACGAACACAGTATTCTTTAGCAAATGTGTTTTTACTAGGTTGCCACATTGCAATCCAGTCAAAATCTGAGTGGAATTTAATCGTTTTCTTTTTCTTTTCTTTTTCTCCTGTGTCGGAAAATGGAAAAGTTGCGCAATAGGTCTTTCCTGTCACTCCCCTGCTAAATATTGTCTTTGTGCGTAGAGTCTTCTGCACGAATTTTTGGTAGGTTTCAGGGGTAGAAGCGTAGATTTCATCCGCTGGACACATTACAAAACTGCAATGGCGTCAAAGTCATTGTAACGCAAATGACGTTTTAGTGGATCTTCTTAACGTTTAAATTAATTGGTTGTCTATAACGTCAGCCAACGACTTAGTGCGCGCGCGATTAAATGTTCAAAACTAATGCTTTCGCGCGAATTGAGTCTAATTGTGTTTTAAACTTTGGCTTTCTCCCACGGATGAAAAGCATTTCGCGGATTAAACAGTCAAGCTTTCCCTGACATTTCTTTAAAATGGAGAAGGGCTTTAAAAAGCTTGGGCTTTTGAATTCCGTGGCAGCCTTTCACATGTGCACCAACGGCGGAGGCTCTGTGTTCTTCAATTCGCTGATGCAGATGACGAGTAGTGTAGCCGATATAATCTGTATCACACAAATTACGTATTGTCGGCTAAGGACGGGTGGTTTCATTCTTCAAAAAGGCTGAATTCAAAAACGAGGTAACGATGACATCAACCAGTCTATCCGCGAAATTCTTTTCATCCGTGAGAGGAAGCCAAAGTTGAACACACAGTCAAACTCAATTCGCGCGAAAGTATTTGTTTAGATCATTTAATCGCGCGCGCACTAATTCGTTGGCTGGCGTTATAAACAACCACTTAAAAAGACTCTGTGTCTACCGAGATGCTTTGGGCACCTTTGTTTATGTTTTCATTTGGCTTGAAGTAACAAGTGGGGAAGAAATAGGCGACAAAAAGCTACAGAGGAATACTAGAGAGCTGGCCTGTCGAACAAAAAATATATTTGGAACGA
>NC_090873.1:25682693-25690193 GCF_036669935.1 Montipora foliosa
CATTGTATTTTCACCAGAGTTAAGGACGGTGCCTGCTATAGTTATTTCGCATACGTTCTGTGCGTCTCGAGATACTCGGGTTTCCTTTGGGTAGTGCTTACTAATACAGTGATATTTTTGCGCGTTTTAAAACAATGTGGAGAAGCAGAACTTAGCACTGAAGTGCTCTTCGCATCCGAAAAGAAAATTGGAGGTAACCATACATTTTCAGAGAAAATGAGCTTCAGTTTTGAAAAGAGCGCCATACATTGCTTTGTATTTTAAAGCTCTTTACAAATATTGGATTTCAATAACACTTGTTGAGATATGCTTTTCCCTCATAAACCGCGCAAAAATACCTTTGAATTAGTAGGCACCGTCTTAAAACGCGCACTAACTTCTCGGTGAGACAGATCGACTGTCGTTTGGACGGGTCGTCACTGCCATGATCGAAATCGTCACAATCTGACATGATATACATGGCGTCGTCTTAGTAATTGCTTTCTGGCAACGATACTTCCGGTTAGTGAAGTTTACTTCCGTTGTAAGAAAGCAATTGACAACCCGATTCAGTTCGTGTATAATTGGACATGTGTGAAATAATACTTCTTAAAAAGAGCGATTGACTTCCTTTCATTTCACTGTCGCTCCTAAAACACTCAAGTTTTTTTCATTATCCAAAACCTCACCGCTCTCCCCTACCTTCCTCGGGATGGAACACCAGAGGGAAGAAAACACATCTTTGAGAGCTTCTCTTGCGGGTTTTGCTGGTCTTGTGCGTGCCCTGAATCCTACGAAAACTGCATACGTCCTCAGCCTTCTCTCTATCCTAACGTTATGATCAAATCACTCAATATCTTTGTAGCCAGTATGTTGTGTTAGCCTTCTTCACAACTTGAAATGCTAGACAAATTTTTTACAACTATCGTCAGTCACACACTTCAATGTGACATTTTATTTCTGGCAAGTACCAAAAACCAACGAGAAAATTTTTTACTTCGATTGTCATGTAATTCTTTTTGCTAACCTATGCAAAAAAATAGTTACAAAAGCAGCTTTACAAAAAGCATTAGGATAAAAGGGCGATTAAACCTAAACTAATCTATTGAGCTACTCTATATAGAAATGGGTTTCCATACAACTGTTTCATGTTGTGAAAAACTCATTGTTCTGTGAAATTATAATTTTTTCCTCTTCCTCGGTTCTTGACAAAACGCTTTACTTTTGTGGCACTTTTCGCATTGCGCAGTGTAATTCGGTCCCCTTATGCTGTTCCTATGACGGGCGAATATCTGCTACCACTTTCTGGACGGTATGGTAAGAAGAGCTAGGTTAAAACCTTAGTCCTGTTGAAGACTTTGATCCAGGCTTACTGTTCGTGAATAGTTGACTGGTGCTGACCAAAGCGCCCACGGTCTGTCGGAGCCAATGCTCGTCACCAGACCTCCTCGCTGCACCGTAAAAAAGTTCGCTACCACGAATACCCTGGATTCATTGGGAATGAGGTTCATTAATGCTGACGTCAGAAGCTGACAGTGGTAGACTCTTAAGTAAAGCAAGGAAGGACAACTAGCTACAAATCTTCCAAGCGCCGTGTTTGTAACTTCGCTGCTGTAACTAAGGTCTAATACTTGAAGCGATGACGATTTCTTGGTCATTGCATTGAGAACTCCATCCGTGATTGCGTGACCATACCTGGAAGAAAGATTGGTTTTGATAGGAGTTTACTTTGCGATTGCCTCGGGTTCGCCTTAGATCCTTTATTAACTGCCTAGAAAACGTGCCCCTCTCACTGGCGACCAATCTGCTGCATAACTGGTCCAGTCCTACTCCTCCCTCTGTCACGCAACACTTGTGACGCGGCGTAGCGGTGACTAAACGAGAGCTGGACGGAAATAAACCTAAACCAATTTTGTCAAACTTACAAACTCCCACGTAACTGAGGTGCATTAGGTAGAGGAGTTTTGTTTTATAATTTGCCTCAAAAGATTTGGCAGTTCTTATCTCAGCTTCGACAGACTCTCAAGAGAGTGACCGGAGTAATAGCGTAATTGGAATTACGCCAACTCAGTTTTCAACTCTGAGAAGGAAAAACAATGCGTGTATTTTCCCGCGGTTTGGCCTCAAGTTGTAAGTGGCTCTTCTCGCTGTGCGTGGATTGCGATTGGACAGAGCAATTTGATCACGGTTTTGAGTTTGCTTTCAACATCATCATTTGCTTTTCCCTCCGTTGTTAATGAAAAATGACAAAACTGAAGAAAGTTAGCGTGAATATTTCTGCTGTTAGTAGACGTCTGATTTTTTTCTTCAATTTTAACAATCTGCCCTATTCATTAATGAGAATCGAAAGAGCCTTTGACAGATGGACTGATTACTTGCTTGGCTTATTAACATACCCGCAACAACACAGGCGCAAGTAACGAAGAAAGCGACATTTTGGTAGCATGGCTTGTAAACCATCCTGAGTAAGGTGTCGACACCACGATAAGTCCACTTCGGTAACAGCTGACCTCTCCCAGCGCACTGCTCTTACAGCATCATCGGTAACGCTAGTGCCGTCCAGTACCAGCGACGTCAGTGACGAACAGTTATCGATTAACGCTGGAAGACTTTCGCCTTCGATGTTGTTACATCTCCGAAGACAAAGGGACTTGAGATTCCTAAAATTGATGGAATTTGTCAAATCGCAGTCGAGGCATTTTTTCGACAAATTACCTGTTTTCGATTAGATAAACTATTGATGTACGGAATAACGCGTGAACTCCATACTGCGAAATCTCCACCATTAATTTCATTCGTGATTAGAATTTTCTTACGCTTAGCAAAACCTGCCGACGCTTAGCCAGTTCGTTTAATCTAATCCCCAAACACTTGGGGTAAGGGCACTTGGATATCCGACAGATTCACTGAAAACCCTTTAAAATGGCCCATTCCGTTGCGTTCAAAAACCCCTAATGAAGCAAGGAGCTGTAAATTTCCCATTTTAAAAGTTTTTTCCATTTTTTTTTGTCAGAGTTGCTCAGCACAATACTAAGAGCTAAGTGTTTTGAAATGGAGTTATGCTCGGAAAGGTTTCTTGCTGAAATGGACTTGTATTTTGGCAGTTTTTATACCTTTATCTTGATGTGGTTTTGTTTACGACTGTGGTTTTAAGACCGCGTAAGTCACTCTTGTTAGCCTGCATATTTGGCCGTTTTGCTGGGAAGCGCGGGCGAACTGGAAAAGACTGTCCCTCCCCATCCCTTGCACAAAAGTAAGTGAAGTGATTTGATCCAAGAAAAAAATCTTTACCTGCAGTTCTCCGCTATGTAACGCACTATTTGGTCAGTAAGCAACGAACAGTAGCTAAACTCCAGTATTCGCACCGTCTGTAGTGAAGCGAAAACTCGGTGCAACTCCTGTATTGATGGAAGGCTTTCAAAGAACGGATCACTGAGTCCAAGACATTGCAAAGTGTGGAAACACTGCGAGATAACTCTAAATGCGCTTGGGTGACCAGAGCTATGCCGTATGTCTAACTTTGTGAGGTTTTCAGGAAATGATTCTGGCTGAAATAGAGACAAAGTAATTTACTTAACATGTATCAAGAAAATCGCCGCCGCCATGCTGGTGTTCCTGTGAAGTGTGTGTCAAGATTTACCTTTGCTGACGTCATTGTTCAGGTTTTGTTTCCATAACATACGAAAGCCCCATGCTTTTTACAAATCGACTTCAAAAGGTAATTAGCCATCAAAAACTAATAAATTCTTGGGTGGCAAAGGAACCAATGAATATGATCTCATACTTTCTTTGTAAAATTTCGAATCTTCAAAGCATCATTGCTCAGAGGTGATTTGGTACATCGGGTTCAAATTTTCAGCGATTTTTCAGATTTTCATTTTGCAAATCACTTTCAATGCTCAATACTTTATTCTCGGCTGACTGATCAGAAAACGATAGCCCTTCGCAAATGACGCAGAAAATGTAAATACTGAAAGATTGTTATTGCTTATCTTTCATTTTTCTCTTAGAGGAACGTGCGTGCGTATTTGCAGCAGTCGAACTTTTCCGATTTCTTGTTCGGATTCTTCACGTCTGAGCCTTTGAGACTCGTAATAGCTGGGCCACTAAACAAGATTCACGAAACAATGGTCACCCTATATTGTTTGATTAAAATTGAGTCCTAAACGCGTTTGAGTTTTGTAACAGCAAATATGTGAATTGTGCCTTAACTCTGGTACGTCAATCAACCAATCGGATGTTGAACGAATCACGCAAAACGTGGAAAAACATATCTCAAGTAGCCTTGATGTTACTTCTAATTGGGTGGTTGAGAAAAAGGCGGGAGAAGTTTTGACCAATCCCAAACAGGATATAGCATAGTAACAGGAATAGTATATAAATTTGTATGGGGTAGTAGGATGGTATAGAATAGTAAACAAACAGTATAGTAACAGGTACAAAACCTTTGTATACTGACGGACATAGCTATACTCGCCTTGTCCATGAAGTCTTCTACAAATGTTGCGGACTCTAAGCACAATACCCTTAGTCGCGGACAGTGCTTCACGAGAACATGAAATACTCTGGGAGACAGCGTGAATCCTCCAAGATTGAGCTTGTAAAGGAGAGGAACCATGCGACTTCTTATAACTTTCATCAAACAAATCTCGTTCAGTTTATGAAAGCGCTTGAGATTAACCGATTTCCACAGAGAGCTGTCATATGCGATCAATCTCCAGCTTTTGCATGTTTGAGCCACTCGGCACAAGTCTGTTTCACTTAAAAAGCTAAAAATAAATAGCGTTAAAGTGTCTGGAAACTCCTGAATGTTCATTTTGCACGAGAGCATTATATGATAAAATGATAGTCAGCACTTTTTGTGTGCGAGGCATTTTTCGCGCATTAGAACGGCAGTTTGTATGTTGCGTCACTAATAGATCACTTATTGAAAGTAGCAAAGAAAGGTAAAAGTTCTTTCTCGTTATGACATCTTTTATTCGATGGCTTTTTTTTTCGGCGTCACTTCTAACGTATCTTCTATACTTTTCTCGGTAGCCTTTTCTTCGCTTTCGTTTTACACTTTTCCTTGCCCTAGATAGGGGCGTAGCGTGGTTTTGGTACGCACTACAAGGCGTAGTGAAACGAGCGCCGGTATGCAAACCATGTTTCCCGGAGAAAGTTTCATAAATCAGAGCATAAAAAAACGCTAACTATTCAGTAACTTTCGCTGTTTATTTGTCAACCTTTGGTACTACTTATGTTTAAGAATTATTCTACGAGGGGGCGCTGGATATGAAGTGATAGATAACCAACGAGGCGCGTAGCGCTGAGTTGGTTATAATCATTTTATATCTTGCAAGCCGGAGTACAGTAATTGTTTTATCTAAAACTCCAGGATCAACAATTCTTCTTTGGTGTTCCCGTGGGTAAAATTGTCGACTAAAGCATTGATTTCTACCTCAGTCAAAACCGGTCCAAAACGGCTTTTGCCGACCTTTTTTTTTTCAGAGCTACTTCAAAAATGTTTTCAGCTCGCTTTATTGCTGTCGCGTTCCTTGACCATATAAGGTACAGCAGGTATATGAACTGATAGCCCGTGTCCGGCGAGCCCATGAAAATGCTGGAAATCTGATATCCGTAGTTCAGTTTTTAATAAAAGTGTATATTAGACCAGTGTATTACATAAGCTGTAAATGTGGCTTTACGACGAGAAAATTCGGAAACTACACTGTCATCATGCACATTCTTGTGCTTGTGTATGTGGAGTCATTGCCAAACGGGACAGCCTCTCCTCACTCATAGTGCTTCGAAGAGGGGTTCTCAGTCTCTCCATGCCGCTAAAACTGCGTTTACTATCTCGTACATCCTTTATTTAAACAAAAACGACTTCCGTGGACCATTTTGCTCTAAAGTGGAGTAAAGTGGTGGGAAATCGCTGGCCCGGCTAACCGGGCTTTCCCGGTGAACGCGATTACGTGGAAATTTCTCAGCCCGGCTAACCGGACTGGCCCGCTGATCATGTAATCGCAAACTTGATTTTTGGTGTTTTTCCCATACGTGCCGGGATCTCGGCTAACGAGCCAGCTCGCCTAACCGGGCCAGCACGCCTCAAGTATGTAATCGGCCCCTATGGCTATGTTACGCATTTCATATCTTGCTTTAACGGTCGTATGTCGTCTTTTTTGGCTTTTTTTTCTGGCCGCAACGTCATCTATAGACGGTCCTAGTGAAAAATATCGTCCAGCAAGTTGTGTTTTTTTTCTAGTCTTTATTTCATAACTTTTTTTCTTAAAAGCAAAAATGCAACGAATAAATCACATCGTCTTCTCGTAAATCGAGAATTCTAGAAGGTTAAGGGGCCGATTACATGAGCCGGGCTGGTCGGGTTTGCCGGGCGGTTTGCCAGGATGAGTTTCAGCCCGGTATTACATGAAGTGACCCAGCCCGGATTGGCCTAAAGGAACGAAGAACCAAAAACTAAGACCTAAGACCTAAGACCCACTGATCTAAGACGAAGACCCAATGATTTAAAACGAAGACCCGCTGATCTAAAATTAAGACCCATTGATCTAAAACGAAGACGCACTCTCAAAAATGTCAGAACGATGCCAAGCAGCTCATGGCTGGTCACTGGTGTACGACATTGTGTGTTATCGAATTGTAGGAGCGGTGACACAGCAAGAACAGCTGGGTGTAGGCTCTAAGTGCTTGTGCTCAAAACTCCTCACAACTTATGATATAATATGTCTACTTAATGTAAAGTTTAAAAACTTTTTGGCTACTTTTTCCAGCGTCGACAAAATTGAACCAGAACTGATATCGTCAGTGTACAAAGTGGAGCTGGAACCTTGAATGTCAGGATTTTAAGTAAAAGACCAGAAAAACACTACTAAAAAAAAAAAAAAGACACTAGCACTCGGCTACGCTGAGAATGCAGTCTCAGTACGTTTTCTTTTGGGTGAAAAGTCCATCAGGGGCGTTCCTAGCCATTTTTTTTAATCTGGTGCAATTTGGGCGGAAGTGTAATAATAATAATAATAAATACCAGAATTCCATATGCAAGATATTAGACAGTCATATACATATAACAAAATGCATCCAGTTGTGGTTGTGGTTAACAACAACAACGTAATGACCTGACTAGCGACACATTAGTTGCAAACATATCTGAAATCTTGGTGGAAATCAAAGAATTCGAAAGCTAGACGTCTGTTCTTTTTGGCGCAAAATTCGCGAATCACGGCTTCTACAATGAGTATGTATCTGTAAGCATGCATCAGACTGGGTCACCGACCCAGTCTCTTTCTCAAAAACCGACCAAACCCTGAAAACAGAGCAACTCGGGATCGCTTTGGATCGAAGAGCGAGTTTTGACAGAGTAATGCTCTTGTTAACACGCTGTTCAACAAGTCTACAGCTGGATTACTACCGAGTCGAACAGCCGAGCTTTGCAAGTCGTTTTAATACTGTTTGAAATATATGTATCGTGCAGTCCGAATCGAGTCGTTTTAATACTTTTTCAAGTATATATATCGTACA
>NC_090873.1:25692693-25695193 GCF_036669935.1 Montipora foliosa
ACCCTTAACATTTTTAGCCTGAGCTAAATAATTTGACCCTAAAGATTGTAAACTGCGTAACAAGCAGTCTGTCCAAACTTCCCCACAAAAAAGCCTCATAAATTAGTCCTGAAAATCTCCGAGGGGTAGAGACTAAAGAGTTCACTTCACTTCGGTCATATCAAAGAGGTGGCAACTTCTCATGTTTATAAAAAATCTCTATCAAATGCATCCTCCAAAGGTGAAGAGTACAGCATCAAACATCAAACTGAATCGTTATTCATCACTGCTAGAAAACAAAAGAGGTGGTTAAGTCTTTGCTTGTAGTTATTACGCCTGTACTTACTAAAGAGAAACGGCATAATAGTTGCTAAATACAAAACGGACACGAATGTTTGTGGGGGTAAGGGTTGGGGGTTCTCGCTTGAGAGACAATATCGCACAATACTTTTTGTATATTGGACTGTTCCTTAAATAACAGCGTAATTACAAAAGACAAAAAACTGACCGACAAAATAAAACAGCTAGGAATCTAGGAATTCTCGTTAGGCGTTTTGAGGAAGTCTTGAAAGCAGGCAAAATTTTCTTGCACTCTAGCTACTGTTTTAAAAAGCAAAATAACCGCTAAACATCTCTTACCGTTTAGGCTTATAAGTCTCTCTCGTCGTGTTCTTGAGGAAACTTTTTAGATCCCCTCTCACGTTCTTCTGCAGCAGCCTGTCTCATTGCTAGAATACACAACACAGCGATAGTTCCGCTTACCATTGCACCAAACAACGCACCCAGGAAAAATAGCCTTGAATGAGACATCTTGTAGATCGAGTACAACTTGCTGTGAATCACAGATTACGTTTCGGTTATTCGCGATCTTGAAACGTCTTTTCAGACAAGATGCCCTTATATGACCGACGTGAGGTTTGTTAATCCAAATCTTCAAACTCCTTTCCAGATCAGCCACTTTAAATAGAGTCCGTTTCGTTGATTAAAAGTAATTAATCCAATATGAAGCACACAAGAAAAGGAGGAAAAGAGGTGGCGTATTTTTTTTTCACTGAGGTGTCAGTCAAAAAAGCCGAAATCAGGTCAGCCAATCAGGTTCAGTTAAGGTCATTTATAAAAAAACTTAACGTTAACCTGTTTCTAATTATAACTACAATTGTAGTTATGTTTCCAAATATATAATGTAATTTGACAACGTGTGATGCAAGCAACCATGAAGTGGACAGAACCATGAAACTTTCGTTGATTGTATCCTAAGCCGTTCATTTACGGTAACAGCAATTCACATAAAATTTAATGGAAAAAAATACTTTCGTCGAATTTATTGTTTAAAATGTTTGGTTATAAAGTAGGCCCGAACATGCATCCAGTCGCCCCGTGTTAAAGGGCTTAAAATATGAGGCATACTCGGGGACTGATTCATCATATTTTAGGCCCTTTAGCCCGGGGCGACAATATTTACGCTTAAGTGTTGGCACTTCTAAAGGGTTTGGGCTTTTTCAACACTTACATTAGTCTGCATTTTACACTGAACAACTCGAAAATCCAACTCGAAATCCTACTCGAAAATCCAACTCGGTAAATAGGCAACCTCTTAAGTGAAGGTCCTAACGTTGGCTGCTCTCTGGGTTTCGTTTTACTACATGTTCTCTCAGGAGGCTATTTACCTTTTATCGTTTCCTTAGGAACGATGCGTAGTTTTGACCACAACTTACCTTTTTCAATCAAACAGATCCCACGCACTTATAATATGATTCAGAGTCTACTCATGGGCAAAGTATTTAATTTCAATCAGTCACATGATCATAGTACTCGGTGCTTATTTAAAACCACCTCAAGAAGTACATGCACGTATCCTCAAACTATTGTTTTCTTTCTTTTCTCGAGAGGGGTCCAGATGGGGTCCACGTTTTGTACCGTCCTTGCCCAAGATATATTAAAATCTCCTTTCATTTCACACACGAACCTTCGTTAAATTACCGCAAGCATAATTGAACATCTCTCTTCCCCTCGGCAGTATTTCTACTATTTACGTAAACTAGTTTCATTATAGAGTGACTGAAATCTTCTCAGATTGTAATTCACTTTACAACCGTGCAAAAGAAAACAACACTTTTTGCAATAATTGACCTGGGGTCCCTTTGAACACTGGCTGGTGATGTTAATTCTGGTTGTAAAAGCAGCCAAAAGTTTTTTCAAATTTTACATTGAGTAGATATACTGGTATTACATCTTACATTCAGCTGTTCCACTGTTCCTGCTGTTCCACCGCTCGCTGAATTCCATAACACACAGTGTCGTACACCACTGACCAGCCATAAATTGTTTGGCATCGTTCTGACATTTTGAGGGTGGGTCTTCGTTTTAGATCTCAGGGTCTTATGTCTTAAGTCTTCGTTTTTGGGTCTTCGTTTTAAAAACAACCAAGACGTCGTGTTAGCCGGGATCCCTGCATCGTAATACCGGTTAACTAATCCGGATGGCCTGCTAATCACGTAATCGCAAACTTGATTTTTGGTGT
>NC_090873.1:25705193-25710193 GCF_036669935.1 Montipora foliosa
TAATAATAATAATAATAATAATAATAATGAGAATAATAAACAATTAGTATTACCCAACTAGTGGACTGATGCAAATCCTGCATTTTGATAGGCTACGCTACTAGAGGACTATTAGTAATAGTCCTCGAGTAGCGAAAAGCGTGACGCTTTCTTTCGTTTTATTTCCATAATAAGTATTTCTTTAACTTGCATTTGCTAACTTTATTATTGCCTTTTCTGTCCGACTAGTTGGGTGATACTAAAACAATTAGACCCCTTGCTCTCAAGGGCGCGGGCTACGGGTCTAATTGTTAACTAGTACAGTTTTTGCTGTAACTGCTGGGGGAA
This sequence comes from Montipora foliosa, assembly GCF_036669935.1. Classification (NCBI taxonomy): domain Eukaryota; kingdom Metazoa; phylum Cnidaria; class Anthozoa; order Scleractinia; family Acroporidae; genus Montipora; species Montipora foliosa. The sequence continues at coordinate 25,705,521 of NC_090873.1, forward strand.
GGGGGGTAGCCGTATCGAAAACTATACGGTTTCGAAGTTGAAATCTGTGACTATATAAAAAGCGAATGAAGGGGTAGTTTCTAAAGAAACTGTGATGCTGCGTCGGTGGGGAAGTAGTATACAAAAATTTGGTTTTATCAACGGAGTTGATAATGTAAATTGGCCACCGTACAGAGATTCTAAAAGCTGACGTTTCGAGCGTTAGCCCTTCGTCAGAGCGAATCGCTCTGACGAAGGGCTAACGCTCTGACGAAGGGCTAACGCTCGAAACGTCAGCTTTTAGAATCTCTGTACGGTGGCCAATTTACATTATCAACTCCGTTGATAAAACCAAATTTTTTATATAAAAAGCGTCTCGAAATAGACAAGTCTTTAAATGAGCCTTACATGAGTCCACCGATGTTATTTCACCAAATATATACACTATATTATATTATAGCCTATATTTCTTAAATATAGGGTCGTTTTGTTCTCTTTTTTGTAACTTTAATGTATAATTTGAGAAGATAATAATCGTTTAATTAATAAATCAAGTAGTTGTCATGTTCGCAGCACAGTAACCACAGGCGGCCCAGAGTCGGAAGGTAAACAATTATAAGGATTTGTATGGGAATCTCGATAACAGACTGAAATAGGTATTTACCCGCAAAAGTTCTCAATAAAAAAGCCGCACTTTATTGTCATGATGAATTTCTTGCTTTTTGTGTGCTTTTTTGCCTGATTGAATGCGATTTAAGCGACTTCTCAAATTCCCGAATCGTCACTCTTCCCTAAATAAAGGAAAGGCTGGCAACTCATTTCTAACTTACCTCCGATCTCGCCGAAAAAATTCACACTTCTCCGGCATCAGTCACGCTCAAACTCCGGCGATGGCTACACGGATAAATTTACTTCCCCTTGACCACGTTTCAAGGTCCAGCGAGTATCCATTGCTGAGAAACTGCGAAAAATATTCAAATTTTCAAACTCCTTCGAGGCTCGCTAACAACCAATTTTGACACGGCTGGTCAACGGTTCACTGAGCCTCCATACGGTGAGCGCAAACCTACGCAAGTGTACCCATAGTTGGGCAGAGCTAAACAAATCCCAGACTAGTCCCCAAATACCTGCCTGGGGTCATGTTCGAGTTTCTAAATCGGCGAACGATATTAAAATTTCCACACTGAAACCTTAAACACAGCTCCCATCGCTTTGGTTGCCCCACCGCATGTTATAAATCCGGATTTTCATCGAACTCCGTAAGTACTGAAGCTGTTCAGATGGAGTTTGAAACGCAGTCGAAGGTATTTACTAGTGTATGAAACACAATCCTGTTTTTCATCCGCCAACAATTCACATTATCATGACTGCAGAAGAAATTCATATGAAAAGGTCGCTGCACCTTTTCAGCCTTTTGGACACATTTTTCTGTTGAGAGTCCAGGGAAAATGCCATCGTTGAAATCATCTGTGCTTTGTTTTTGCGCTTCCAGTTGCATTGAAATGTCCAAAGTTATTTCTCACACCGGTGCATCAAGCGATATCGATCGAAAACCAACAATTATTACTCGGAATACCTGAAAGGTATCCGAGTTACAATCTCGCTTGTCTGTTTTTTGAACAGTAGAAATTACGGTGCGGTGATTTCTTTGGCTCAAAGCAATTCACTTAACAAAACTATACTTTTTCCAACAACAACAAAAAATCAGCCGTGGTGTCGAGTGTCATCGGACGAGAGGATTTTTGCACACGCGAGGCTTCAAGAGTTCGATGAAAATCCGGATTTATAACATGCGGTGGGGCAACCAAAGCGATGGGAGCTGTGTTTAAGGTTTCAGTGTGGAAATTTTAATATCGTTCGCCGAGTAAGAAACTCGAACATGACCCCAGGCAGGTATTTGGGGACTAGTCTGGGATTTGTTTAGCTCTGCCCAACTATGGGTACACTTGCGTAGGTTTGCGCTCACCGTATGGAGGCTCAGTGAACCGTTGACCAGCCGTGTCAAAATTGGTTGTTAGCGAGCCTCGAAGGAGTTTGAAAATTTGAATATTTTTCGCAGTTTCTCAGCAATGGATACTCGCTGGACCTTGAAACGTGGTCAAGGGGAAGTAAATTTATCCGTGTAGCCATCGCCGGAGTTTGAGCGTGACTGATGCCGGAGAAGTGTGAATTTTTTCGGCGAGATCTGAGGTAAGTTAGAAATGAGTTGCCAGCCTTTCCTTTATTTAGGGAAGAGTGACGATTCGGGAATTTGAGAAGTCGCTTAAATCGCATTCAATCAGGCAAAAAAGCACACAAAAAGCAAGAAATTCACCATGACAATAAAGTACGGCTTTTTTATTGAGAACTTTTGCGGGTAAATATCTATTTCAGTCTGTTATCGAGATTCCCATACAAATCCTTATAATTGTTTACCTTCCGACTCTGGGCCGCCTGTGCAGTAACATCCTTATGATGATAAGAAACTGAACTAAAAGCTAACCAAAACGAGGACGTCAAATAAGTGAAGACTGAACGGAAACTGAGCAAAATATTTGCAGAAAGAGAACCGTAGAAGGATAGACTTAAATTTGTAATCGGTAGTGTATGAATTTTGTGGGAAAACATGCTTGCACCATAGTTTTACGTTCTTTAATTTACTTCTCTCTTTTTTGGCAAATTGTTGGGTAAACTAGGCTAAGGGTTTTATATGGCGGCCAGTATTCAACGAAAACACTTGGAGTTCACTTGCTAATGAGATAAAATACATGTGTATGAGCACATCTCCTAATGTACTTGAAAGGCTCGAAGTGCTGAGATTCGTAGAGATGGGCATTTTTTTAAAACCAAATAGCTTTATATCATGGTGTCACGCAAGGTGACAATTCGGAAATTCAAAACGCTGTATTTTCGAAACGAAAGACGTCACGGAACTGGAAACTTGCAAAAACATTTATTTCTAAGTCAACTTGCGATTTTGATTTTAGAATTTGATGACGTCATTGTGAAAACCATCTATTGTTTTCTTTCTTCTCTCGAGGAGGTCCAGTAGGGGTCCAGTTGGTGGGTCCACGTTTTGTACTGTCCCGGCTCAAGACCTATTAAAAGCTCCCTTCAATTCGACGCACGAACCGTTGTTAAATTACCACAAGCGTAATTTATAACCAAAATTAAACAATTGAAATATGATGTGTTATTAGTTTTTAAATTGAGTATTTTCTTGGCCGCAATTAAATAAAATTTCCATCGCATTTCCTTCCGTTTTATTCCATCACATCTTTTTAGTTGATAACATCAATTCAGTATTATATAAAAAAGACTGACAGTGTAAATTAATACTGAGTGATGCAGTAGATGAAGCTTTTCAGCCATTTCGTTAGAGAAATTTGTATAGCTCTTTGAGAATTGTTCTGGTAGCGAACCGGCGTTATAGTCGGTATAGTGTACGTAAGATTGGGTATGCTTATGCATAGAAGGGAAATAACTGGAATATTGTAAAATTGAGTTGCACGTCAAATGCATGTTTGGACTTATGTCATTGCGATTTTATTGTTTTTTACACCAAGGAAACTGGTATCTTTTTATTGCCACTTTCAGGGCTATGCTAAACCCTGTCATTAATATTACTGTTTTTGGAGAGATTGTAAAGTTTGGAACGCCAAACTCAAGGTAGATTATTGTTCAACTTACAATTTTGGCTGTATGAGAAATGGACTGCATTGTTGATTTTCATATTTGTCAAAGTTCAATTTGAGGTAAAAATTCTTGAAGTATACTAGCTTCAACATTGTGTTTTGTGATTTTTGAAGCACTGTATTGTCCCGGAGGCGGGGGAGAAAACTTTGGTTTTGACGTACGTAATTGCCCCGCATAGCGGGGAGTTTGCTTCATTTAGAAGGCAGGCCTTGTCTAATGCCCCGCTATTCACCGGGTGTGGGGGTGCGAGGCTTTCCACTGACCAGTGCATTAGCTTTCAATTGCTGCACCAGTCTCTTTCGTTATCGTATGCACTGCTTTATTCTTATCACACAAACTGAAACTCGTTTCGTTTCGTTTCATCATACAAGATTTATTCATATTAAGTATAGAGTACATTATGCCAATACAATATAAATTTCGGGATTTTCAACACTGACTAGCACATCGGAGCAGTTTACACAAGTTACATAGACAAAAAAGTACATTTAAGTTGCTGTACCATACAATATACATTACACCGGGGTTTCGAACACTATGACCTGAGAACAGTGTCGTGAAACTGGAAGGATTGTCCGAAATAAACGTTCCGCATAACTATCCCAGCTTAATTTACCAGCTTTGCACTCTCTCTTTTAATAATTACGGCATCATCAAATAGCCTGAAGCGAAAGCTTCTGTAATGTATTTTCTCGTTTGGTTTACTTAAGAGAGTAGAGCCTCTTCTTTCAATGTACATTTACAAATTTAGTTTCTCAGAAATGAAGGAGAATAGATTTTAATTCTGTTACTAACGTTTTAAATATTTTACGCTCTTCGAAATGGTTTCTGTTAATCCTGGACTGAAATTGCAATGCCTCTTCTTTGATGTACAAATAAACATTACCGTTTCGTTGATTTCCTGTGCTGACTGCCCCTGGAGTTGTGTGGGAGACACTGGAAGGTGTTTTCTACACCAAAGCCTTCCTGAAAAAAGCTCGAACATTACCACCCACGCGTGGTTGATCAACCATTTTCTA
>NC_090873.1:25715193-25725193 GCF_036669935.1 Montipora foliosa
TCAACTTACAATTTTGGCTGTATGAGAAATGGACTGCATTGTTGAATTTCATATTTGTCAAAGTTCAATTATAGGTAAAAATTCTTGAAGTATATTAATTTTGGTCAACATTTGATTTGTGAAGCACTGTATTGTCCGGGGGCGGAGGGAGAAAAGTTTGGTTTTGACGTACGAAATTGCCCCGCCAAGGAGACCGTAGTCTAAAAATATTATTGCTTCATTTAGAAGGCAGGCCTGGTCTAATGCCCCGCTATTCCCCGGGTATGGGGGTGCGGGGCTTTCTACTGACTAGTGCATTAGCTTTCAATTGTTGCACGAGTCTCTTTCGTTATGTTATGTACTGCTTTATTCTTATCACACAAACTGAAACTCGTTTCGTTTCATCATACAAGGTTCATTCATATTAAGTACAGGGTACATTGTGCCAATACAATACAAATGTCGGGATTTAAAACACTAGCACATCAGAGCAGTTCACACAAATTACATAGACAAAAAAGTACATTTAAGTTTCTGTACCATACAATATACATTACACCGGGGTTTCGAACACTATTACCTGAGAACAGTCTCGTGAACGGTTTGTCCGAAATAAACGTTCCGAATAACTATCCTAGATTAACTTACCAGCTTTGCACTCTCTCTTTTAAAAATTACGACATCAACAAATAGCTTGAGGCGAAAGCTTCTTTAATATTCTTTCTCGTTTGGTTTACTTGAGAAAAGGAGAGCGTCTTCTTTCAATGTACATTTACAAATTTAGTTTCTCAGAAGTGACGGAGTATTGCTTTTAATTCTCTTACTAACTTTTTTAATATTTTACGTTAATAATAATAATAATAATAATAATAATAATAATAATAAAGAAAGTTCTTATAGGCGCATTTAAAAATCTCAATGCGCTTACAATAAGGTAAAAAATGTATATGTATACGGAAATTTATAAAAATATGTATATCAGTAAAAAATATACTACCTATACTGCTCTAATCATATGGACTGATAGATGTTCATATAAATACTTATTTAAATGCTAATTGAAAAAAATAGGTTTTTAATTTTTTTTTAAAGTCATTTACTGATTTAGAGTTTTTTATATGTTCTGGTAAGGTGTTCCAGAGTTCCGGTCCAGCGTAGCTAAAAGCTCGTTGACCATAAGAAACCATGTTGATTATTGGTTTTTCTAATACTAGACGGTTACTTGAGCGTAGTGTACGTGGAGGACAGCGGAGTTTAATCAGTTTATTAAGGTACTGAGGAGCTAATCCATGAAGACATTTATACACGAGAAGCAGGATCTTGAATTGTATTCGGTATCGGATTGGTAGCCAATGAAGTTCTTCTAGTATTGGCATTATGTGGTCATTCTTCTTCGCGCCTTTGATTAGGCGTGCTGCAGTGTTCTGGAGACGTTGAAGTTTATTCAGGTCATAGTCAGTCGAACCGTACAGTATGCTATTAGTGTAATCAATGCGAGATGTCACCAAAGTGTTCACAAGACGCTTTAAACTATCGACAGATAGGTATTTTCTTATGCGGCCAATTGACCGTATTGTTAGTGTTACTATTTTACAGACTTCGTTGATATGATTGGACAGTGAAAGATTTTTGTCTAAAATCACTCCAAGGTCACGTAATTTGTCACGAATTTCTTTGTCTTTGTTATTAAGAGAAAATACTTGATTGATAGTGAGATTTTTATTAAACTTTGATGAGAAATAAATTACTTCGGTCTTTTCAGGATTGCACATCAGTAGGTTGTTTGTATTCCAAGTAATGACATCATGAATGCAGTTACGTAGTGCCTCGTAAGCTGGTGATGGATCTTTAGGATTAACAGCGATGTAAAGCTGAGTGTCATCTGCATAGAACATGCATTCCAAGTTATAACGTAGGATGACTTGTTGAAGAGGAGCCGTATAAAGTGTAAATAGAAGCGGTCCAAATATAGACCCTTGTGGAATTCCATAGTCAAGCTTTTGTGGTGATGATATTACATCGCCAATTACGACGGATTGACCACGATCTTTAATGTAAGACGAAAACCATTGTAAAACTGAACCAGAGATTCCGAAATAGGAATTTAGTCTCTTGATCAAGATGTTGTGATCGACCGTATCGAACGCTGCAGACAAATCCAGCAGAATGAGAATTGCATCGCGTCGAAAGTCAATGGTCATCAAGATGTCGTTTGTGACTTTCAATAAAGCTGTCTCAGTAGAGTGGTACTGTCTGTACGCTGATTGAAAAGATGGTAATAGTTGATTGTCATTTAAGTATGCCTGCACTTGTAAGGCAACAGTCTTTTCAATTACTTTGCTCATGAAAGCGATGTTTGCAATTGGCCTGTAGTTAGTGAAAAGTTCTTTGTCAAGGTCTGTTTTCTTCAGCTTTGGTCTTATGTGAGATATTTTTAGAGGCTGTGGAAAAATTCCTTTTGATAGTGATGTTCTGACAATATTAGATATTGTCGGTACCAAAATCAAGTGTCTTCTGTTAATCCTGGACTGAAATTGCAATGCCTCTTCTTTGATATAAAAATAAACGTTGTCGTTTCGTTGATTTCCTGTGCTGACTGCCGCTGGAGTTGTGTGGGAGACACTGGAAGGTGTTTTCTACACCAAAGCCTTCCTGAAAAAAACTCGAACATTACCACCCACGCATGACTTGTTGAAGAGGAGCCCTATAAAGTGTAAATAGCAGCGGTCCAACTATGGACCCTCGTGGAATTCCAAGGTCAAGCTTTTGTGGTGATGATATTACATCGCCACTTACGACGGATTGACCACGATCTTTAATGTAAGACGAAAACCATTGTAAAACTGAACCAGAGATTTCGAAATAGGAATTGAGTCTCTTGACCAAGATATTGTGTTCGACCGTATCGAACGCTGCAGACAAATCCAGCAGGATGAGAATTGCATCGCGTCGAGAGTCAATGGTCATCAAGATGTCGTTTGTGACTTTCAATAAAGCTGTCTCAGTAGAGTGGTACTGTCTGTACGCTGATTGAAAAGATGGTAATAGTTGATTGTCATTTAAGTATGCCTGCACTTGTAAGGCAACAGTCTTTTCAATTACTTTGCTCATGAAAGCGATGTTTGCAATTGGCCTGTAGTTAGTGAAAAGTTCTTTGTCAAGGTCTGTTTTCTTCAGCTTTGGTCTTATGTGAGATATTTTTAGAGGCTGTGGAAAAATTCCTTTTGATAGTGATGTTCTGACAATATTAGATATTGTCGGTACCAAAATCAAGTGGCTTCTGTTAATCCTGGACTGAAATTGCAATGCCTCTTCTTTGATATAAAAATAAACGTTGTCGTTTCGTTGATTTCCTGTGCTGACTGCCGCTGGAGTTGTGTGGGAGACACTGGAAGGTGTTTTCTACTCCAAAGCCTTCCTGAAAAAAGCTCGAACATTACCACCCACGCGTGGTTGATCAACCATTAGGGAGTTTAAGATCTACGACGCGACGGCAGCGAAAACGTCACAAATTATGCATATTTAATGAGCAAAAACAATAGCTTTGCACGCTCTGCGCGTGCATTTTTCATTTTTGTACATTTCTTTTACGTTTTCTGCAAATCTACGACGTGAAATTACCAATTCTAAAGTTTTTCAGACAACGTGAACACAAGGCAGTGAATTTAAACTTTCTGTCGTAGCTTCAACACCGCACCTCCTAATTCAGTTCCTGGAAAGTTACACTAGTTTTTAGAAGTTAGATAAGCCAACATAATGACGAAAAAGATTAATTAACCGGAAGTTGGAATTTTAAATGACGTTTTCGTTACCGTCGCGTCGTAGATCTTAAACTCGTAAAACGCGCAACAGACCATTAACTAGTTTTCATCCGTCACTAACACTCCAGAATTTCGTGATACGCATTTCTTTTCTCCTTATGTGTGATTTGTATGTGGCGGAATAAACATGAAGTTTAATTGAATAATCAAAACGGCCGGTCGTTTTCGCCCCAAAATTTCTTTCTTGTCGAGGATTTTTCTACATCTCATTCACCAGGGTTGTCTTTGCTCGTTAACGTACATTGGCTCAAATGTTTTTTTTTTTTTTTTCGATCCCTAATCTGGAGGTATAATGATGTGCGCGTTTGCAATCAAATGAAAGAAATACAGCGAAACAAAGTTAAAACGCAATGCCCTTAGTTGTATTTTATTCCGTGTAGTCCTCCATAACACACGGTTATTTCGGCATTCAATTACAGTAGGCTCATTTAAAACATTTCTTCAAAGACGACCACAACTAACTGTCGCTTATGATATTTTTCGCATCTATAAACTGTTCTGTTTACCCTTAACATTTTTTAGCCTACGCTAAATAATTTAGCCTTAAAAATTGTAAACTGCGTAACAAGCAGTCTGTTTTAACGTCCCCCACAAAAAAGCATTATATATTATAATGTCAACTTCCTATGTTATAAAAAATCTCTAGCAAATGCATCCTCCAAAGGACAAGAGTACAGCATCAAACATCAAACTGAATCGTTTTTCATCACTGCTAGAAAACAAAAGAGGTGGTTAAGTCTTTGCTTGTATAAGAATTTTTGTAGTTATCACGCCTGTACTTACGAAAGAGAAACGGCATAATAGTTTCTAAATGCAAAACGGGCACGAGTGTTTAATTTGTGGCGATAAGGCTTCTTACTTGAAACAACAATATCGCACAATATCCTTTTTGTATGTTAAACCGTTCCCGCAAATAACCGCGAGAAAACTGACCTTGATTAACAAAAAGAAAATTCTCGTTAGGCGTTTTGAAGAAGTGTTTAAAGCAGGCAATATTTTCTTGCACTCTACTGTTTCAAAAAGCAAAATAACTGCTAAACATCTCTTACCGTTTAGGCTTATAAGTCTCTCTCGTCGTGTTCTTGAGGAAACTTTTTAGATCCCCTATCAGGTTTTTCCGCAGCAGCTTGTCTCATTGCTAGAACACACAACACAGCGATAGTTCCACTTATCATTGCACCAAACAACGCACCCAGGAAAAATAGCCTTGAATGAGACATCTTGTAGGTTGAGTACAACTTGCTGTGAATCACAGATTATACGTATTGGCAATTCACGTCTTTTCAGACAAGATGCCCTAATGTGACCCGGCGACGTGTGGTTTGTTAATCCAAATCTTGAAACTCCTTTCCACACCAGCCACTTCAAATACGTTTCGTTTATTAAAAGTATATTAAACCAATGTGAAGGACGAAAAGAAGGAGGAGCTTCAAAACACGGACAAAGGTTGAGTGTTTTCACAAAAGTTAAAAATACCCCTATATTGACTCAGGGTTTGGGGCTTCTTACGTGAAACAACAGTCGCATAATATCCCTTTTGTATATCAAACCGTTCTCTCAAATAACCGCGGGAAAACTGACCTTGATTAACAAAACGAAAAAGAGCTAGGAATCTAGGAATTCTCGTTAGGCGTTTTGAAGAAGTGTTTAAAGCAGGCAATATTTTCTTGCACTCTACTGTTTTAAAAAGCAAAATAACTGCTAAACATCTCTTACCGTTTAGCCTAATAAGTCTCCCTCGTCGTGTTCTTGAGTAAACTTTTTAGATCCCCTCTCAGGTTCTTCTGCAGCAGCCTGTCTCATTGCTAGAACACACAACACAGCGATAGTTCCGCTTACAATTGCACCAAACAACGCACCCATGGAAAATAGCCTTGAATGAAACATCTTGTAGGTTGTATGAGTACAACTTGCTGTGAATCACAGATTACGTTTTGGCAATTCACGTCTTTTCAGACAAGATACCCTAATGTGACCCGGCGACGTGTGGTTTGTTAATCCAAATCTTGAAACTCCTTTCCACACCAGCCACTTCAAATAGAGTACGTTTCGTTTATTAAAAGTGATTAAACCAATGTGAAGGACGAAAAGAAGCAGGAGCTTTAAAACACTGGCAAAGGTTGAGTGTTTTCACTCAGACAAAATTAAAAATACCCCTATATTTACGCAGGGTTTGAGCCAGGACGCGCCTGGAAGAAACAGATGGGGCTCAAACGAAACCACGATCTTTCCAGAAAACTTGGTTGCGAGATCACACGTTGTTGGGCTATGAAAAGGAGGCGATGTTCTGCCATTTTGTCGGAAATCTAAGTAAACAAACTCCTTGGCATCGGAAAAAGGGTGTACAAATTTTAGAACCTCAACTCTCCTAAGACACAACGACTGTAAAGAACACGTGGATGCTGTTAATTAAGAAACTATGGGGGATACACTCAGCAACACCATAACAGCGTTGTGTTTTTAGAGAACAATGGTCAATCGCAAGCCATTGACACCATTTTCTTAACTTTCTTGTTTGTATTCATTTTTTAATTACAAGTAACAGGGAAAAGAATATGTTTTTGTTGTCGTGCCTGTTTCTTTGTTTGAACGTAAGAGAGCGGAAAAATTTGACTGTCCCCCTAAAAATGAAAATGTCCTCCACAATTTTAGCCAAGGAGACAAACTGTCCCCGAATGATCAAATCCTAGCTCAAACCGTGCCTACTGCAAATCACGTGGTCAGCCAGTAAGGTTCAGCTAAGGTCATCCATAAGGATGCGAGTGCCATCTTTTGTTTGATGATAATCTCTTAATTATTTAATGCTTTTTCAATAATCGTCGCCTTTTTGGTCTGCGCCTTTTACGAAACCACGTGTGCGTTAAAAGATACGCATGCTCAAGACAGACACGACCACAAGACAGCTCGGACACAAGACCACGTTTCAAGACAGACTCCTAGTTTTATTTTTTTCTCATGTCTGAAAGCGAAGAATGTAATTTTATAATATTACCATTTCGTCTTGTTTATTAGTTTATTATTTCTTGGAGTGATATGTATTTATCAAACGCTTGAAAAACGCGTGCTCGTGTCTGAGAGATGATGTCGTCTTGAAGATCCCGTTATGTATGCATACATCATATTTTAGGCCCTTTAACCTGGGGCGACTGGATGCAAGTGCGGGCCTACGTTATAACCAAACATTTTAAAGAAATGAATTCGACGGAAGTATTCTTTTCCATTAAATTTTATGTGAATTGCTGTTAACGTAAATGAACCGTTTATACAATCAACGAAAGTTTCATGGTTTTGTCCACTTCATCCGCGGTTGCATCACAGGGTGCAGGATTTGTTTGTTTGTTTGCGGTAAACAGGAGATCTGGATGATGACACCATTTGACTACAAGTGCTAAAATCCTTCAGGTTTTGCTGGTTTCATGTTAATAAGAGCTATTGTTATTTTAACCCCGCAATCATGCGTGATAATTCAAGCGACGTATAAACCCGTTTGTACAGCGTGATGTACGTTGAACAAAACGTTGCATAAAACGAAGTCACAATGATTAATTGTTCGATTCTTTACATTCTTCCCGTGAGTTAATGGTTTATTGGGACGTTTTCATGTTTTCAAAGACGGCCACAACTAGCTGTCGTTATCATTTTTTTGTTATCTTTAAACGGTTCTGTTTACATTTACAAGGCAGTTTTAGTAGTTCGGTCATATCAAACAGTGAACTTTTTATGTTTATAAAAAATCTCTAGCAATTGTATCCTCCAAAGGTGAAGAGTACAGCATTAAACATCAAACTGAATCGTTTTTCATCACTGCTAGAAAACAAAAGAGGTAGTTAAGTCTTTTCTTGTATAAGAATTTTTGTAGTTGTCGTGCCCGTACTTACGAAACAGAAACGGCACAGTACTTTTTAAATACAAAACGGACACGAATGTTTGTGGGGGTGGGGGTTGGGGGTTATTGCTTGAAACAACAATGTCGCACAATATGCTTTTTCTGTATGGGACTGTTCCCTCAAAAGACAGCGGAATAGACCAATTGCGATGTATTAAAATTCAGTCCTAAACAAAAAGCATCATCTCGAGGCTTAGGGGAATAAACTCATACACATCCTTATATTTACTCCCCAGAGCCTCGAGATGGTGCCTTTTGAATGTTAATATCCTTTTGAATTTTAATGTGATGCCTTTGGATTTTATTGTTTCGAAATTGGTCCATTACAAAAGAGAAGAATCTGACCTTGAGTAACAAACAAAAAAAAGAGCTAGGAATCTAGGAATTCCCGTTAGGCGTTTTGAGGAAGTGTTTAAAGCCGCCAATAATTTCTTGCACTCTACTGTTTTAAAAAGCAAAATAATTACTAAACATCTCTTACCGTTTAGGCTTATAAGTCTCTCTCGTCGTGTTCTTGAGGAAACTTTTTAGATCCCCTCTCAGGTTCTTCTGCAGCAGCCTGTGAGGTGTATATGTATATGTATGTGTGTGTATGGATGTGTGCATGTGTATATATATATATTTATTGATTTATTTATTGGTTTTTTTTTTTTTTTTTTTGCTTCTTTTTGCTGCAATGTAATAATGTAATTTTGTTCTTAATGCATTGCTAGAATACACAACACAGTATTGCTTTTAATTCTCTTACTAACTTTTTTAATATTTTACGTTCTTGGAAATGGTTTCTGTTAATCCTGGACTAAAATTGCAATGCCTCTAAAAATTGTAAAGTACGTAACAAGCAGTCTCTCCCAAGGCCCCCACGAAAAAAGCATTGTAAATTAGTCCTTAAAATCCCCGAGGGGGAGAGACTAATGACTTCACTTCACTTCGGTCATATCAAACGGTCAACTTCTTATGTTTATAAAAAATCTCTAGCAAATGCATCCTCCAAAGCTGAAGAGTACAGCATCAAACATCAAACTGAATCGTTATTCATCACTACTAGAAAACAAAAGAGGTGGTTAAATCTTTGCTTGTATAAGAATTTTTGTAGTTATCACGCCTGTACTTACGAAAGAGAAACGGCATAATAGTTTCTAAATACAACACGAGCATGAATGTTTGTTGGGGTGGGGCTTGGGGGTTCTTGCTTGAGACGACAATATCGCACAACACGTTTTGGATATTGGACTGTTCCTCAAATAACAGCATAATTACAAAAGCCAAAAAAACTGACCGACAAAATAAAACAGCTAGGAAGAAATCTAGGAATTCTCGTTAGGTGTTTTGAGGAAGTCTTGAAAGCAGGCAATATTTTCTTGCACTCAATTTTTTTAAAAAGCAAAATAACTGCTAAATATCTCTTACCGTTTAGCCTTATAAGTCTCTCTCGTCGTGTTCTTGAGGAAACTTTTTAGATCTTCTCTCAGGTTCTTCTGCAGCAGCCTGTCTCATTGCTACAATACACAACACAGCGATAGTTCCGCTTATCGTTGCACCAAACAACGCAACCAGGAAAAATACCCTTGAATGACACATCTAGTAGATCGAGTACAACGTACTGTGAATCACACATATTACGTATTGGAGATTCACGTCTTTTCAGACAAGATGCCCTTATGTGACCGATGTGCGGTTTGTTGATCCAAATCTTCAAAGTCTCTTCCAGGCCAGCAAACACGTCACGTGTTTACACGTCAAATGCATGTTTGGTATTTTTTATTGCCATTTTCAGGGCTATGCTAAACCCTGTGATTAATATTACTGTTTTTGGAGATATTGTAAAGTTTCGAACGCCAAACTCAAGGTAGATTATTGTTCAACTTGCAATTTTTGCTGTATGAGAAATGGACTGCATTGTTGATTTTCATATTGGTCAAAGTTTAATTTGAGGTAAAATTTCTTGAAGTATATTAATTTTGGTCAACATTTGATTTGTGAAGCACTGTATTGTCCGGGGGCGGGGGAGAACAGTTTGGTTTTGACCTACGAAATTGCCCCGCATAGCGGAGAATTTGCTTCATTTAGAAGGCAGGTCTGGTCTAATGCCCCGCTATTCCCCGGGTATGGGGGTGCGGGGCTTTCTACTGACTAGTGTATTAGCTTTCAATTATTGCACTAGTCTCTTTTGTTATGTTATGTACTGCTTTATTCTTATCACACAAACTGAAACTCGTTTCGTTTCGTTTCATCATACAAGGTTCATTCATATTAAGTACAGAGTACATTATGCCAGTACAATACAAATTTCGGGATTTTAAACACTACCACA
>NC_090873.1:25730193-25755193 GCF_036669935.1 Montipora foliosa
ATTCAAATAATTCTTCACTGTGACATTTCCAAATTTTTTACACCTTTGCAGAGTTGAGTACAAAATACCGGTAAACGATATTGTCAGATAACTAAGATGCGACTTGAGTAAACACTGTGATACATTCTTGTAGGCGTTCGATTCCCTCAATGTTAATTTGTTAAATCCATAAAAAAAATTGCTATTTGATTTCTGTGTTTTATATAATACCAAGTTAGTAAAATATTAGAAACAAAGCTCACTTGATATCCAAAGGCGAAAAATGAAATTGTTGTCGAAGACCATTACTCGTCAGTTAAAATCCAGATATTTTTTAAGCGCCGTCTTGCTCATCCAATTGACGATCCATTCTTGAGCTCCATGAGGGTATATTTTGTTTAAAGATCCACTAAAACGCCATTTACGTCAATGACTTATTAGTGAAATTTTCAATTGTTATACCGGAAGACTGTGCAGAGTTGAGAACAGGTAAATACAAACGGAGAGACAACTCGGATAACAGATCCACTATATGGATTCCTTCTCTGTCTTTGTTGAACCCATACTGAGTTACCAGAGAACTGTTCATTTGGTTTCAGTGTTGTACAAAACACCACACTTGGCAAAATTTTAGGAAGGCAGCTCACTTTGATTACGGCTCGACGGGCGACAGATTGTTGTCGAAGTCCGCTTGTCTTCTTCAGTATCCAATTCGCTTGCGATAATTGAGTTTCATAAGGGTACATTTTGTTCAAAGATCCACTAAAACGCCATTCGCGTTACATGACTTTCGACGCCATTGCCGGTTACGTTAATCGTTCTACTGTGTCTACTAGAGAAATCTACGCATTTCCCACCACCCTCTCGATCCTAAGAAAATACGTGCAGAAGGCTCTATGCACAAAGACACCACTTAGCAGGGGAGTGACAGGCAAGACTTTTACCGACACGGAAAAAAAAGAAAACGAAAAATAAAAAAACGACGAAATTGAAGACAGATTCCGACTGGGTTTGCCAGTAGGCAACCCAGTAATAACACCGAACAAACGCCATCCACTTTAAGACTGGGATTGCCATACGGCAACCCAGTAACAAAAGACAGAAAACAAAACAACTCCAAATAAAGACTAATCTCAAGTGACCCAAAAATACAATGCTTTCCGGTACCTGCAGAAAGACCCGTTAAGAAAAATCCATCAGCAGGTACTCTACTAGCCGGAGATTTTAATCAGCTTGAACTCAAGGGCTTATGCGGAAATTTCAACCTACGTAAACTTGTTCTTGGGACGACTCGTTGCAAAAATTTGCTACACCAGACTACTAGGAAAGATCACCATCTTAAAATCATTGGCGATTTCACAAATGGTCTATTTGCTCTCATCCCTTCCGACCTCTCAAAAAACACTGCAAGATGTAAACTCTCTATTATATGACTTCCTTTGGGGTGGGAAAGGTGACAAAATAAAAAGAACGGAAATGATTAACAATTACAATAAGGGTGGATTAAAAATGATTGATATCCGAAATTTCAATACATCTTTGAAAGTTAAATGGCTGCAAGGCTACTTAGATTCAGATAATAAAGGCAAATGGAAAGTTTTCTTCGATTATTATCTAGAAAGATACGGTGGCAAGCTGCTGATCCTAAGCAATCAACAACAACGTGATGCAAAACAGCTTGTAATACAAGATCCGTTCGTGAAGGAGGTTATACAGTACTGGACCACTATAAATTATTGCGAGAAAAATCTAGAGTTCGAGTCGGCCTTCATATGGCACAATTCGCTGATTACGATCGAGAAAAAGCCCTTTTTTTACCAATCATGGTTTAATGCAGGCATACAGAAGGTAGTTGATCTTCTCAATAAGGATGGCAGTTTCTTTCCCTTTGATGAATTTCTGAAAAAATTTAAAGTCAAGACTAACTATTTAGAGTATTTTAAAGTTATTTCAGCACTAAGACAGTATAAAAATATGTGTTTACCGATTGATGATAGCGTTGGCTCAAAAGATACTTTAGTTTCTCGTCTTCCCGATACAAATACTTGCAGAAAGGTGTACCAAGGTCTCACTGAGAGAAAAGCCACACTTCCTCTAAAAAGCCAAGACAAGTGGATAAAAGAGATAGTAACAGCCGAAACCACAACAGTTAATTGGGAAAAAAACCTATTTACTGGCTTTTAAATGCACCAAAGAAACAAAACTTAGAGAATTTCAATTCAAACTTCTTCATCGAAGAATCGCGACTAACGATTATCTTTACAAAATAGGATTGAAACAGTCTGATCTTTGTACTTTCTGCGGAGAAGAAACTGAAAATCTAACTCATTTATTCCTGAGGTGTAAATACTCAAAATCCTTTTGGGAAAAATTTTCTCAATGGTTAGCACACAACACCTCCAATACGGAAGGATTCGTCCCCTCAGAGGCTATACTTCTTGGTATAGTTACTGAATCAAAAAATTTATTACGACACCATCTGATACTTCTCGCCAGACATCATATTTACACCTGTAAACTGAAAGAAACACGACCAAGTTTTGAAATGTATAAACAGCTTGTTTACAATACTTTACAAATCGAAAACAAAATTGCGATAGTTAATAGCTCCATGCATGTTTTCAAAAAGAAATGGTCCTGTTTTAAAAACAAATTTTTAATCAATAAATACAGATTGAGTGATGCGAGGCGTGGGCGAGAACCTGTAGTTGTGTTTGTGATTGCGTTGTTAACTAAGTTGTCAAGTCAAATGTTTTGATCTGCTGTGTATTTCAGTGATAGTAGAATAACAAAAATGGGTGCTGTCACCTTATCTGTCGTAGTGTAATCACTTTATTGTAAGCAGTGCAAAAATTGTTTTGTATTTAACTTAAGTATCATATTGGTAAGTACAGTGGTGAAAACATTGTTTTGTTTTGTAAATAGCGGAAGTATTCTAATGTAAATAATGTATGTACAGTCGTGTAAGTAGAGGAAGCGATTTGTAAGTAAAAAAACAAATAAATTAATAAAAAAATTATAATGCTAGTATCGTAAGTAGTGTAAGTGTTTGTCCTGCTTGCTTGTATAAATACTGTAAGTATGAGCAGTGCAATAAATATATATGTATGTAAGTATAATATTAGTATTGTAAGTAGTGTAAGTGTTCGTCCTGTAAATATTATTTTAAAAAAAAAAACTATTCTCGATGAAACAATGCCAATGAAAACAACGAATACATCCTTGCGACAAGGCTTGGCTTACTCCACATATCATGCAAGGATATTATTAAGCAAAGACACCATGCCTACAGCAAGGCCGACATGGTGAAATATAAAAAACTGCAACACAAAGCCGCGCAATTGATATCCAAGTTGAATTACCACCAATCAAAATCAGCTCCAACACGAGTAAAAAACCCAGCGAAATGGTTTAAGTCAATCTATAGCGTCTGCGGAGCAAATGAATCTGGTTGAAAAACTGCCGATATATGATCTGAAAACTTAACATTCTACTGCAGATAAAGTTCAAGACATCTTCACTAAACCATGGAGGGATCATTTTTGTTGAACCTGTTGGACTACCAGATGATGCCCCGAAGTTACCAAGCACTGGACAGGTTAAGAAGTTTTGAAATCCTTCTACCTTCGTAAAACAACTGGTGTTGATAATAAGAGTGCGTGGACTATAAAACGCTATGCTGAAGATTTAGCAGTTGTTATTCACGATATCTTCTGTGCAAGCATAAATGAATGGAAATATCCTAGTTTGTATAAACATGCACTAGTCAGTCCAGTATCGAAAACATTGAAACGGATTTCAGTCAAATATCTGTGTTACCTTTCCTTCCTTGGTAAGGTCTTAGAAAAAGTCCAACTGCTCCCAAGCAAAGATGCCTTCAAAGTCAAGGAAAATCAATATACCTTTTCACATGGTCGGTCAACTGTATCAGCTCTTATTAATATTACGCAAACAGTATTGACAACGCCCCAGGGGGTGGAAAGCAATCCATTCCCTCTTTGTTGATTTCAGCAAAGCCTTCAACATGACATGGTCGATCATTCCATCCTATTGACCAAACTAAAATCGAGACATACACGCAAACATCTGTGGCTCTGGATCCAAAGCTTCCTGGAAAATAGATCCCAACAAGTGTACTATCAACATGCAAAGCATGTCTGACAGGAGTTCCACAAGGCTCTGTAATATCACCGCCATTATTTAACATCATCTTTATAGATGACTCTGATGATTTCATACCAGAGGACTATACCGTGTTTGAATGTATCCCAAAAGATAGTGAATAAAACACCTGCGAAAAGTACTTGACGGTCTGCGGAGCAGGCCCCAGTTGTTCAAAAGATGGATAACTCTATCCACCGGATAAATCACTATCCATTGGATAGCGCAATTGATTTCGCCATTACTTATCCACTGGATAGTGATTTATCCAGTGGATAGCGCTATCCATCGTTTGAACAACTAAGATCAGGCATTAAAACATATGAACTCGTTTATACCAAGAGCAACAAGACTAATTCAGAGATAATCTAAACCTATTAAGTGTACATTCGTAATCTTAATTCACGCGTTTTATGAAATCTACTGTATATTTTTTCAAAGGTCCATAATAGTTATTATTATTATTATTATTGTTATTATCATTATCATTATTATTATTATTTATTATTATTATGAGCAGTTAATAAACGTATGGATGCTAAAATAGAACAATATGGGGCGCTCAGCGTAACCAATGCAGTCTGGAGGAACTATTTTTAAAAAAACCTAATCAGGTAAATAATATGCGATAAAAGATACAAATCTAATAAACAATCTATTCATTTATTATTATTATTATTATTATTATTATTATTATTATTATTATTATTATTATTACTTTAATCAAAAGACCTCCAAACTCTTCTAAAATGTGCTATATGGCTTGAAGCATCGCTAGACAAGCCAATACAGGGGAAGAGATTTCAATAAAGATTCAATGTGAATCATTAATGATGACGCCCTCTACATAGTTAGTCGTGGTCGGTGCCCTATATAGTCACGCAGGTGTTGGTAATAATTAAAGAAGAGATATATACAATCTTCGATATAAGAATCGAAGAGTTTGATCAAGGGGACATTTCATAAATTGAAAGCCCACAAATAAATATTTTTCTCATAAGTGAACCAAAAAAGGCCAAGGGATTTTATTGGCACTTTGGGCCAATAATTTAGCTAACCGCGGCGGACAAAGATAGTGAACAGACTCTAAATCGGAAAGCACTGCTATTGCGTCGCCAACGTATTGGAGAAGTTTAGTTTCCACTTGATTGAATTCTAATTCCTTTTATTTCCGCCTACCCCTTGTGGCAATCTCTAGTTGATAGAAAGCTGATAGAAACAGGATCCCTCTGCAATTCTTGAGGAGCGAGGGTGGCACAGTCGGTTAGTGCGCGGCCATGGTGCAAGAGGTTCTGAGTTCGATTCCCGGATCTCGCATCCTTGTTTCGACTTCTTTCCTTTCCGTGTAGTAAAGTAGCTTTAAATACCCGTAAAACGGAGCTCTGATGCACAGTTGAATTACTGTGATGAGTTATCGACGTTAAATCATGTGGTTGCTTTACTTTACTTTACTTTACTTTGTCAAACACAGGTGCGAAAGAGATTATGTGTCATGATGTGTTTGCGTAGTTTACCACTTTGCAGATTTCTGGGGGTTCAATTCCCAATCAAACCTGAATTATTCGGCCTTTCCCCATGTTACTGCTAAAGTAATGTTCATAACTGCGATGGTTTGAAATCTGAAGATATTTACACTGTATTCCTGAAAAACCCACAATAGGCCTTTTTCAATATATATTTAAAATTCAGAGGACAAAGACAAAAGAAAGTGGACGATATGCAAATATTTTTTACATTCATTCCAACGTGTTTGTATTGTTTTTGTCCGCACTGCCTCACTATCAAGCTGAATATTTGATATTTCGAAAATGGCCTATTTCATTTCACTCAGAGGAAGTTGTAAAAAACCTAAAATTTATAATAATTTTATGATGAAAATTTGCTTTATTCACTAAATATTTGCAGATGGGGTTTGGGGTCATGTGTAGTTGAGGGAGTAAAAAAGGTCATGCCAATTGGGCACTTTAATTAATAAAACACAGAACATGGCAAGACAGGAACTCACTGACATGAACTTTAATACACAACTTGCATGCAAGTAAGAGTGCAAAAGGTAATGTGATCGCCATCAAGCTATAACGGCCATAGCTACACATCTAGCTGAGCGCATGGGAAGATTGTAGAAAGCCGAATATTATTTGGAATTTATAGCTAGCTGAACGCGTGGGAAGATTATAGAAAGCTGAACATTATTTGAAATTTATCCCCCAAAAATCGCTGTGTGGTCCCAGTGTAGAGTTGCTGTGACAGGAAATTTATCTGGCCCGTTGGTTTGTGATGCGAGGGATATTCGTGGGACGAGATCGCCGCGAGTCACCAGCTTTTCTTCCCTTTATGAGGGGAAATGACAACTAACGACATCGTAAAAATTCGTAAGCTATTACGAGTTATTACGCTATTACCGGCATTCATTTTACTTTCTTCGTTCTTACTTTGTTGCGCTATTACCGGCGTTGATTTTACTTTCTGGCGGAGTTAATACGCTATTACTTTGTTACGCTATTACCGGCATTGATTTCAGTTTCTTGGTTATTACTTTGTTACGCTATTACCGGCGGTGATTTTAATTTCTGGCGGAGTAATTACACTATAACTTTGTCACGTTATTACCAGCATTTATTTTACTCTCTTGGTTATTACTTTGTTACGCTATTACCGGCGGTGATTTTACTTTCTGGTGGAGTTCTTACGCTATTAGTTTGTTACGCTATTACCGGCTACTCGGATACTCGTCTAACGGTGGATGGCTTGTGGGTTGACAGAGCAATCACGAATAGCCAGGGCTTCAGTGTCAGTGCGTACACCGCGCAGACCGGATGACCGGAGTGTCCAGTGTAAAGTGTGATACCTTGTCCACGCTGATCGGTTTTGGGTCGTTTGATGTGGAAAGCGAGATACTCCCGGCCATCGGAAGATGAATGAAAGTGAGCATCAGCAACAGCGAAATGACTGGAAGCGTCGAATATATCACGGGAGGGAACGGTAGATTCACTTCCACGAAGCATCAGGAAGTGACCAGTAGTGACAGCGGCACAATGGACAGTGTCAATGATACTTGAGGGATTGAGGAATGGTGTTAGCTCGGTAAGAAGATCGAAGGTAAGGGGCATCTTTTGCTTGGGTGGATAAAATGCTAACGTTCGATACTCCACAGCGTCTGTTTCAATTTGTGGGCCTCCGGGGATAAAGTGGATTGGGGAGACCGTGGGCGACATGGAGAGAACGAACTGCGGCGAGGTAAACGTGAATTGATTGCGGCTTAATCCGTTGTGCCAGATGAGTAGAGAACAATATGAGCGTGTTTTCAGAAGGTGGTAAGGGGTCGAGGGAAAAGTCCCGACAAAACTTCAAAAACTGTCGGTGGGCATTGGTGTATGTGCGATGAAAAGAATCGGCAAGTCCACGGGCAAAATATCCTTGTGCCTTTACTTGAAGGGTGTTAATTCAAGTGCCAGGGCGGGAGTTGGCTGACGAGAGGCCCAGGGGCAGGCAGCTTGGAACTTGGCAACCTAGAAACGAGAGAGAGCGTCTGCCCAGTGATTATCAATTCCGTGAATGTGTACCGCACGTTGCATGATATTGTGATGCGCGCATGTGAAAAACAAGAACCGAAGGAGGGTCATGATATGTTTGCACCGGCTTGTGCCATTAGATAAAGCATGCACCACCGAGGAGTTGTCGCAGTGAAAAAGAATATTGCGACTAGCAAGTTCGCTGGACCAGATGTGGACCGCAACGGCAATAGCGTAGAGCTTTTTTAACGCAATGGGGTGAGAAAGAACAATGTCATGTTCTTGGAAGGACCCGTAAAGCCATTCACCCGAGAAATAGGCGCCGAAACCGGAATGACATGCATCGGTAAAGAGGTCGATGTGTGAAGAGGAGATCCAGTCGTCGTCGTAGAAAAAGCTGCAGCCATTCCAGGACGGAAGGAAAATTTTCCACCACAGGAGGTCGTTGTGGAAAGCGCGTTTCAAACAGAGGTGATGGGTGGGGTGGTGAATTTTACAAAGAAGATCAATCATACGGCGGAGGCAAATTCTACCGTGGCGACACGCGTGGCAAACGAAGTGTAACTTGCCGATGGGGGACTGAAGCTGGCGTTTAGTACCTCCTCGTTGCGTGGACCATTGCTCAAGGAAGCGCATGATGTATGTTAGACGGGAATGATCGATGCGCAATTCATGAGTGACAGTGTCGAGTTGAACTCCCAGAAGAACTTAAGAGGTGGTAGGTAAAACCGTTTGATCGCGGTTTGTGGGAAAGTCCAGGTCAGCGCATGACGTCCAAATTGTGGGAACACGAATTGCAGGGAGCGGGTGGACCACAAGTCCAAAAGTCATCCAGGTAGTAGGGAGCTTACGGAACGAGGACGACGACGGCTACGAGGACTTCATTTAAAAATACAAGTTCGCGTTATTCATATCACTACGAAACTATTTCATGTAGTTTCGCGTTAAAAATGTGCAGTAACTGTCGAGGAATTAAACTTGTATGAGTGGGATGAAAGCGTAGAGAGAGAATTAAAAATTCATCGTCATGTGCTAACGTCCTCCACAGAACCTTGAATTTGGTCATTTCACGTCGTCATTTAGGAGATGACGGCAAAGAAATGTACCAAAATGTAAAACGCACGTGCAGAGCCATTGTTTTTGCTCACTAAACCTATTGTTTTGTAGCGTCGTCGTTGCCGTCGGCGTCGTCGTTTCGTAAGCTCCCTAGTTCCAAAGAGGGGCAGCACCGCGTTGCGCCATGACGTACCGCAAGCCGCCAACAAATTTGAGAAAAAGTGCGGGCGAACTGCGAAAACCAAACGGGAGGTACATGACGAGGAAATATCCGGTATGCGTAGAATCATCGGGCATTACTATCGGCCAGGTAGACCCCAGGAGCTCCCACTCGCGAGCGTCGACTAAGATGTGACGGAAAAAGAGATCAAGAGAGATCAAGCTTGCTCATCAGTGCGTTGGGTCCGAACGATTTGAGATATGCAATAGCACTGTCAAGTGAGTCGTAAGAGCACGAGTATAGTTCCTTGGGAATCACGTCATTCACTGATTGGCCAGTCGGCCCCGAAAGATCGTTAATAATACGCCATTTAACAGGCTGAGAGTGCTTCTTCGGTATAGCACCCATCGGAGATCCGACAAAATGCGAAGAGGGAGGCGCTAAGAAAGGCCCCGCTTTCTGTTCAAGAAGAGTTCTCGTTCCAGTTCCTTTGCGATGGGTTCAGGGCTGGAAAGCGCAGGAAAATGATTGGAAGAAATCAAGGGAGTGCGTTTATTTTGAAAACCAATATGAACACCATATTCGATATTATGCAACAAATCAGTAACCAAGGCACTGTCCGGGTGGTTGCGTAGAGCGTTACGCCATACGTCAATGGGAAATGGGGATTTTATTTGGGGAAACGATTGTACAAACGGCCTCGGGATGCCCCCCCCCCGGCAAGTTTTACAAATTTGTGCCCGTTTACAATTGGCTCCTTGCTAGCAAGCCTTTCGCTGGAACAGGTTGCATTCCTCTGGGCCCGAAGGGGAGTACCATTTGGCGTATTTCCATGTGGAGGTCTGATCACTGAAGGGCAGGTTACGGGAGAGGGGCCGGCCATATCCACGCGCCGGTGAAGTCTCCTCCATCTGGTCTGGCGCGGGAAATGTACAGTCCCTGACCAAATGGTCAAAGGACTTAGGCCCTGTGTACAAGCAGGCAGGGTACAGTAGGGTTACCCTAGCAGGAGGGTCAAAGATATCCCGGGTTTACAAGCAAAATTGCACAAGTAAGGTTACCCTACCACCCGGGAACACTTTGTGTGCTTGGTAACCGCCAGCATCGCAAACACAAAGGAAACCGCTAAAAAGTTATCCCGGGTAGGCGAGTTGTCCCTAACAGAGCGTTTACAAGGCAGCTAGGGTAACCCTAGCTGCCTTGTAAACACGTCGATGAAAAAAAGAAGAAATGTGTGAGTGCTAGGGTAACCCTAGCACTAGGGTTACCCTCCCTCCTTATAAACAGGGCCTTTCAGCGAGAGCATTGGCGGAGGTAGGGACGTAGGGCAGAGGCGTCGAGGACTGTAGCGTACAAGGTCGTGTCGAGGAGGTCGAGACATGCGTATGGGTCGCGTGACACTTGGGTTGCATACGCCATACGGGAGTGAATGTCGAACATATACACGGGGGACCAGCAAAATTTACGATTAGCAAACTGAATCTGCTCGCGATATGAGGCTAGCTCAGCATAACAGGCGGGTTGTGAGGCCATTACCAGATTCTCATACACGTTCCACGCTTGTAGCCACGTGTCAAATGAATCGATATGGCGTTTAATTACGTACGCTAAACTGCTCTCGTTCTGTGCAGGGAGCACGCTTGGGTTATTGAATGCGACTGAAGAGACTCAGGCGGCTGAGGGCACGCTAAGGGTGGACAACCGTGAATCAGCAGAGTCAATGTACTCACCCTTAGCGGTCGCCTATGCAACTTTTTCTGTGATGTTTGGGGTAAAACTTCCTGCTGAGGGTGATGTGGCAGACTTAGAATACTGTGCTTGATCGGGTGGTTTGTGATGATGGTTGCGCTAGTTGTGCATCGTTCGAAGGAAGGTTGGCCGTCACTTGCTTCTTTAATTCCTCATGCTGGAGCTACATGTTTTCCATTTGCGAGGAAAGGCTTCGTATTGCCGCCAACAGCACAGACGTTGTAGGCTCATCGCAGGCGTTGTTCTCAAGCGTCGTTGTATCGATTGAAACACTAACATCGACGGGACCCGGGCAATATTTGCCTGGCACTTCCCTTTACGCGAAGTCATAAGGAAAAAATAAGCTGATCGATAACTAACACACGCGACACGAAAACCAATTGATCAGGGCGATCAAAGTTCAAGGCGATAACGTAATTCGATGCCAGTCTGTCCGAGTAGTAGATCACATTAACACAATTTAACAAGGCGCTAGGCATCAATAAGCGATAGGCAACTGTTTCATTTTGAGACCAAAAATAAGTACTTAGCTCAACAACAACAAAGCTGCAGGTTACGGCAAGACTATAAAGGAAAAGGGAGGAGTTAAAATTGGCTTAAAGGGACTCTTGAAGGGACTATGGGTCTACATCTAAATGTGCAAGGGAAAGAGAGAAAACAGGCTGTTACGTTGTTACGCAGTAATAGGGAAAAAATAGGAAACGAATATCTGATAACGCCATCATATGTTGCGCTCCGATTGCACAGAAACGATGAGGACAACTGTACGTAGACGTAAGTGAAGTTTTTTTTCTACATTTACAGCTTACTTTAGCATTTATGAGCTCAAAGTTAATTTTCCCATACGAAGTCCATAAATCGTATACCGACTGGAGCTTGGGCTGCCTGTGATCATTTCCCCTGATGAGCGAAGCCAGCTCACGGCTACGCACACGAAAAATAATATAAACAGTACGGTTTACAAATTATACTACTGTACATAAAAAATACACCTGCAACATACAAGAATAGCATGGAGATTAGTATTGAGGTATTTTCCCGAGTTGCGCTGTGACAGCAAAAATAAGTATGTAATAAAACGTTTCTTGTGTGTGCAACGTAATTCGATATGTTGATTTGACTGCGCATAAATTCAAACTTCGACTAGGTTACAAAACGTATACGATATGCACTTAAAATAACGTCAACTTTCAGTACTTTTTTTGGATTTTTGAATGAAAACTTCTTTCAACTGACAAGACAGCAGACAGCTGCCAGGACATTAAAGTGTTAAATAAGCTCAGTTGTTAGTGTGAACATTTCAACGCGTCTGTGAATACGGTCGTTTTTAGGAGAATTAAGTTTTTATTACAGCTCTAAGTAGATCAAAATAAATAAATTAAGTCTGTATTTTGGATTTAGAATTCCCAAGAGGAATGGGGGACCAAGTGGAAAAATCATGGAAATTCCAGGGGATGGGGGGAATAACGTGAAGCCCTCTGGAACGGAAAATTCAGTGGGGTGCGAGGTCAAACTGAAAAAAAAACCTCCGTGAAGGGGGGGGGGGGTTAGGATATTTTCTGGAACTATGCACCGCGCAATGAACAGTCATTCGCAAACAGTAAAGTTGGCCTACATAATTTTTTCGAATCCTGCAATCTGATTATCTCAACATGAAGTGGACAGAACCATGAAACTTTCGTTGATTGCATCCCAAGCCGTTCATTTACGTTAACAGCAATTCACATAAAATTTAATGGAAAAGAATACTTTCGTCGAATTCATTTTTATTCATTTTTATAAAGTAGGTCCGAACATGCATCCAGTCGCCCCGGGCTAAAGG
Organism: Montipora foliosa; assembly: GCF_036669935.1. NCBI lineage: Eukaryota > Metazoa > Cnidaria > Anthozoa > Scleractinia > Acroporidae > Montipora > Montipora foliosa. The sequence continues at coordinate 25,742,633 of NC_090873.1, forward strand.
GCCTAAAATATGAGCCATACTCAGGGACTGATTCATCGTATTTTAGCCGGGCCCTTTAGCGCGGGGCGACTGGATGCATGTTCGGGCCTACTTTATAACCAAACATTTTAAACAAGTGAATTCGACGAAAGTATTCTTTTCCATTAAATTTTATGTGAATTGCTGTTAACGTAAATGAACGACTTAGGATACAATCAACGAAAGTTTCATGGTTCTGTCCACTTCATGGTTGCTTGCATCACAGAGCTGGGCAGGATTTTGTTTGTTTGCGGTAAACAGGAGATTTGCATGATGGCGTCATTAGACTACAATTACCTTAAACAATTACAGACTACCATTTTCCTGTTCATGCTAATTAGAGCTATCGTACTATACTTACTTCCTATACTTATAATTAAAATTTTTAAAAATTATGCTTAAAATAATAGAGTGACTGAAATCTTCTCAAATTGTAATTCACTTTACAACTAAAAAGAAAACAACCCTTTTTGCGGAAATTGACCTGCGGTCCCTTTGAACACTGGCTGGTGATGTTAATTCTGGTTGTAAAAGCAGCCAAATGTTTTTTTCAAATTTTACATTGAGTAGATATACTGGTATTACATCTTACATCCAGCTGTTCCTGCTGTTCCACCGCTCGCTGAATTCCATAACACACAATGTCGTACACCACTAACCAGCCATAAATTGTTTGGCATCGTTCTGACATTTTTTAGGGTGGGTCTTCGTTTTAGATCTCAGGGTCTTATGTCTTAGGTCTTCGTTTTTGGGTCTTCGTTTTAGAAACACCCAATATAACAACAGGGAGAAGAAATGGAGAGACGTTTGTCTCGCTAAATTGTTATTAAAATTCACTATTCTACAATTTAAAGAAGCCTTTAGGTTTCCTATCTTATTCATCTTTTATTTAAACATAAAAAACGACTATTCCGTGGGCCATTTTGCCCTAAAGTGGACTAAGGTGGTTAGGGACTGTGCAATAATTATCAGGACGGGGGGGGGGGGTCCTAAAATGAGCTTCACCAAAGGAAAAATTAGATAGGTCCCCCCCTCCAGCAGCGTCAAGTTTAGCTGTGACCCCCCCCCCCCCCTCACGTTCTCTCAAAATTATGATGTCCCCCCCCCCCCGCCCCCTCTCTAACCCGTACCTTAACATATTGAAAAACTTGAGAACAGATACCAATATCTTTTATCCGACAACCCTGCTTGTGCAGGAAGGTTTCTCCGAGAGGATTACAAGCCAGCTCCCCATGATGACAGCAACATCAGACGTTGCAAACAAGAGGCAAATGATATCCAGGACAAGCTTAATGCTGTCGTAACCAAGTTAGAAAAACACTGAAGACTGGCCTCAGCTGTTTACACAATTTTAATGCTGAACAACGTCATTCAATAAAGTCTCAAGTCGGTTTAAACGTTCTGAATCTTGTAGAAGACCTGGATAGGGTGATGGCTAAATATAAAGCGACATTTCCTATTGGTGCCAAATCTAAAGCATCCAAATCAAGAAAAAGGAAGGAACAGAAGAAAAAAAGGGAGAAGAAGAGGATTGCTGCCTCAGAAAGCCGTAGGACCCGAACCTGTATAATTTTTCGGTCTTTGGGAGGTGAACCCATTGATGACAACTATGAAACAGAAGTATGTGGCATTCCTCAGCTAGAAACTGTAGACCTAGAAACCCTCTCGCTGTTTAAATCAAGAACAGACCTGGCATGTCTGCGGGACCTCTTAAATGCCAAATGTTTTATTGGCAAAGCTCACAACGTGGTTTGTGACTTCTGTGCATGAGCGATTGTTTCAATCTATCATATGTTGACATTCTAAATAAGTTAAAGCATGTGTTTATGTTGATGCAATATTTAGACATTATGGATAATCAAAGGCGTGGCATCTGTCTATTTGGAAAATGTTTATTTATTCATTATCGAATTTGTGAAATTTAATTAAGACCCCCCCTCAACTTACTTGAGAAATCTAATGTAGAGCCCCCCCCCTCCTTTCCATTATTTTAACTTAAGGCCCCCCCCCCTCTGGTTTTCGGCCCCCCCCCCCCCCCCCTCCTGATAATTATTGCACAGTCCCTTAGAAATTGCTGGTCCGCCTAACCGGGCTGTCCCGGTGAACGCGATTACATGGAAAAAATCACATCCCGGTTAGCCGGGATCCCTGCATCGTAATGCCGGGTAATTAACCCGGACGGCCTGCTAATCACGTAATCGCAAACTTGATTTTTGGTGTTTTTCTCAGACATTAATTCCTCGATCTCGGCTAAACGAGCCAACCCGCCTAACCCGGCTAGCCCGACTCAAGTAATCGGCCCGTAAAAGAGCTTTCTAAACATTTCAAAAAGGAACTTACCTTTTGTTGGTTCCGCTTCATTCACCTTGTTAATCACACCCGGTTAAAGAAGTCGATTTGTGCGTAAAGTAACTGGAAGAAGCACAGGAGTTTGTAGTTCTTGGGTCCTCGCTAGAATCGTATGTAGACTTGTGCTCGTGCCCGATTCAGTGACCGAGTACGAAGTCTCAACCTTGAACCCGGGCCCGAGCACCGAGCCCAATTATCGGCACGCGTAGTTACAAAAAGTCGTGTTCACATTGATGTCCGTCAGGCACAATGCCAGGGTAGGGTGCTCGGGTACCAAGTGTGAACCACGCCTAAAATGAATAATGTAATATTCATAAGGTTTTCTTTTCGTAAAATAGTAGCAATACAATAAGAGAAAACTCTTACGTGTGTAAAAGTCGGTTTTCGCCAAAAAAATCTATAAATAAATAAGTCAAATAAAGAAAATATTTTTTTTTAGACTTTTTGAGGTATGCACGTGAGTATGCGCGCGTATGGTTGCTACGTCCCCTCTCCCCCTCCCTGCTAGATCTCCTAGAACTGAATGCACAGAACTGTTTTGTTCGTTTTCAAAAGGGTGCCGTGGAGGGAATGCAAACGGCTCAGTTAATCTATAGTCGGCGAATAACTGTTAAGTACTTTTCGCAAAAAATCTCATAGAAATCAAGCAGCGACAAAGTGGCGTTTGTGTAAGGCGTTTTCAGTCTTCCCTAAACCCGTTTTGTAATGGTTTTCGGAACTCGCCGCGCACAGAGATTTTCCGCCTGCCATGGAAATTTATATTTGCGGTAGCTCAGTTCGTGTGTAACATTCCTTACGTCTTACCAAGTAAGGTTGCGTGTAATAATGCGGCGGACCTTGCATAGGTACGGCCCTGAATCTTGTAACCTCCTTTTACGCAGATTTCGCGGCAAAACTAATACATTTCTGGAAATGTAGGCCTCCTAACTTACGCAAGATCCTTTTGAGATTCAGCTGGTGAGGGGATAGTCTCAGTTTGCAGCCATCTTTTGGAAAGTCATGCAACGCTCCCCCAAAGGGAGGACGTTCTGTGATATTCCAAAAAGAGTTAGTAATATAATCATGATTCTTAACTCTAAAAAGTGCGAGCCTTTCAGCAATTTTATTGATAAGTCATTGTTTCACTTTTTTTCAGTGGCTGTATTCATCGGACCCTGTGTAATTCAATTCCGAAGGAAGATGAAGGCGTGGAGTCGAAAATTTTAATCAATTTCAAATGCTCGTTCTGACATGTGCACTAATGGGCAAAGTTAAGGGACGTTCAGCAGTCAGATGTCACTTAAGTCCACGACTGTGTATCAAAAGCTAAAGAAGTTGAACGAGCGATTTATGATGAAAACAAGTCACCCACGAATGTGTGAAGCTAGCTTTTTTTTCTTTTGCAAATGTTGAGATCAGAAGATAGTAGTTTTTTCACTCGGCAGGGGAATATTACGATATCATTTTGAAGATAGACTCAACATTTATCATTCTAGATATGTGTCACAATTTAAAGGCAGTCTGGTTTTAGTTCCACAGTTTAACAAGACGATGTTTTATGCATGTAAGATAGTTTAAATTTTTATTTATTCAATATTTTTCATGTTCTTAAATCACGATTCTTTTGGTCAGCACAGACAGAAATGATCTCTGGCCGGTTCAGAGACCCTTAAAGTGAGTTTGGGAATCATGGAATTCTGGCTCTTTTGCGCAGTCTCAAATTTCAATGTATTCAGAACCGGCCAGACTACGTCGAGAGGCATCATCCGCCTTGAGCGCAACTGTACACTAACTCACTCGCTCAGATGTCCACTACATTACTGAAGATTGTTGACCCGCAACTTCTTGCCCTGTCTGTTGCCTCCAAGCTTTACTGTCGGTTGTCTTGGTTTTCCAGTCCTCGTCAAGGTCACAGTTCTTCAGCAGGTCTTAAACTTTATAACAACTTTACAGTCATACTACACAAATAAAAGCACGCACTGGAAATTTTTTGTCCAGTTTCGTTCCCGACGGATCATGCGCCTCTTCTTTTAAAACCTCCATTGGCTTAGAAGTTGCCAATCGCTTTAACAGGTGTCTAATTCATGAGCGACAAGTTTTGTGGTTAATTTCATGATACGTATTTCAAATATTCACCGGATTGCCTTTTGGATAGTCATTTACATTCTTATTTCATCATAGTTTTTTTTAATAATGGGGGCTTCAATTGCACATGCCGATTGGAAGCAACAAGCTTAAGTTTAAGTTTCAACAATTCTAAAAGAATGTTTTCGTGAAAATAAAATTCTTCTATGAGTGTTTTAGTTCCCGGTAAAACACTTCCGTCCATATAATAAAGAGGCATACAAGGGTTTCTACAGGTATACAGGCGAAAAGGGCAAGTTAGGACTATTACTTTATCGTATTTAATACATTATAATAAAAGCATCTTATTCGATGGTTTAACATATAATACGCGCGGATATTTTGCGAGTTGCTTAGTACGAGTACGAGCAATGAGAGGTTATAAGGTGCAAAAGAGTTCTCAAAATTGCACAAGCCGTAAGAGTGACCATAAATCACGAAATGCACTAGCGTACATACGATTTCCTATACCTCAAGTCGAAATGTAGAAATGATCCTTCCACTTACAGTGCGACGCGCCTTACCGTGGCCACCCAACAAACTTTCACATTTGACAACCTCCGCGTAAATACGTCAACTCGACAACCCACGCAACAGTATTACAACCCTACGAACTTTGCAAGGAGGCGTGACTGTCAATGAGATTCGGACACCCTGATTGGCGGATAATTTGTAAAAACTTTGTTAGCTGGTCACGGTAAGGCGCGTCGCACTGTAACTGGACAATTTTAAAAGCTATTGTCGCTTATAGACACCTGACAGTTTCAGGCGACTACAACGGGATTCGAGGTGGGAGCAAGTCAAAGCTGCTCCCAACTTTGTAGCTTTAGAGCGGCTTTCAAATGAGTGTCGTAAATCCAAAACCAAAGTAATTACTTTGGCCAATCAAAAAGGACGGAGACAATCCAGTAAACCAATGAAAACTCGAAGTAATTACACGTAGCCGACACAAAGCTCGGGAAAATGTGCACGCGCAAGCCACGATTGGCTTTGGTTTCACTTCTGATTGGTTGAAAAAGTGCCGCGAGAACTTTGAACCAATCACTGAGTGAAGTAATGCAAAACCAAAATAATTCTCTAATTACTTTCGACACTCAATTGAAAACCGCTCTATAGCTCAGTTGTTAGAATCCCTCTCTACTCTTTGCGCTTTGAACACTCACTCGCCGACCAGTTGCCTCAATCGAGAGCGGTGCATTGGACTTGAATTCCGTGCGGGAGGTCGCGGGTTCGAACCCCGGGCTGACCAATACTCTGGGTCTGAGAATAACTGAGGAGAAAGTTCTGCCTTTATAATTACATCTGCAAATGGTCAGACTTTCTGTTTTTCTCGGATAAGGACGATAAACGGGAGGTCCTGTCTCACAGCCCTTGTTCATAGACCTAATCGGCTAACTCAATGTTGTACCCAATTCAAACCCTTTGGGAATAAAACGTTTTGTTCCAGGTATTTCCATATCATTTAAATATGAATGCGAAATTATCATGCAAATACAATAAAAGTCACGGCTATGCTAAAACCTGTGATTAATATTACTGTTTTTGGAGAGATTGTAAAGTTTGGAACGCCAAACTCAAGGTAGATTATTGTTCAACTTACAATTTTGGCTGTATGAGAAATGGACAGCATTGTTGATTTTCATATTTATCAAAGTTCAATTTGAGGTAAAAATTCTTGAAGTATATTAGCTTCAACATTGTGTTTTGTGATTTTTGAAGCACTGTATTGTCCCGGAGGCGGGGGAGAAAACTTTGGTTTTGACGTACGTAATTGCCCCGCATAGCGGGGAGTTTGCTTCATTTACAAGGCAGGCCTTGTCTAATGCCCCGCTATTTCCCGGGTATGGGGGTGCGAGGCTTTCCACTGACTAGTGCATTAGCTTTCAATTGCTGCACCAGTCTCTTTCGTTATCGTATGCACTGCTTTATTCTTATCACACAAACTGAAACTCGTTTCGTTTCGTTTCATCATACAAGATTCATTCATATTAAGTGTAGAGTACATTATGCCAATACAATATAAATTTCGGGATTTTCAACACTGACTAGCACATCGGAGCAGTTCACACAAGTTACATAGACAAAAAAGTACATTTAAGTTGCTGTACCATACAATATACATTACACCGGGGTTTCGAACACTATTACCTGAGAAACGTTCGGCATAACTATCCCAGCTTAATTTACCAGCTTTGCACTCTCTCTTTTAATAATTACGGCATCATCAAATAGCCTGAACTCAAGCGAAAGCTTCTTTAATGTACTTTCTCGTTTGGTTTACTTAAGAGAGTAGAGCCTCTGCTTTCAATGTACATTTACAAATTTAGTTTCTCAGAAATTACGGAGAATTGCTTTTAATTCTGTTACTAACGTTTTTAATATTTTACGTTCTTCGAAATGGTTTCTGTTAATCCTGGACTGAAATTGCAATGTCTCTTCTTTGATGTACAAATAAACGTTGTCGTTTCGTTGATTTCCTGTGCTGACTGCCCCTGGAGTTGTGTGGGAGACACTGGAAGGTGTTTTCTACACCAAAGCCTTCCTGAAAAAAGCTCGAAGATTACCACCCACGCGTGGTTGATCAACCATTTTGTAAAACGCACAAGTAATTGACTAGGGAAACAAAATTGTGCGTCGCAGACCGTTAACTAGGTTTCATCGGTCACTAAGTCTCCAGAATTTCGTGATACGCATTTCTTTTCTCCTTATGTGTGATTTGTATGTGGCGGAATAAACATGAAGTTTAATCGAATAATCAAAACGGCCGGTCGTTTTCGCCCCAAAATTTCTTCCTTGCCAAGGATATTTCTACATTCACCACGGTTAATGTACGTTGGCTCAATATAATTGCATTGGCACATTGCCACCCACGTGTGGTTGATGAACTATTTTGTAAAACCTAGAAAATGGCGAAGCGTGACTTTGCGGAAAGTCAAAATTGTGCGTCGCATACTATTACCTTGGCTTAAATTGTTTTTTTTTTCGATCCCTAATCTGGAGGTATAATGATGTGCTCGTTTGCAACCAAATTAAAGAAATACAGCGAAACAAAGTTAAAACGCAATGCCCTGTGTATTTTAAACCGTTTGATCCACAATCCTCCATAACACACGGTTATTTTGGCATTCTATTAAAGTAGGCTCATTTAAAACATTTCTTCAAAGAAGATCACAACTAACTGTCGCTTATGATATTTTCCGTATCTATAAACTGTTCTGTTTACTCTTAACATTTTTAGCCTATTCATAATTTAACCCTAAAAATTGTAAACTGCGTAACAAGCAGTCTGTCCAAAGTCCCCCACAAAAAAAGCATTGTAAATTAGTCCTGAAAAGCCCCGAGGGGGAGAGACTAATAACTTCACTTCACCTCGGTCTTATCAAATAGTCAACTTCTTATGTTATAAAAAATCTCCAGCAAATGCATCCTCCAAAGGAGAAGACTAAAGAAATACAGCGAAACAAAGTTAAAACGCAATGCCCCTAGTTGTATGTTATTCCGTTTGATCCACAGTCCTCCATAACACACAGTTATTTCGGCATTAAAGTAGGCTTATTTACAACATTTCTTCAAAGACGACCACAACTAATTGTTGCTTATGGTATTTTCCGCATCTATAAACTGTTCTGTTTACCCTTAACATTTTTTAGCCTACTCTAAATAATTTAACCCTAAAAATTGTAAAGTGCCTAACAAGCAGTCTGTCCAAAGTCCCCCACAAAAAGAGCATTGTAAATTAGTCCTTAAAATTCCCAAGGGGGAGAGACTAATGACTTCACTTCACTTCGGTCATATCAAACAGTCAACTTCTCATGTTTATAAAAAATCTCTAGGAAATGCATCCTCCAAAGGTGAAGAGTACAGCATCAAACATCAAACTGAATCGTTATTCATCACTGCTAGAAAACGAAAGAGGTGGTTAATCTTTGCTTGTATAAGAATTTTTGTAGTTATCACGCCTGTACTTACGAAAGAGAAACGGTATAATAGTTTCTAAATACAAAACGAGCATGAATGTTTGTGGGGGTGGAGGTTGGGGGTTCTTGCTTGAGACGACAATATTGCGCAATAAGTTGTGTATACTGGACTGTTCCTCAAATAACATCGTATTTACAAAAGCCAAAAAAACTGACCGACAAAATAAAACAGCTAGGAGGGAATCTAGGAATTCTCGTTAGGTGGGAAGGCTTGAAAGCAGGCGATATCTTCTTGCACTCTACTATTTTAAAAAGCAAAATAACTGTTAAACATATTTTACCGTTTAGCCTTATAAGTCTCTCTCGTCGTGTTCTTGAGGAAACTTTTTAGATCCCCTCTCGGGTTCTTCTGCAGCAGCCTTTCCCATTGCTAGAATACACAACACAGCGATAGCTCCGCTTACCATTGCACCAAAGAACGCACCCAGGAAAAATTGCCTTGAATGAGACATCTTGTAGATCCAGTACAACTTGCTGTGAATCACAGATTACGTTTTGGTTATTCACGATCTTGAAACGTCTTTTCAGACATAATGCCCTTATGTGACCGACGTGCGGTTTGTTAATCCAAATCTTCAAACTCCTTTCCAGACCAGCCACTTTAAATAGAGTCCGTTTCGTTGATTAAAAGTAATTGAGCCAATATGAAGCACAAAAGTAGTGCGGACTAGAACACGGGTTCACTGAGGCGTCAGTCAAACTTGCCGAAATCAGGTCAGCCAATCAGGTTCAGTTAAGGGTCATTTTTAAAAACACTAAACATTAACATGTTTAATTTTCTAAATATGTTATGTTTCCAAATATTTAATGTAATTTGAAAACGTGTGATGCAACCAACCATGAAGTGGACAGAACCATGAAACTTTCGTTGATTGTATCCAAGCCCTTCATTTACGCGCGTTAACAGCAATTCACGTAATATTTAATGGAAAAGAATACTTTCGTGGAATTCATTTATTTGAAATGTTTGGAACAAATCTTGCCCAGTTTTGTGATGCAAGCAACCATAAAGTGGACAGAACCATGAAACTTTCTTTGATTGTATCCTAAGCCGTTCATTTACGTTAACAGCAATTCACATAAAATTTAATGGAAAAGAATACTTTCGTCGAATTCATTTGTTTAATTTGTTCATTTGGTACATGCTTGAGGCGTGCTGGCCCGGTTAGGCGGGCTGGCTCGTTAGCCGAGATCCCGGCACGTATGGCATGTATGGCATATATTAGGCCCTTTAGCCCGGGGCGACTGGATGCATGTTCGGGCCTACTTTATAACCAAACAGTTTAAACAAATGAATTCGACGAAAGTATTCTTTCCCATTAAATTTTATGTGAATTGCTGTTAACGTAAATGAACGGCTTAGGATACAATCAACGAACATTTCATGGTTCTGTCCACTTCATGGTTGCTTGCATCACAGAACTGGGCAGGATTTGTTTGTTTGCGGTAAACAGGAGATTTGCATGATGACGTCATTTGACTACAAGTTACGAATACTATTTTCCTGTTCATGCTAATTAGAGCCACTTAGTCTACTTACTTATAGTTAAAAATTTTCAAAAATATGCTTAAAAAGGTCCTACAAATCTTAAAATGCTCTAGTGAGGAGTTTTCCGTAATGAAATTATTCTGTAGCGTTACCCTGAAATTTGAGTGGGAAATTATGTTTCTGTATGAGTCATCCAGATTATTCCACAGGCGACATGCACTTCAGTGGAAAGTTCTAAGCCCAGAATTTCTTTTACAAGCTGGTGTTAAATAAAGTGTTTCGTTCTTATATTCACCCGGCTGGGAATACAATACTAGAACACAGAATACTATTGACTTTGTTACAATGAACATAGACTGTCAGGGGAGGTGAGAGGGACAGTTCGGCAAGGTTCGGCAATTCAAATCTTCAATTCCACAATTCAAACATTCAATTCGGCAATTCAAATATTCGATACGCGTCACAAGTCACAGGTCATTGTTTTACCAATACAGAAAGAATCCTAAACATTCATTAAAGCCAACCTCAGTGCCTTAAATTGAATTGATTTGCCGAATATTACTGAATTGAAGGTTTGAATTGCTGAGCTGAAGGTTTGAATAGCTAAATTGTATTATAGTATAATTTACTGATCCACAAATAACACTCCGCAACCCGCATAGTCCATCCAACTTGTGCCTTCTCTCTCACCTGATTGGAGACCACCCTTGAGGTTTAACAAAAGAACAAATAACAGAAACAATGGACCCTAGGCCTAAAACAAAAGGGCCATTGTTTCAGTTATTTGTTCTTTTGTTAAACCTCAAGGGTGGTCTCCAATCAGGTGAGACCTTGTAGGAGCTGCGAGGCTACCGGGGTCGTTCTCTCTCAGTTTCTCCTTCATATTTTGTCATTTTAGACGCTTATCTGAAGTAAAGGTCATAGGTGCATATCAATTTACTTGACTTTTCTTTGAGTTGATCAAGCGTAATAATACGCGTGTTATGATTTCAGTTTCATTTCTTGTATTTGTGTCCTTGGGCTAATTATGGTACCGTTACCACCATTCGAGAGAATTACTTTGTTTTTAATATAAGTCACCATTGGACCTTAAGAATAAGATTGTTTGCGACGTCACGGCGGTTGTGGAACGGCTCAGATGAGAAATTAATCCGTTTTATGGAAATAAAATTTCACACTCTCGCAAAAGCAATACTATTTTCCTTTGACTATTAATTTTTTCACTATAGTCATTGAATATTAACTGAAGAGAAGACAGTCTAATTATCGAGTTAGGATTTCGAGTTGGATTTTCGAGTTGGATTCTCGAGAGGATTTTGAGGGGGGATCTGAAAATTTATGAGTTGGAAAAGGGGGGATGTTTTTTTTTTCCTAACATGAAGCGGGGATGCTAATACTTTTGTGGAGGTATCATACATATGCAAGAAAGTGTTGATAATATAATGAAATGCAAATAAGAAAACCTTTGTTCTTTAATATAACTGCAACAAAAATTTATATATCTGAGCGAATTTGCTAAAAGGTAGCTACTGGAGTTTTCGCTTGAGCACGGGCGTAGCCCGTGTTCAAGCCATTGTGGCCTCTCAAAATTGAGGGGGCTTGCCATCAAGGCGTGCTTTGCCAAACAGCCCAGGGACAGTTCTAACACTGAGTTGTGTGTCAAAAGCACAGGGCTGGGGGGGTTGCTGCTTTGAGACTTTAACTGCAGTTAGAGTTTGTGGCTTGTTAAGTCAGACTTTACACTGTAGCATGCCTTCATTGGCAATTTTTCCTGGACTAGTCTAGGCTTCAATGATAGTTTGCTTTTGATCACCAATTAGAGTGAACCCACACTGTGGTGTGGGTAGGTGATTGTTGGTTGTCTGACCAAAGCACAGGGGTGGGGAGGGTAGCTTTTCTTTAAGTTTGTGACGGTAGCAGAATTGGCTTGTTTTCACAATTTCTGCAGGCACCTTTTGACAAATCCAGTTAGATATATATAAGGCCCAATAATTATGTGTATATTGTCAATCATTATCATTATAAATGTAATCATCCTGATCATCATTGTCATCTTGTTCATCATATAAATTGTCATCTTAATCATCATTGTCATCCTGATCATAATTTTCATTGCCATCAAGAAGCATTTGATGATGTTCCTGTTTCTGGTACGTGCACGCGATCGGGGAGGCAAATGAATCCATTCCGAGTTCGAGGTACCTGTCTGCCCTCCCCCGCCCCCTGTAGTATACACAATGAATGCAGCTTAAGGTTATAATGTAACTTTTGAAAAAGCCCATTCCCCTTAGAAGTGCTAACCCTTGGCCCAATTAGGCATAGAACAATACTTACGCTTAACTCTTAGCACTTCTAAAGGGTTTGGGCTTTTTCAACACTTACATTAGTCTGCATTTTACACTGAACAACTCGAAAATCCAACTCGAAATCCCACTCGAAAATCCAACTGGGTAAATAGGCAACCTCTTAACTGAAGGTCCTAACGTTTACACTATTATTACTCTAACCGGTTATTGGCTGCTCTCTGGGTTTCGTATTTTACTATTACCCACATGTTCTCTCAGGAGGCTATTTACCTTGTATCGTTTCCTTAGGAACGATGCGTAGTTTTTACCACAACTTACC